>NC_092636.1:23645482-23984232 GCF_039555335.1 Amphiura filiformis
TCCACGTTCCAAAAAAATTTCAAAAGATCTTTATATACATGAAACAACATATAGACCATTACTCTCAAACCTGTTCCAATGTTCCACGTTCCAAAATTTCACTATATTACTTGATATACATGAAACAATATATATAGACCATTACTCTCAAACTTGTTCCAATGTTCCACGTTCCAAAATTTCAATATTACTTGATATACATGAAACAACATATATAGACCATTACTCTCAAACTTGTTCCAATGTTCCACGTTCCAAAATTTCAATATTACTTAATATACATGATACAACATATATAGACCATTACTCTCAAATCTATTCAAATGTTCCACGTTTGCTTGAATAGCATGGTTCCTTGTTGAAGATATAGTTAGGTTCAATATAAAGTGGAAGAAAACTCACCAAGAGTGTGATAAAGTGATCAATAATCCAGTCAAGCAGGTCAGTAATGTTAAGTACTGGTTCAATATGTACACATCCAATTTCTCACTGGATGTACTCTGGAGCTACTCCGGAATACCCCAGGGCTACTCTGTAGCGGTGTACCGTAACGCGAGTCAAAAATCCGTGGACTACTCCTATCCGGTGTTCCACGGTGTACCTCCCGTAGAGACAGATTATAGCGCGGAGTACCTCTAGAGGTACTCTGTAAAAAAATGCGTGATGATCTGTTGCCAGATTTAATGCTATTTTCTCAATTTAGCTTTATTGTATGCTTTTATTAGGATATAATTATTAGGATTTTTGTTCTTTCTTTTCTTTCTTTCTTTCTTTCTTTCTTTCTTTTTTATTATTTTTCAAATAGATGTTAATAATATAATAATAGAAAATAATAAACAAGTAAATATGCCTACATAAATACATAAACAAGTTCAAAAATAAACAAGTAAGTAAAAATAATGATGTAAATAATTGACTAAATACATTTATCAATGAATAAACAAGTAAATAAATAGGTAATTAAATTAACAAGTAAAACTACACAAATAAGAAAGTAAATACGTAAACATGTGCATTATTTAGGCCTAAATAACAAAATGAATAGTACTGCGTAGGCCTAGGCCTATGTAAAATAATCAATACTAGAATGATAAGTATTGTCATTAACTTGGTTGTTATTCAGCTTTTTTAATTTGATTACCTGTTTGCTTACTTGTTTTTTTCATTTGTTTGAGTAGGCCTGCATTTGTATGTTTTAAGCATTTTTCTTTGCATATTATACTTGAATGATTGGTCATTTTATAGCTAATATTAATTTTAGGACCCCACTTTTATTCAGTTATTTTTACGCTTTTTATTAAATTTATTATTAATTTTATATTTATTATTTCTTTATATGTATTACATTTTACTTATTTACTATTTAATTGTTTAGTAAGTTATTTAATAAGTGACCAATCATTTAAGTATAATAAGCAAAAGAAAAAATGTTTAAAAAACAAACAAAATACGGCCTACTCAAACAAACGAAAAAACACATATCAAATAGGTAAGTCAAAGTAAAAGATGAATAACCAAGTAAAAAAAATATGAAAACTGCGAATAACATCAATGAAAGATGAAAGACTAGTAGGGCCTAACCAAAACATGTAAAATATCAAAACTGTATTGCAAGTAGGCATATTATAGGTCTAGGCCTACGACTTGCAACAGTAAAGTAATGTGGTGCAAAATGTTAGGAAAACAGCGTGAAAAACAAGAAATTCAAGAAGTATAAATTATGAATACATTTTAACTGTGGGCCTAATAATAAACTTGGGTAATAAACAAACAACATGGGAAAGTAGAACCGCGAACCGCACTATGCACACTTTCTTTAAAATACAGAAAAACAACGTCACACAAACATCCCAAGTTTAGAAAAACTAAAAACATAACAAGAAACACAAAATTAAATAATGATTAAAAAATGATTTTAAAAACAAATTGAGAAGAAGTCGCACTGTCGTTAAACAAAAAGAACAAGTTTCTACAAAGGAAACAACCACTAAATAGAAACAAAATGCCTCCGTGACATCGACAACGGTGATTCTTGCTCCATGTGCCTGAAAACGATTCTTATGACGCCCTATGCAAACGTGCAAACATGGTCAATCAATTAATCAAAACAACAAACGTTCGCTTTGCTAAAATAGCCAGGTACGCGCACTAGTACGCGGCCGATTACGCGTTCGGCGAGTTGTTTACCGCTGCCGGTCAATGACCTGTTTGGCTGCGGTTGTACACCGGAGCTGACTTCGGTGTTACCCAGGTTTGCTCGTGGCTGACAGCTATCAGATGTACTTCAGAGTAGCTTCTTAAGAGTACCTTTGGAGTAGCTCCTGATATGGCGTATCCAGAAGTTGGCACTAGTGTAGCATCGGAGTTGGCTTCTAGACAGACAATGGATGGAGTAACAGCGAAGTAGCTCTGATATGGTGTATCCACTATGGGTTTGTTATGTGTAGCTACTCCGAAGTAGCTTCTGAGTAGCTCTATTAAGGTGTAGCTTCAGGGCTTCACCAGGTGTAGCCAAGAAGGTAATCTGCCGCGGTGGTAAACCGTGAATGAGAAACTGGATGTGTAGTGACTAGTACACATCCAATTTCTCACTGGATGTACTCTGGAGCTACCCGGATTACCCCAGGGCTACTCTGTAGCGGTGCACCGTAACGCGAGTCACACCCCCGTGGACTACTCCTATCCGGTTTTCCACGGTGTACCTCCCGTAGAGATAGTTTTATAGCGGAGTACCTCTAGATGTACTCCTTAAAAAAATGCGTGATGATCTGTTGCCAGATTGAATGCTATTTTCTCAATTTAGCTTTATTGTATGCTTTTATTAGGATATATTAGGGATTTTTGTTCTTTCTTTCTTTCTTTTTTTTATTATTTTTCAAATATATGTTAATAGTATAATAATAGAAAATAGTAAACAAGTAAATAGGCCTACACAAATACATAAACAAGTTCAGAAATAAGCAAGTAAAATTAATGAAGTAAATAACGAAGTAAATAAAATAATGGGTAGGCCTAATTAAATTAACGAGTAAAAGCTACACAAATAAGAAAGTAAATAACTAAACATGTGTATTGGGCCTAAATTAAAAAAATGAATAGTACTCGTAGGCCTAGGCCTATGTAAAATAATCAATAATATAATGATAAATAATAAGCATTAACTTGGTTGTTTTAATTGATTTTAATTTGATTTAATACCTGTTTGCTTACATTTTTTTTTATTTGTTTGAGTAGGCCTGCATTTGTATGTTTTAAGCATTTTTCTTTTGCATATTATACGTGAATGATATGATTGGTCATTGTATAGCTAATATTTATTTTAGGCCCCCATTGTTATTCATTTATTTTTTACGCTTTTATTAAATTTATTATTAGTTTTATATTTATTTTTTATTTACGTGTATTATATTTTAAAATATTTACTTTTTAATAAATAAGTGACCAATCATTCAAGTATAATAAGCAAAGAAAAATGTTTAAAAAACAAACAAAAATACGGCCTACTCAAACAAACGAAAAACACATATCAAACAGGTAAGTCAAATTAAAAGATGAATAACAACCAAGCAAAAAAATATGAAAACTGTGAATAACATCAATGAAAGATTAGTAGGCCTAAGGCCTAGCCAAACGAATCAAAACCAAACTGTATTGCAAGAAGGTGTATTATAGGCCTAGGCCCACGCCTTGCAACAGTAAAGTAATGCGGTGCAAAATGTTAGGAAAACAGCGTAAAAACAAGAAATTCAAGAAGTAGGCCCTAGGCCTATAAATTATGAGTAAATTTTAACTGTAATAATAAACCCGGGTACGGTAAATAAACAAACAACATGAGAAAGTGGAACCGCGAACCGCAGTATGCACACAGGAACACAACGTCACACAAGCATCTCAAGTTTAAAAACTAAAAACATAACAAGGAACACAAAATTAAATAATGATTAAAAATGATTTTTAACACAAATTGAGAAGAAGTCGTACTGGTACTGTCGTTAAACAAAAGAACAAGTTTCTACAAAGGAAACAACCACTAAAGAGAAACAAAATGTCTCCGTGACATCGGCAAGTGATTCTCGCCCGTCAGGACGCCCTATGCAAACGTGCAAACATGGTCAATCAATTAATCAAAACAACAAACGTTCGCTTTGCTAAAAATAGCTAGGTACGCGCACTAGTACGCGGCCGATTACGCGTTCGGCGAGTTGTTAACCGCTGCCGGTCAATGACCCGTTTGGCTGCGGTTGTACACCGGAGCTGACTTCGGTGTTACTCCAGGGTTGGCTCGTGGCTGACAGCTATCAGATGTACTTCAGAGTAGCTTCTTAAGAGTACCTTTGGAGTAGCTCCTATACGGCGTATCCAGAAGTTGGCACTAGTGTAGCACCGGAGTTGGCTTATAGACAGACAATGGATGGAGTAACAGCGAAGTAGCTCTGATATGGTGTATCCACTATGGGTTTGCTAAGGTGTAGCTACTTGGAGTAGCTTCAGAGTAGCTCTATTAAGGTGTAGCTTCAGGTCTACACCAGGTGTAGCCGCGAAGGTAATGTGCCGCGGGGGTAAACCGTGAATGAGAATCTGGATTATGTACATAAGGTAGAAATCAAGATCATATTTCGATGAAATTATACAAAATTACAAATGTCATAAACTAGCAAAACAGCTCAAAACAGTCAGTGCAGGTTCAATATTGTGTGGTGCAAAAATTACAGTGCCAGGTGCCCCAAGATGGTAGGATGGACACAAGTAGACAGAGCCCTGTACAAGTGCTGCCAGTAGGCGCCAGGGTTGCCAATCAAATGTACATGAAACAACATATATAGACCATTACTCTCAAACCTGTTCCAATGTTCCACGATCCAAAATTTCAATATTACTTTATATACATGAAGCAACATAATATAGACCATTGTTGACTGTACTCAAACTTTATTGCCAATGTTCCACGTTCCAAAATTTCAATATTACTTGATATATATGAAACAACATATATAGACCATTCCACTACTTCAAACTTGTTCCAATGTTCCACGTTCCAAAATTTCAATATTACTTTATACACATGATACAACATATATAGACCATTAATCAAATCTGTTCCAATGTTCCACGTTCCAAAATTTCAATATTACTTTATATACATGATACAACATATATAGACCATTACTCTCAAATCTGTTCCAAATGTTCCACGTTCCAAAAGTCCAATAAATCTTTACACACATGATACAACATATATAGACCATTACTCTCAAATTTGTTCCAATGTTCCACGTTCCAAAATTTCAATATTATTTTATATGCATGAACAACATATATAGACCATTACTCTCAAACTTGTTCCAATATTTTTTCCACGTTCCAAAATGTCCACAGCCCAATGTTCAAGATCTTTATATACATGATACAACTTATGTAGACCATTTCTCTCAAATCTGTTCCAATGTTCCACGTTCCAAAATTTCAATATTACTTTATATGCATGATACAACATATATAGACCATTACTCTCAAACTTGTTCCTGTTCCACGTTCCAAAATTTCAATATTACTTTATATACATGATACAACATATATAGACCATTACTCTCAAATCTGTTCCAATGTTCCACGTTCCAAAATTTCAATAGATCTTTATATACATGAAACAACATATAAAGACCATTACTTTCAAACCTGTTCCAATGTTCCACGTTCCAAAATTTCAATATTACTTTATTGCATGATACAACATATATAGACCATTACTCTTACCAAATCTGTCACCAATATACGTTCCACAATTACTCATATAGACCATTTCAGCCAATTCCAGTTCCAAAATTTCAATTTTATTACTATTTATTGCATGATACACATATTAGACCATTACTCTCAAATCTGTTCCAATGTTCCACAATATACTGTTCCAAAATTTCAATATTACATTTATTATGATACAACATATATAGACCATTACTCTCATCTGTTTCAATGTTCACACGTTCCAAAATTTCAATATTACTTTTTATATATGATACAACATATATAGACCATTACTTCAAATTCAATTTCCAATGTTCCACGTTCCAAAATTTCAATATTACTTTATATACATGATATATATAGCACATTACATAATCCATCCAAAAGATGTCATTACTCTCAAATACATGTTCCAATGTTCCCACGTTCAAACCATTGTTTTTCAATAATCTTTATATACAATGATTAATATGCATGATATATATATTACTCTCAAACTTGTTCCAATGTTCCACGTTCCAAAATTTCAATATTACTTTATATACATGAAACAACATGTATATAAAGTATTATTGAAATTTTGGAACGTGGAACATTGGAACAAGTTTGAGAGTAATGGTCTATATGTGTTGTTTCATGTATATCAAGTAATATAGAAATTTTGGAACGTGGAACATTGGAACAAGTTTGAGAACAATGGTCTATATGTATGTTGGTTCATATATATAAAGTAATATTGAAATTTTGGAACGTGGAACATTGGAACAAGTTTGAGAGTAATGGTCTATATATGTTGTTTCATATATATAAAGTAATATTGAAATTTTGGAACGTGGAACATTGGAACAAGTTTGAAAGTAATGGTCTATATGTGTTGTTTCTGGTATATAAAGTATTATTGGAATTTTGAACGTGGAACATGGGAACAAGTTTGAGAGTAATGGTCTATATATATGTTGTTTCATGTATATATAGTAATATTGAAATTTTGGAACGTGGAACATTGGAACTAGTTTCAGAGTAATGGTCTATATATGTTGTTTCATGTATATAAAGTAATATTGAAATTTTGGAACGTGGAACATTGGAACTAGTTTCAGAGTATGATCTTTGATATTACATTAAAAGAACTGTTAGTTATTATCTCATTCGTTGTTCATCATCTTGATCATTTTGATTATTCAAATATTTGTTAATTGACTTTTCTGTTCATTTGGACACCCTGTTAGTGAACATTGAGCAAGAATTGACCAAGATATGCGTTCCAAATTCTCAAACCCCAAAATGAAAAGTTGCAATTTTAACGATTCAATTGTGCCTGTTACACTGTGTGCTTTATTGATTGGCCCGTGGTGCTTGTGTGCAATACAACGATGCGTTCCCATTGAAAATCGTTGAAAATGCAACTTTTGATTTTGGGGTTTGAGGCTTTGGAGGCGCATATCTTGGTCAATTCTTGTTCGTTTTTCACGAACAGGGTGTCAAATGAGAAAGCAAAGTCCAATTAACAAAATGTATATTTCAGAATAATCCAAAATTAACAAGTTATTGAAAAGCAAGGATGAATATAACTGACGAGTTTCTTTTTGTGCCTGGTGTATATATGTTGTTTCATGTATATATAGTAATACTGAAATTTTGGAACGTGGAACATTGGAACAAATTTGAGAGTAATGGTCTATATATATGTTGTTTCATGTATATATAGTAATACTGAAATTTTGGAACGTGGAACATTGGAACAAATTTGAGAGTAATGGTCTATATATATGTTGTTTCATGTATATATAGTAATACTGAAATTTTGGAACGTGGAACATTGGAACTAGTTTCAGAGTAATGGTCTATATATGTTGTTTCATGTATATAAAGTAATATTGAAATTTTGGAACGTGGAACATTGGAACTAGTTTCAAACTAATGGTCTATTTATGTTGTTTCATGTATATAAAGTAATATTGAAATTTTGGAACGTGGAACATTGGAACTAGTTTCAGAGTAATGGTCTATATATGTTGTTTCATGTATATAAAGTAATATTGAAATTTTGGAACGTGGAACATTGGAACTAGTTTCAGAGTAATGGTCTATATATGTTGTTTCATGTATATAAAGTAATATTGAAATTTTGGAACGTGGAACATTGGAACAAGTTTGAGAGTAATGGTCTATATATGTTGTTTCATGTATATAAAGATCTATTGAAATTTTGGAACGTGGAACATTGGAACAGTTTTGAAAGTAATGGTCTATATAATGTTGTTTCGTGTATTTATAGTAATACTGACATTTTGGAACGTGGAACATTGGAACAGATTTGAGAGCAATGGTCTATATAGATGTTGTTTCATGTATATATAGGAATATTGAAATTTTGAAACGTGGAACATTCGAACAAATTTGAGAGTAATGGTCTATATATATATGTTGTTTCATGTATATAAAGTAATATTGAAATTTTGGAACGTGGAACATTGGAACTAGTTTCAGAGTAATGGTCTATTCATGTTGTTTCATGTATATAAAGTAATATTGAAATTTTGGAACGTGGAACATTGGAACTAGTTTCAGAGTAATGGTCTATATATGTTGTTTTATGTATATAAAGTAATATTGAAATTTTGGAACGTGGAACATTGGAACTAGTTTCAGAGTAATGGTCTATATATGTTGTTTCATGTATATAAAGTAATATTGAAATTTTGGAACGTGGAACATTGGAACAAGTTTGAGAGTAATGGTCTATATATGTTGTTTCATGTGTATAAAGTAATATTTAAATTTTGTAACGTGGAACATTGGAACAAATTTGAGAGTAATGGTATATATATATGTTGTTTCATGTATATAAAGTAATATTGGAATTTTGGAACGTGGAACATTGGAACTAGTTTCAGAGTAATGGTCTATTTATGTTGTTTTATGTATATAAAGTAATATTTAAATTTTGGAACGTGGAACATTGGAACTAGTTTCAGAGTAATGGTCTATATAATATGTTGTTTCATGTATATATAGTAATACTGAAATTTTGGAACGTGGAACATTGGAACAAATTTGAGAGTAATGGTCTATATATATGTTGTTTCATGTATATAAAGTAATATTGAAGTTTTGGAACGTGGAACATTGAACAGATTTGAAAGTAATGGTCTATATAATGTTGTTTCGTGTATATATAGTAATACTGAAATTTTGGAACGTGGAACATTGGAACAGATTTGAGAGTAATGGTCTATATATATGTTGTTTCATGTATATATAGTAATACTGAAATTTTGGAACGTGGAACATTGGAACAAATTTGAGAGTAATGGTCTATATATATGTTGTTTCATGTATATAAAGTAATATTGAAATTTTGGAACGTGGAACATTGGAACTAGTTTCAGAGTAATGGTCTATTTATGTTGTTTCATGTTCATAAAGATCTATTGAAATTTTGGGAACGTGGAACATTGGAACAGATTTGAAAGTAATGGTCTATATAATGTTGTTTCGTGTATATATAGTAATACTGAAATTTTGGAACGTGGAACATTGGAACAAATTTGAGAGTAATGGTCTATATATATGTTGTTTCATGTATATAAAGTAATATTGAAATTTTGGAACGTGGAACATTGGAACAAGTTTGAGAGTAATGGTCTATATATGTTGTTTCATGTATATAAAGATCTATTGAAATTTTGGAACGTGGAACATTGGAACAGGTTTGAGAGTAATGGTCTATATATGTTGTTTCATGTGTATAAAGATCTATTGAAATTTTGGAACGTGGAACATTGGAACAGGTTTGAGAGTAATGGTCTATATGTGTTGTTTCATGTATATCAAGTAATATAGAAATTTTGGAACGTGGAACATTGGAACAAGTTTGAGAGCAATGGTCTATATGTATGTTGGTTCATATATATAAAGTATTATTGGAATTTTGGAACGTGGAACATTGGAACAAGTTTGAGAGTAATGGTTTATATGTGTTGTTTCATGTATATCAAGTAATATAGAAATTTTGGAACGTGGAACATTGGAACAAGTTTGAGAGCAATGGTCTATATATGTTGTTTCATATATATAAAGTAATATTGAAATTTTGGAACGTGGAACATTGGAACAAGTTTGAATGTAATGGTCTATATGTGTTGTTTCTGGTATATAAAGTATTATTGGAATTTTGGAACGTGGAACATTGGAACAAGTTTGAGAGTAATGGTCTATATATATGTTGTTTCATGTATGTATAGTAATACTGAAATTTTGGAACGTGGAACATTGGAACAAATTTGAGAGTAATGGTCTATATATATGTTGTTTCATGTATATATAGTAATACTGACATTTTGGAACGTGGAACATTGGAACTAGTTTCAGAGTAATGGTCTATATATGTTGTTTCATGTATATAAAGTAATATTGAAATTTTGGAACGTGGAACATTGGAACTAGTTTCAGAGTAATGGTCTATTTATGTTGTTTCATGTATATAAAGTAATATTGAAATTTTGGAACGTGGAACATTGGAACTAGTTTCAGAGTAATGGTCTATATATGTTGTTTCATGTATATATAGTAATACTGAAATTTTGGAACGTGGAACATTGGAACAAATTTGAGAGTAATGGTCTATATATATGTTGTTTCATGTATATATAGTAATACTGAAATTTTGGAACGTGGAACATTGGAACAAATTTGAGAGTAATGGTCTATATATATGTTGTTTCATGTATATAAAGTAATATTGAAATTTTGGAACGTGGAACATTGGAACTAGTTTCAGAGTAATGGTCTATTTATGTAGTTTTATGTATATAAAGTAATATTGAAATTTTGGAACGTGGAACATTGGAACTAGTGTCAGAGTAATGGTCTATATATGTTGTTTCATGTATATAAAGTAATATTGAAATTTTGGAACGTGGAACATTGGAACTAGTTTCAGAGTAATGGTCTATATATGTTGTTTCATGTATATAAAGTAATATTGAAATTTTGGAACGTGGAACATTGGAACAAGTTTGAGAGTAATGGTCTATATATGTTGTTTCATGTATATAAAGATCTATTGAAATTTTGGAACGTGGAACATTGGAACAGTTTTGAAAGTAATGGTCTATATAATGTTGTTTCGTGTATTTATAGTAATACTGAAATTTTGGAACGTGGAACATTGGAACAGATTTGAGAGCAATGGTCTATATATATGTTGTTTCATGTATATATAGTAATACTGAAATTTTGGAACGTGGACCATTCGAACAAATTTGAGAGTAATGGTCTATATATATATGTTGTTTCATGTATATAAAGTAATATTGAAATTTTGGAACGTGGAACATTGGAACTAGTTTCAGAGTAATGATCTATTCATGTTGTTTCATGTATATAAAGTAATATTGAAATTTTGGAACGTGGAACATTGGAACTAGTTTCAGAGTAATGGTCTATATATGTTGTTTTATGTATATAAAGTAATATTGAAATTTTGGAACGTGGAACATTGGAACTAGTTTCAGAGTAATGGTCTATATATGTTGTTTCATGTATATAAAGTAATATTGAAATTTTGGAACGTGGAACATTGGAACAAGTTTGAGAGTAATGGTCTATATATGTTGTTTCATGTATATAAAAATCTATTGAAATTTTGGAACGTGGAACATTGGAACAAATTTGAGAGTAATGGTATATATATATGTTGTTTCATGTATATAAAGTAATATTGGAATTTTGGAACGTGGAACATTGGAACTAGTTTCAGAGTAATGGTCTATTTATGTTGTTTTATGTATATAAAGTAATATTTAAATTTTGGAACGTGGAACATTGGAACTAGTTTCAGAGTAATGGTCTATATAATATGTTGTTTCATGTATATATAGTAATACTGAAATTTTGGAACGTGGAACATTGGAACAAATTTGAGAGTAATGGTCTATATATATGTTGTTTCATGTATATAAAGTAATATTGAAGTTTTGGAACGTGGAACATTGGAACAGATTTGAAAGTAATGGTCTATATAATGTTGTTTCGTGTATATATAGTAATACTGAAATTTTGGAACGTGGAACATTGGAACAGATTTGAGAGTAATGGTCTATATATATGTTGTTTCATGTATATATAGTAATACTGAAATTTTGGAACGTGGAACATTGGGAACAAATTTGAGAGTAATGGTCTATATATATGTTGTTTCATGTATATAAAGTAATATTGAAATTTTGGAACGTGGAACATTGGAACTAGTTTCAGAGTAATGGTCTATTTATGTTGTTTCATGTTCATAAAGATCTATTGAAATTTTGGGAACGTGGAACATTGGAACAGATTTGAAAGTAATGGTCTATATAATGTTGTTTCGTGTATATATAGTAATACTGAAATTTTGGAACGTGGAACATTGGAACAAATTTGAGAGTAATGGTCTATATATATGTTGTTTCATGTATATAAAGTAATATTGAAATTTTGGAACGTGGAACATTGGAACAAGTTTGAGAGTAATGGTCTATATATGTTGTTTCATGTATATAAAGATCTATTGAAATTTTGGAACGTGGAACATTGGAACAGGTTTGAGAGTAATCGTCTATATATGTTGTTTCATGTGTATAAAGATATTTATAAATTTTGGAACGTGGAACATTGGAACAGGTTTGAGAGTAATGGTCTATATGTGTTGTTTCATGTATATCAAGTAATATAGAAATTTTGGAACGTGGAACATTGGAACAAGTTTGAGAGCAATGGTCTATATGTATGTTGGTTCATATATATAAAGTATTATTGGAATTTTGGAACGTGGAACATTGGAACAAGTTTGAGAGTAATGGTTTATATGTGTTGTTTCATGTATATCAAGTAATATAGAAATTTTGGAACGTGGAACATTGGAACAAGTTTGAGAGCAATGGTCTATATATGTTGTTTCATATATATAAAGTAATATTGAAATTTTGGAACGTGGAACATTGGAACAAGTTTGAATGTAATGGTCTATATGTGTTGTTTCTGGTATATAAAGTATTATTGGAATTTTGGAACGTGGAACATTGGAACAAGTTTGAGAGTAATGGTCTATATATATGTTGTTTCATGTATGTATAGTAATACTGAAATTTTGGAACGTGGAACATTGGAACAAATTTGAGAGTAATGGTCTATATATATGTTGTTTCATGTATATATAGTAATACTGACATTTTGGAACGTGGAACATTGGAACTAGTTTCAGAGTAATGGTCTATATATGTTTTTTCATGTGTATAAAGTAATATTGTGATTTTGGAACGTGGAACATTGGAACTAGTTTCAGAGTAATGGTCTATTTATGTTGTTTCATGTATATAAAGTAATATTGAAATTTTGGAACGTGGAACATTGGAACTAGTTTCAGAGTAATGGTCTATATATGTTGTTTCATGTATATATAGTAATACTGAAATTTTGGAACGTGGAACATTGGAACAAATTTGAGAGTAATGGTCTATATATATGTTGTTTCATGTATATATAGTAATACTGAAATTTTGGAACGTGGAACATTGGAACAAATTTGAGAGTAATGGTCTATATATATGTTGTTTCATGTATATAAAGTAATATTGAAATTTTGGAACGTGGAACATTGGAACTAGTTTCAGAGTAATGGTCTATTTATGTTGTTTTATGTATATAAAGTAATATTGAAATTTTGGAACGTGGAACATTGGAACTAGAGTCAGAGTAATGGTCTATATATGTTGTTTCATGTATATAAAGTAATATTGAAATTTTGGAACGTGGAACATTGGAACTAGTTTCAGAGTAATGGTCTATATGTTGTTTCATGTATATAAAGTAAAATTGAAATTTTGGAACGTGGAACATTGGAACAGGTTTGAGAGTAATGGTCTATATATGTTGTTTCATGTATATAAAGATCTATTGAAATTTTGGAACGTGGAACATTGGAACAGATTTGAAAGTAATGGTCTATATAATGTTGTTTTGTGTATATATAGTAATACTGAAATTTTGGAACGTGGAACATTGGAACAAATTTGAGAGTAATGGTCTATATATATGTTGTTTCATGTATATAAAGTAATATTGAAATTTTGGAACGTGGAACATTGGAACAAGTTTGAGAGTAATGGTCTATATATGTTGTTTCATGTATATAAAGATCTATTGAAATTTTGGAACGTGGAACATTGGAACAGGTTTGAAAGTAATGGTTTATATATGTTGTTTCATGTATATAAAGATCTATTAAAATTTTGGAACGTGGAACATTGGAACAGATTTGAGAGCAATGGTCTATATAATTGTTGTTTCATGTATATATAGTAATACTGAAATTTTGGAACGTGGAACATTGGAACAAATTTGAGAGTAATGGTCTATATATATGTTGTTTCATGTATATGTAGTAATACTGAAATTTTGGAACGTGGAACATTTGAACAAATTTGAGAGTAATGGTCTATATATATGTTGTTTCATGTATATAAAGTAATATTGAAATTTTGGAACGTGGAACATTGGAACTAGTTTCAGAGTAATGGTCTATATATGTTGTTTCATGTATATAAAGTAATATTGAAATTTTGGAACGTGGAACATTGGAACAAGTTTGAGAGTAATGGTCTATATATATGTTGTTTCATGTATATAAAGTAATATTGAAATTTTGGAACGTGGAACATTGGAATAAGTTTGAGAGTAATGGTCTATATATGTTGTTTCGTGTATATAAAGATCTATTGAAATTTTGGAACGTGGAACATTGGAACAGCTTTGAAAGTAATGGTCTATATAATGTTGTTTCGTTTATATATAGTAATACTGAAATTTTGGAACGTGGAACATTATAACAGATTTGAGAGTAATGGTATATTATGTTGTTTCATGTATATAGAGTAATATTGAAATTTTGGAACGTGGAACATTGGAACAGGTTTGAAAGTAATGGTCTATGTATGTTGTTTCATGTATATACAGATCTATTAAAATTTTGGAACGTGGAACATTGGAACAAATTTGAGAGTAATGGTCTATATATGGTCGAATCCAACGAAAAGTGTACACGGCATGTTCAGAGCCATAACTTAAAAGTATTAATCAATTGGCATTCATTTTTGTATTGTGTTTATTCGCTTTGATCATACGCTTCGCGCCATATATAATAAGACCCCTTCTGTGAAAAACTTAGACACAGAGACCCCAAAACATGCTATTTTTACCCATTTTTTCAAAATATTTCTTAAAGTATTCTTAAAAACGTCTAAATCAGTTATGAAAAGAAGTCATTGGATTGAATCTAAATTGATTTCCTGAAAGGCGTGTATTCAAAGATTGCCTGTTAAATTTTTCACATATTTAATAATAATAATAATAAATAAGCATTTATAATGCGCCATTTATCTAGAAAATTAAATCTAATCCAAGGCGCAAAAACACAAATACAAATTACAAAGCAAGAATACATAATCATGTATGCATGAAACAGAGTTAACAAAAAGGATAGTTGAATAAAACAAATCAACTATCCAAATTGTTAGCTCTATACAAATTCATACAACATTATACAAAATACAACCAACATGAACCAAAAATCCTTAATACATGTTAAACAAAATACATAGCAGTATATTTGTACATAATTATGATTTTTTGTGATCATTTTTTGAGTGGTATTTTTTTACATTACCTACGAATACAATTTTTCATAGCACTAGATATATCTTTAAAAAATGGAAATCACTAATAAATGCGCAATTGATACAAGCTTTGATATGTCCAATACTGAAATGCATTCCATTCAGGCATCTTTATTATTGTGTTTAGCTGCCAGAAATTCTAAATGGCACAAAGTTAGGTTTGGTAAAAAATATGCATTACCTCCGAATACATGTTAAAAGCTGTGTCATTTCCACAAAGTGAGAGAATAGTAAACAATAGTTAAGCAATAGGTGCAGGGTAATACACTCTTTATTTCTACCAAGTTTCAATAGACTGCGTTTAAATATTTCTGAGATGTCAACAATAAAAGCAAGTATTCGTAGGTAAATTTCGGTAACCGAATGTTACCTACGAATACAATTTGACATCATGACAGTATTGTGAAACACCGCCATTCATGCCAATGCCCATATGTGACCCGGCAGCACAAACGAGCCGTAAATTCCCTAAATTGTATTCTGTGTTACGGTGTAAAATGTGTACGAAGGTCGTATTCATCGATAACTTAAGCTGGCCCGACTTCCGTCTTATTTTGATAGTCAAAAACTAATCAATAATCCTATTGTTGAAGTGGATAATAAGCTTCTACCTTAGATGACCGGCTATAGGACTTTTAATAGCCCTGGTCTTTGTTTGCTTTTGCTAAATCCTATTCAAGTGGTGTATTACCAGGCATTGTATTTTGTACAGGTATGCATAACTAACAATTAACAATGAGAGAACTTTCTTAAACCTCATTGACTTGGGGATGATTTGAAATGACCGCCAATTATGACTGTTTGATATATATTGCCAGCAATGTGGAAAAAGAGACACATGTAAAAAACGTAAAAAGCTATAATTTTGTTGAAGGAGCAAAGTTTAACAAACCATAACCTCGCTTCTGGATATCGTTTGAAGTCAAATGATATACCATTTTTAAGTTTATGATGTTTATTTTTAAACACGAAATAAAACAAAATTGACCGGGGAGGAATTTACGGCTCATTCGCCGTGGACGGTCACATATTGGTACATAACGAAGGCCTGTATGTTTGCTATCAAATCATATGTCAATGAAAGTTGCGAATTCACATACATGCCCACCATGCAAAACTGAATACGGCTTAATTGTTGAAAAATATGTACTGAAATAGACGACGGTCTGCTCATTTGAAAGAAAAATCAGATTCAAAGAAGATTAGAAGGGATAAATACTTGGATTTGTCAACTGTCATGTGTGCTTCATTTTAAATGTTTACCGACCTTCTAGTGTCTGAGTAATTTGTGTCCAAATTGATTTATTCGAAGGTAACTTTTGACGTTTTCGCTAAGGTTACCTACGAATACCATGGAAAAACGACTGTTCTCATTGTCTCATGATCTAGACAACATAATGATGGACCCTGGTATAAAGCTAATTGTAGTTGCCCTCAAACGAAAGGCCACAAGACGTAACTGACTCCAAGATGGACTTCACAAGTCTGCAATAACGGTTTTAAGCGAGTTGTGTGCAATTAAGCAAATTAAAGTCACTTTAGTGCCTTTGTTTCTTACTTTTTAAATACTCTTTCAACCGCTGTGAACCGACATTATTAATACATGATAGGGTCTAAAGTATCAATAAACGCACATAAAGAAAATGATACATTCAAAGTGCTTTATAAAATGAAGTTTTGATTGGGATATCCACCGAAAGTCTAATTCTTACCTACAAATACTGAAATGTTACTTACGAATACAGCATAATACATGACATGTGTAATGAAGTGTCGCTACCAATGGAAATTAATTGTCAAAAACTTTAAGCGGTACCACAGGACACTATTATTACCCATATACGGATTCATTCAACAATTATTTATTATGTAAAATTGCTGATTAACTACTTGTATATCAAAATGAAGTGGTCAAAATCTTGCTAAAAGCATCAAAAAAATTTTGATCTAAGGTAATAGCATTTATTCATTTGGACGTACCATCTGAAAGAGATCTAAAACTACCATTTTATTAATTCATTACCATAATAGCAAACTTTAAACCTCTAAACTCAATATAGATATTGTTAAATCGCTCATGTTACCTACGAATACCCGGGTTTGTTCACCTTTTCATTGTATAAAGCGTTAGGTGTATGCTTATAATTCCTAATATTCTTGAAACATATATCCTACTCGTTCTTATACAATGTGTAAATTGATTCATACTCATTTGATAAATAAAATACAGAAACTGACCTAAACTTCATTTTCAAAAATAAACTAGCATAAATTGACTAAGATCATATTGATCGCGTTATAAAAATAAAAACAAATATTTTCTGGTTGAGCTAGCACTTTCCTGACACCCTGTGGTCTACATTACACGAAAAAAAGCGTTAATGGGAATATTCCATTTGTTTTAGGTTGATTAGTATTGCGATAGTGAAAGCATCCTAGTGGTATTCGTAGGTAACATTGGGTTTTTATATCACATTTACTATCACACGTCCTGGATTTATTTTTCAAGATTAGTAATGGCACTTTTGGTTCCTATAAGGCCAATATGTCATCAATCAATGGGCAAAAGTAAAAAATTTTGGAGACATTTTTATTTTGGACTTTTAATTTTGGCCCGTGGACACTTTTGGTTGGATTCGACCATATGTTGTTTCATGTATATCAAGATCTATTGAAATTTTGGAACGTGGAACATTGGAACAGATTTGAAAGTAATGGTCTATATAATGTTGTTTCGTGTATATATAGTAATACTGAAATTTTGGAACGTGGAACATTGGAACAGATTTGAGAGTAATGGTCTATATATGTTGTTTCATGTATATAGAGTAATATTGAAATTTTGGAACGTGGAACATTGGAACAGGTTTGAAAGTAATGGTCTATATATGTAGTTTCATGTATATAAAGATCTATTAAAATTTTGGAACGTGGAACATTGGAACAAATTTGAGAGTAATGGTCTATATATATGTTGTTTCATGTTTATAAAGTAATATTGAAATTTTGGAACGTGGAACATTGGAACTAGTTTCAGAGTAATGGTCTATATATGTTGTTTCATGTATATAAAGTAATATTGAAATTTTGGAACGTGGAACATTGGAACTAGTTTCAGAGTAATGGTCTATATAATTATGTTGTTTCATGTATATAAAAATCTATTGAAATTTTGGAACGTGGAACATTGGAACAGATTTGAAAGTAATGGTCTATATAATGTTGTTTCGTGTATGTATAGTAATACTGAAATTTTGGAACGTGGAATATTGGAACAGATTTGAGAGCAATGGTCTATATATATGTTGTTTCATGTTTATATAGTAATACTGAAATTTTGGAACGTGGAACATTGGGAACAAATTTGAGAGTAATGGTCTATATATATGTTGTTTCATGTATATATAGTAATACTGAAATTTTGGAACGTGGAACATTGGAACAAATTTGAGAGTAATGGTCTATATATATGTTGTTTCATGTATATAAAGTAATATTGAAATTTTGGAACGTGGAACATTGGAACTAGTTTCAGAGTAATGGTCTATATATGTTGTTTCATGTATATAAAGTAATATTGAAATTTTGGAACGTGGAACATTGAAACTAGTTTCAGAGTAATGGTCTATATATGTTGTTTCATGTATATAAAGTAATATTGAAATTTTGGAACGTGGAACATTGGAACAATTTTGAGAGTAATGGTCTATATATGTTGTTTCATGTATATACAAATCTATTGAAATTGTTTCGTGTATATTTAGTAATACTGAAATTTTGGAACGTGGAACATTGGAACAGATTTGAGAGCAATGGTCTATATATATGTTGTTTCATGTATATATAGTAATACTGAAATTTTGGAACGTGGAACATTGGAACTAGTTTCAGAGTAATGGTCTATATATGTTGTTTCATGTATATAAAAATCTATTGAAATTTTGGAACGTGGAACATTGAAACAGATTTGAAAGTAATGGTCTATATAATGTTGTTTCGTGTATGTATAGTAATACTGAAATTTTGGAACGTGGAATATTGGAACAGATTTGAGAGCAATGGTCTATATATATGTTGTTTCATGTTTATATAGTAATACTGAAATTTTGGAACGTGGAACATTGGGAACAAATTTGAGAGTAATGGTCTATATATATGTTGTTTCATGTATATATAGTAATACTGAAATTTTGGAACGTGGAACATTGGAACAAATTTGAGAGTAATGGTCTATATATATGTTGTTTCATGTATATATAGTAATACTGAAATTTTGGAACGTGGAACATTGGAACTAGTTTCAGAGTAATGGTCTATTTATGTTGTTTTATGTATATAAAGTAATATTGAAATTTTGGAACGTGGAACATTGGAACAAATTTGAGAGTAATGGTCTATATATATGTTGTTTCATGTATATATAGTAATACTGAAATTTTGGAACGTGGAACATTGGAACAAATTTGAGAGTAATGGTCTATATATATGTTGTTTCATGTATATAAAGTAATATTGAAATTTTGGAACGTGGAACATTGGAACAAGTTTGAGAGTAATGGTCTATATATGTTGTTTCATGTATATAAAGATCTATTGAAATTTTGGAACGTGGAACATTGGAACAGATTTGAAAGTAATGGTCTATATAATGTTGTTTCGTGTATATATAGTAATACTGAAATTTTGGAACGTAGAACATTGGAACAAATTTGAGAGTAATGGTCTATATATATGTTGTTTCATGTATATAAAGTAATATTGAAATTTTGGAACGTGGAACATTGGAACAAGTTTGAGAGTAATGGTCTATATTATGTTGTTTCATGTATATAAAGATCTATTGAAATTTTGGAACGTGGAACATTGGAACAGGTTTGAAAGTAATGGTCTATATATGTTGTTTCATGTATATAAAGATCTATTAAAATTTTGGAACGTGGAACATTGGAACAGATTTGAGAGCAATGGTCTATATATGTTGTTTCATGTATATATAGTAATATTGAAATTTTGGAACGTGGAACATTGGAACAAATTTGAGAGTAATGGTCTATATATATGTTGTTTCATGTATATAAAGTAATATTGAAATTTTGGAACGTGGAACATTGGAACAAATTTGAGAGTAATGGTCTATATATAATTATGTTGTTTCATGTATATAAAGTAATATTGAAATTTTGGAACGTGGAACATTGGAACTAGTTTCAGAGTAATGGTCTATATATGTTGTTTCATGTATATAAAGTAATATTGAAATTTTGGAACGTGGGACATTGGAACAAGTTTGAGAGTAATGGTCTATATATGTTGTTTCATGTATATAAAGATCTATTGAAATTTTGGAACGTGGAACATTGGAACAGATTTGAAAGTAATGGTCTATATAATGTTGTTTCGTGTATATATAGTAATACTGAAATTTTGGAACGTGGAACATTGGAACAAATTTGAGAGTAATGGTCTATATATATGTTGTTTCATGTATATAAAGTAATATTGAAATTTTGGAACGTGGAACATTGGAACAAGTTTGAGAGTAATGGTCTATATATGTTGTTTCATGTATATAAAGATCTATTGAAATTTTGGAACGTGGAACATTGGAACAGGTTTGAGAGTAATGGTCTATATATGTTGTTTCATGTATATAAAGATATTTATAAATTTTGGAACGTGGAACATTGGAACAGGTTTGAGAGTAATGGTCTATATGTGTTGTTTCTGGTATATAAAGTATTATTGGAATTTTGGAACGTGGAACGTGGAACATTGGAACAAGTTTGAGAGTAATGGTCTATATATATGTTGTTTCATGTATATATAGTAATACTGAAATTTTGGAACGTGGAACATTGGAACTAGTTTCAGAGTAATGGTCTATATATGTTGTTTCATGTATATAAAGTAATATTGAAATTTTGGAACGTGGAACATTGGAACTAGTTTCAGAGTAATGGTCTGTTTATGTTGTTTCATGTATATAAAGTAATATTGAAATTTTGGAACGTGGAACATTGGAACTAGTTTCAGAGTAATGGTCTATATATGTTGTTTCATGTATATAAAGTAATATTGAAATTTTGGAACGTGGAACATTGGAACTAGTTTCAGAGTAATGGTCTATATATGTTGTTTCATGTATATAAAGTAATATTGAAATTTTGGAACGTGGAACATTGGAACAAATTTGAGAGTAATGGTCTATATATATGTTGTTTCATGTATATATAGTAATACTGAAATTTTGGAACGTGGAACATTGGAACAAATTTGAGAGTAATGGTCTATATATATGTTGTTTCATGTATATAAAGTAATATTGAAATTTTGGAACGTGGAACATTGGAACTAGTTTCAGAGTAATGGTCTATTTATGTTGTTTTATGTATATAAAGTAATATTGAAATTTTGGAACGTGGAACATTGGAACTAGTTTCAGAGTAATGGTCTATATATGTTGTTTCATGTATATAAAGTAATATTAAAATTTTGGAACGTGGAACATTGGAACTAGTTTCAGAGTAATGGTCTATATGTTGTTTCATGTATATAAAGTAAAATTGAAATTTTGGAACGTGGAACATTGGAACAAGTTTGAGAGTAATGGTCTATATATGTTGTTTCATGTATATAAAGATCTATTGAAATTTTGGAACGTGGAACATTGGAACAGATTTGAAAGTAATGGTCTATATAATGTTGTTTCGTGTATATATAGTAATACTGAAATTTTGGAACGTGGAACATTGGAACAAATTTGAGAGTAATGGTCTATATATATGTTGTTTCATGTATATAAAGTAATATTGAAATTTTGGAACGTGGAACATTGGAACAAGTTTGAGAGTAATGATCTATATATGTTGTTTCATGTATATAAAGATCTATTGAAATTTTGGAACGTGGAACATTGGAACAGGTTTGAAAGTAATGGTCTATATATGTTGTTTCATGTATATAAAGATCTATTAAAATTTTGGAACGTGGAACATTGGAACAGATTTGAGAGCAATGGTCTATATATGTTGTTTCATGTATATATAGTAATACTGAAATTTTGGAACGTGGAACATTGGAACAAATTTGAGAGTAATGGTCTATATATATGTTGTTTCATGTATATATAGTAATACTGAAATTTTGGAACGTGGAACATTGGAACTAGTTTCAGAGTAATGGTCTATATATGTTGTTTCATGTATATAAAGTAATATTGAAATTTTGGAACGTGGAACATTGGAACTAGTTTCAGAGTAATGGTCTATATATGTTGTTTCATGTATATAAAGTAATATTGAAATTTTGGAACGTGGAACATTGGAACAAGTTTGAGAGTAATGGTCTATGTTGTTTCATGTATATAAAGATCTATTGAAATTTTGGAACGTGGAACATTGGAACAGATTTGAAAGTAATGATCTATATAATGTTGTTTCGTGTATATATAGTAATACTGAAATTTTGGAACGTGGAACATTGGAACAGATTTGAGAGCAATGGTCTATATATATATGTTGTTTCATGTATATATAGTAATACTGAAATTTTGGAACGTGGAACATTGGAACAAATTTGAGAGTAATGGTCTATATATGTTGTTTCATGTATATATAGTAATACTGAAATTTTGGAACGTGGAACATTGGAACTAGTTTCAGAGTAATGGTCTATATATGTTGTTTCATGTATATAAAGTAATATTGAAATTTTGGAACGTGGAACATTGTAACAAGTTTGAGAGTAATGGTCTATATTATGTTGTTTCATGTATATAAAGATCTATTGAAATTTTGGAACGTGGAACATTGGAACAGATTTGAAAGTAATGGTCTATATAATGTTGTTTCGTGTATTTATAGTAATACTGAAATTTTGGAACGTGGAACATTGGAACAGATTTGAGAGCAATGGTCTATATATATGTTGTTTCATGTATATATAGTAATACTTAAATTTTGGAACGTGGAACATTGGAACAAATTTGAGAGTAATGGTCTATATATATGTTGTTTCATGTTTATATAGTAATATTGAAATTTTGGAACGTGGAACATTGGAACTAGTTTCAGAGTAATGGTCTATATATGTTGTTTCATGTATATAAAGTACTAGTGAAATTTTGGAACGTGGAACATTGGAACTAGTTTCAGAGTAATGGTCTATATATGTTGTTTCATGTATATAAAGTAATATTGAAATTTTGGAACGTGGAACATTGGAACTAGTTTCAGAGTAATGGTCTATATATGTTGTTTCATGTATTCAAAGTAATATTGACATTTTGGAACGTGGAACATTGGAACAAGTTTGAGAGTAATGGTCTATAGATGTTGTTTCATGTATATAAAGATCTATTGAAATTTTGGAACGTGGAACATTGGAACAGATTTGAAAGTAATGGTCTATATAATGTTGTTTCGTGTATATATAGTAATACTGAAATTTTGGAACGTGGAACATTGGAACAGATTTGAGAGCAATGGTCTATATATATGTTGTTTCATGTATATATAGTAATACTGAAATTTTGGAACGTGGAACATTGGAACTAGTTTCAGAGTAATGGTCTATATATGTTGTTTCATGTATATAAAGTAATATTGAAATTTTGGAACGTGGAACATTGGAACAGATTTGAGAGTAATGGTCTATATATGTTGTATCATGTATATAAAGTAATATTGAAATTTTGGAACGTGGAACATTGTAACAGTTTTGAGAGTAATGGTCTACATAAGTTGTATCATGTGTATAAAGATCTTGACATTTTGGAACGTGGAACATTGGAACAAGTTTGAGAGTAATGGTCTATATATGTTGTTTTATATAAATAAAGTAATATTGAAATTTTGGAACGTGGAACATTGGAACAAGTTTGAGAGTAATGGTCTATATGTTGTTTCATGTATATAATGATTTATTGCAATTTTGGAACGTGGAACATTGGAACAGTTTTGAGAGTAATGGTCTATATATGTTGTTTCATATATATAAAGTAATATTGAAATTTTGGAACGTGGAACATTGGAACAAGTTTGAAAGTAATGGTCTATATATGTTGTTTCATCTATATAAAGATCTATTGAAATTTTGGAACGTGGAACATTGGAACAGATTTGAGAGTAATGGTCTATATTATGTTGTTTCATGTATATAAAGTAATATTGAAATTTTGGAACGTGGAACATTGGAACAAGTTTGAAAGTAATGGTCTATATATGTTGTTTCATGTATATAAAGATCTATTGCAATTTTGGAACGTGGAACATTGGAACAGATTTGAGAGTAATGGTCTATATATGTTGTATCATGTATATAAAGTAATATTGAAATTTTGGAACGTGGAACATTGGAACAAGTTTGAGAGTAATGGTCTATATATGTTGTATCATGCATATAAAGTAATATTGAAATTTTGGAACGTGGAACATTGGAACAGATTTGAGAGTAATGGTCTATATATGTTGTATCATGTATATAAAGTAATATTGAAATTTTGGAACGTGGAACATTGGAACAGATTTGAGAGTAATGGTCTATATATGTTGTATCATGCATATAAAGTAATATTGAAATTTTGGAACGTGGAACATTGGAACAGTTTTGAGAGCAATGGTCTACATAATTTGTATCATGTGTATAAAGATCTTGACATTTTGGAACGTGGAACATTGGAACAAGTTTGAGAGTAATGGTCTATATATGTTGTTTCATGTATATAAAGTAATATTGAAATTTTGGAACGTGGAACATTGGAACAGATTTGAGAGTAATGGTCTATATATGTTGTATCATGCAATAAAGTAATATTGAAATTTTGGAACGTGGAACATTGGAACAGATTTGAGAGTAATGTTCTATATATGTTGTATCATGTATAAAAAGTAATATTGAAATTTTGGAACGTGGAACATTGGAACAGATTTGAGAGTAATGGTCTATATATGTTGTATCATGTATATAAAGTAATATTGAAATTTTGGAACGTGGAACATTGGAACAGATTTGAGAGTAATGGTCTATATTATGTTGTTTCATGTATATAAAGTAATATTGAAATTTTGGAACGTGGAACATTGGAACAAGTTTGAAAGTAATGGTCTATATATGTTGTTTCATGTATATAAAGATCTATTGCAATTTTGGAACGTGGAACATTGGAACAGATTTGAGAGTAATGGTCTATATATGTTGTATCATGTATATAAAGTAATATTTAAATTTTGGAACGTGGAACATTGGAACAAGTTTGAGAGTAATGGTCTATATATGTTGTATCATGTATATAAAGTAATATTGAAATTTTGGAACGTGGAACATTGGAACAGATTTGAGAGTAATGGTCTATATATGTTGTATCATGCATATTAAGTAATATTGAAATTTTGGAACGTGGAACATTGGAACAGTTTTGAGAGCAATGGTCTACATAAGTTGTATCATGTGTATAAAGATCTTGACATTTTGGAACGTGGAACATTGGAACAAGTTTGAGAGTAATGGTCTATATATGTTGTTTCATGTATATAAAGTAATATTGAAATTTTGGAACGTGGAACATTTGAACAGATTTGAGAGTAATGGTCTATATATGTTGTATCATGCATATAAAGTAATATTGAAATTTTGGAACGTGGAACATTGGAACAGTTTTGAGAGCAATGGTCTACATAAGTTGTATCATGTGTATAAAGATCTTGACATTTTGGAACGTGGAACATTGGAACAGATTTGAGAGTAATGGTCTATATATGTTGTATCATGTATATAAAGTAATATTGAAATTTTGGAACGTGGAACATTGGAACAAGTTTGAGAGTAATGGTCTATATATGTTGTATCATGTATATAAAGATCTATTGAAATTTTGGAACGTGGAACATTGGAACAGATTTGAGAGTAATGGTCTATATTATGTTGTTTCATGTATATAAAGAAATATTGAAATTTTGGAACGTGGAACATTGGAACAAGTTTGAAAGTAATGGTCTATATATGTTGTTTCATGTATATAAAGATCTATTGCAATTTTGGAACGTGGAACATTGGAACAGATTTGAGAGTAATGGTCTATATATGTTGTATCATGTAAATAAAGTAATATTGAAATTTTGGAACGTGGAACATTGGAACAAGTTTGAGAGTAATGGTCTATATATGTTGTATCATGTATATAAAGTAATATTGAAATTTTGGAACGTGGAACATTGGAACAGATTTGAGAGTAATGGTCTATATATGTTGTATCATGTATATAAAGTAATATTGAAATTTTGGAACGTGGAACATTGGAACAGATTTGAGAGTAATGGTCTACATATGTTGTATCATGCATATAAAGTAATATTGAAATTTTGGAACGTGGAACATTGGAACAGTTTTGAGAGCAATGGTCTACATAAGTTGTATCATGTGTATAAAGATCTTGACATTTTGGAACGTGGAACATTGGAACAAGTTTGAGAGTAATTGTCTATATATGTTGTTTCATGTATATAAAGTAATATTGAAATTTTGGAACGTGGAACATTGGAACAGGTTTGAGAGTAATGATCTATATATGTTGTTTCATGTATATAAAGATCTTTTGAAATTTTGGAACGTGGAACATTGGAACAGATTTGAGAGTAATGGTCTATATATGTTGTATCATGTATATAAAGATCTATTGAAATTTTGGAACGTGGAACATTGGAACAGATTTGAGAGTAATGGTCTATATTATGTTGTTTCATGTATATAAAGTAATATTGAAATTTTGGAACGTGGAACATTGGAACAAGTTTGAAAGTAATGGTCTATATATGTTGTTTCATGTATATAAAGATCTATTGCAATTTTGGAACGTGGAACATTGGAACAGATTTGAGAGTAATGGTCTATATATGTTGTATCATGTATATAAAGTAATATTGAAATTTTGGAACGTTTAACATTGGAACAAGTTTGAGAGTAATGGTCTATATATGTTGTATCATGTATATAAAGTAATATTGAAATTTTGGAACGTGGAACATTGGAACAGGTTTGAGAGTAATGGTATATATATGTTGTTTCATGTATATAAAGATCTTTTGAAATTTTGGAACGTGGAACATTGGAACAGTTTTGAGAGCAATGGTCTACATAAGTTGTATCATGTGTATAAAGATCTTGACATTTTGGAACGTGGAACATTGGAACAAGTTTGAGAGTAATGGTCTATATATGTTGTTTCATGTATATAAAGTAATATTGAAATTTTGGAACGTGGAACATTGGAACAGATTTGAGAGTAATGGTCTATATATGTTGTATCATGCATATAAATTAATATTGAAATTTTGGAACGTGGAACGTGGAACATTGGAACAGTTTTGAGAGCAATGGTCTACATAAGTTGTATCATGTGTATAAAGATCTTGACATTTTGGAACGTGGAACATTGGAACAAGTTTGAGAGTAATGGTCTATATATGTTGTTTCATGTATATAAAGTAATATTGAAATTTTGGAACGTGGAACATTGGAACAGGTTTGAGAGTAATGGTCTATATATGTTGTTTCATGTATATAAAGATCTTTTGAAATTTTGGAACGTGGAACATTGGAACAGATTTGAGAGTAATGGTCTATATATGTTGTATCATGTACATAAAGTAATATTGAAATTTTGGAACGTGGAACATTGGAACAAGTTTGACAGTAATGGTCTATATATGTTGTATCATGTATATAAAGATCTATTGAAATTTTGGAACGTGGAACATTGGAACAGATTTGAGAGTAATGGTCTATATTATGTTGTTTCATGTATATAAAGTAATATTGAAATTTTGGATCGTGGAACATTGGAACCAGTTTGAAAGTAATGGTCTATATATGTTGTTTCATGTATATAAAGATCTATTGCAATTTTGGAACGTGGAACATTGGAACAGATTTGAGAGTAATGGTCTATATATGTTGTATCATGTATATAAAGTAATATTGAAATTTTGGAACGTGGAACATTGGAACAAGTTTGAGAGTAATGGTCTATATATGTTGTATCATGTATATAAAGTAATATTGAAATTTTGGAACGTGGAACATTGGAACAGATTTGAGAGTAATGGTCTATATATGTTTTGACCTGTATATAAAGTAATATTGAAATTTTGGAACGTGGAACATTGGAACAAGTTTGAGAGTAATGGTCTATATATGTTGTATCATGTATATAAAGTAATATTGAAATTTTGGAACGTGGAACATTGGAACAGATTTGAGAGTAATGGTCTATATATGTTGTATCATGTATATAAAGTAATATTGAAATTTTGGAACGTGGAACATTGGAACAGATTTGAGAGTAATGGTCTATATATGTTGTATCATGCATATAAAGTAATATTGAAATTTTGGAACGTGGAACATTGGAACAGTTTTGAGAGCAATGGTCTACATAAGTTGTATCATGTGTATAAAGATCTTGACATTTTGGAACGTGGAACATTGGAACAAGTTTGAGAGTAATGGTCTATATATGTTGTTTCATGTATATAAAGTAATATTGAAATTTTGGAACGTGGAACATTGGAACAGATTTGAGAGTAATGGTCTATATATGTTGTATCATGTATATAAAGATCTATTGAAATTTTGGAACGTGGAACACTGGAACAGATTTGAGAGTAATGGTCTATATTATGTTGTTTCATGTATATAAAGTAATATTGAAATTTTGGAACGTGGAACATTGGAACAAGTTTGAAAGTAATGGTCTACATAAGTTGTATCATGTGTATAAAGATCTTGACATTTTGGAACGTGGAACATTGGAACAGATTTGAGAGTAATGGTCTATATATGTTGTATCATGTATATCAAGTAATATTGAAATTTTGGAACGTGGAACATTGGAACAAGTTTGAGAGTAATGGTCTATATATGTTGTATCATGTATATAAAGATCTATTGAAATTTTGGAACGTGGAACATTGGAACAGATTTGAGAGTAATGGTCTATATTATGTTGTTTCATGTATATAAAGTAATATTGAAATTTTAGAACGTGGAACATTGGAACAAGTTTGAAAGTAATGGTCTATATATGTTGTTTCATGTATATAAAGATCTATTGCAATTTTGGAACGTGGAACATTGGAACAGATTTGAGAGTAATGGTCTATATATGTTGTATCATGTAAATAAAGTAATATTGAAATTTTGGAACGTGGAACATTGGAACAAGTTTGAGAGTAATGGTCTATATATGTTGTATCATGTATATAAAGAAATATTGAAATTTTGGAACGTGGAACATTGGAACAGATTTGAGAGTAATGGTCTATATATGTTGTATCATGTATATAAAGTAATATTGAAATTTTGGAACGTGGAACATTGGAACAGATTTGAGAGTAATGGTCTATATATGTTGTATCATGCATATAAAGTAATATTGAAATTTTGGAACGTGGAACATTGGAACAGTTTTGAGAGCAATGGTCTACATAAGTTGTATCATGTGTATAAAGATCTTGACATTTTGGAACGTGGAACATTGGAACAAGTTTGAGAGTAATGGTCTATATATGTTGTTTCATGTATATAAAGTAATATTGAAATTTTGGAACGTGGAACATTGGAACAGGTTTGAGAGTAATGGTCTATATATGTTGTTTCATGTATATAAAGATCTTTTGAAATTTTGGAACGTGGAACATTGGAACAGATTTGAGAGTAATGGTCTATATATGTTGTATCATGTACATAAAGTAATATTGAAATTTTGGAACGTGGAACATTGGAACAAGTTTGACAGTAATGGTCTATATATGTTGTATCATGTATATAAAGATCTATTGAAATTTTGGAACGTGGAACATTGGAACAGATTTGAGAGTAATGGTCTATATTATGTTGTTTCATGTATATAAAGTAATATTGAAATTTTGGATCGTGGAACATTGGAACCAGTTTGAAAGTAATGGTCTATATATGTTGTTTCATGTATATAAAGATCTATTGCAATTTTGGAACGTGGAACATTGGAACAGATTTGAGAGTAATGGTCTATATATGTTGTATCATGTATATAAAGTAATATTGAAATTTTGGAACGTGGAACATTGGAACAAGTTTGAGAGTAATGGTCTATATATGTTGTATCATGTATATAAAGTAATATTGAGATTTTGGAACGTGGAACATTGGAACAGATTTGAGAGTAATGGTCTATATATGTTGTATCATGTATATAAAGTAATATTGAAATTTTGGAACGTGGAACATTGGAACAAGTTTGAGAGTAATGGTCTATATATGTTGTATCATGTATATAAAGTAATATTGAAATTTTGGAACGTGGAACATTGGAACAGATTTGAGAGTAATGGTCTATATATGTTGTATCATGTATATAAAGTAATATTGAAATTTTTGGAACGTGGAACATTGGAACAGATTTGAGAGTAATGGTCTATATATGTTGTATCATGCATATAAAGTAATATTGAAATTTTGGAACGTGGAACATTGGAACAGTTTTGAGAGCAATGGTCTACATAAGTTGTATCATGTGTATAAAGATCTTGACATTTTGGAACGTGGAACATTGGAACAAGTTTGAGAGTAATGGTCTATATATGTTGTTTCATGTATATAAAGTAATATTGAAATTTTGGAACGTGGAACATTGGAACAAATTTGAGAGAAATGATCTATATATATGTTGTTTCATGTATATGTAGTAATACTGAAATTTTGGAACTTGGAACATTGGAACAAATTTGAGAGTAATGGTCTATGTTGTTTTATGTATATAAAGTAATATTGAAATTTTGGAACGTGGAACATTGGAACAGATTTGAGAGTAATGGTCTATATATGTTGTATCATGTAAATAAAGTAATATTGAAATTTTGGAACGTGGAACATTGGAACAAGTTTGAGAGTAATGGTCTATATATGTTGTATCATGTATATAAAGAAATATTGAAATTTTGGAACGTGGAACATTGGAACAGATTTGAGAGTAATGGTCTATATATGTTGTATCATGTATATAAAGTAATATTGAAATTTTGGAACGTGGAACATTGGAACAGATTTGAGAGTAATGGTCTATATATGTTGTATCATGCATATAAAGTAATATTGAAATTTTGGAACGTGGAACATTGGAACAGTTTTGAGAGCAATGGTCTACATAAGTTGTATCATGTGTATAAAGATCTTGACATTTTGGAACGTGGAACATTGGAACAAGTTTGAGAGTAATGGTCTATATATGTTGTTTCATGTATATAAAGTAATATTGAAATTTTGGAACGTGGAACATTGGAACAGGTTTGAGAGTAATGGTCTATATATGTTGTTTCATGTATATAAAGATCTTTTGAAATTTTGGAACGTGGAACATTGGAACAGATTTGAGAGTAATGGTCTATATATGTTGTATCATGTATATAAAGTAATATTGAAATTTTGGAACGTGGAACATTGGAACAAGTTTGAGAGTAATGGTCTATATATGTTGTATCATGTATATAAAGTAATATTGAAATTTTGGAACGTGGAACATTGGAACAGATTTGAGAGTAATGGTCTATATATGTTGTATCATGTATATAAAGTAATATTGAAATTTTGGAACGTGGAACATTGGAACAGATTTGAGAGTAATGGTCTATATATGTTGTATCATGCATATAAAGTAATATTGAAATTTTGGAACGTGGAACATTGGAACAGTTTTGAGAGCAATGGTCTACATAAGTTGTATCATGTGTATAAAGATCTTGACATTTTGGAACGTGGAACATTGGAACAAGTTTGAGAGTAATGGTCTATATATGTTGTTTCATGTATATAAAGTAATATTGAAATTTTGGAACGTGGAACATTGGAACAGATTTGAGAGTAATGGTCTATATATGTTGTATCATGTATATAAAGATCTATTGAAATTTTGGAACGTGGAACACTGGAACAGATTTGAGAGTAATGGTCTATATTATGTTGTTTCATGTATATAAAGTAATATTGAAATTTTGGAACGTGGAACATTGGAACAAGTTTGAAAGTAATGGTCTACATAAGTTGTATCATGTGTATAAAGATCTTGACATTTTGGAACGTGGAACATTGGAACAGATTTGAGAGTAATGGTCTATATATGTTGTATCATGTATATCAAGTAATATTGAAATTTTGGAACGTGGAACATTGGAACAAGTTTGAGAGTAATGGTCTATATATGTTGTATCATGTATATAAAGATCTATTGAAATTTTGGAACGTGGAACATTGGAACAGATTTGAGAGTAATGGTCTATATTATGTTGTTTCATGTATATAAAGTAATATTGAAATTTTAGAACGTGGAACATTGGAACAAGTTTGAAAGTAATGGTCTATATATGTTGTTTCATGTATATAAAGATCTATTGCAATTTTGGAACGTGGAACATTGGAACAGATTTGAGAGTAATGGTCTATATATGTTGTATCATGTAAATAAAGTAATATTGAAATTTTGGAACGTGGAACATTGGAACAAGTTTGAGAGTAATGGTCTATATATGTTGTATCATGTATATAAAGAAATATTGAAATTTTGGAACGTGGAACATTGGAACAGATTTGAGAGTAATGGTCTATATATGTTGTATCATGTATATAAAGTAATATTGAAATTTTGGAACGTGGAACATTGGAACAGATTTGAGAGTAATGGTCTATATATGTTGTATCATGCATATAAAGTAATATTGAAATTTTGGAACGTGGAACATTGGAACAGTTTTGAGAGCAATGGTCTACATAAGTTGTATCATGTGTATAAAGATCTTGACATTTTGGAACGTGGAACATTGGAACAAGTTTGAGAGTAATGGTCTATATATGTTGTTTCATGTATATAAAGTAATATTGAAATTTTGGAACGTGGAACATTGGAACAGGTTTGAGAGTAATGGTCTATATATGTTGTTTCATGTATATAAAGATCTTTTGAAATTTTGGAACGTGGAACATTGGAACAGATTTGAGAGTAATGGTCTATATATGTTGTATCATGTACATAAAGTAATATTGAAATTTTGGAACGTGGAACATTGGAACAAGTTTGACAGTAATGGTCTATATATGTTGTATCATGTATATAAAGATCTATTGAAATTTTGGAACGTGGAACATTGGAACAGATTTGAGAGTAATGGTCTATATTATGTTGTTTCATGTATATAAAGTAATATTGAAATTTTGGATCGTGGAACATTGGAACCAGTTTGAAAGTAATGGTCTATATATGTTGTTTCATGTATATAAAGATCTATTGCAATTTTGGAACGTGGAACATTGGAACAGATTTGAGAGTAATGGTCTATATATGTTGTATCATGTATATAAAGTAATATTGAAATTTTGGAACGTGGAACATTGGAACAAGTTTGAGAGTAATGGTCTATATATGTTGTATCATGTATATAAAGTAATATTGAGATTTTGGAACGTGGAACATTGGAACAGATTTGAGAGTAATGGTCTATATATGTTGTATCATGTATATAAAGTAATATTGAAATTTTGGAACGTGGAACATTGGAACAAGTTTGAGAGTAATGGTCTATATATGTTGTATCATGTATATAAAGTAATATTGAAATTTTGGAACGTGGAACATTGGAACAGATTTGAGAGTAATGGTCTATATATGTTGTATCATGTATATAAAGTAATATTGAAATTTTTGGAACGTGGAACATTGGAACAGATTTGAGAGTAATGGTCTATATATGTTGTATCATGCATATAAAGTAATATTGAAATTTTGGAACGTGGAACATTGGAACAGTTTTGAGAGCAATGGTCTACATAAGTTGTATCATGTGTATAAAGATCTTGACATTTTGGAACGTGGAACATTGGAACAAGTTTGAGAGTAATGGTCTATATATGTTGTTTCATGTATATAAAGTAATATTGAAATTTTGGAACGTGGAACATTGGAACAAATTTGAGAGAAATGATCTATATATATGTTGTTTCATGTATATGTAGTAATACTGAAATTTTGGAACTTGGAACATTGGAACAAATTTGAGAGTAATGGTCTATGTTGTTTTATGTATATAAAGTAATATTGAAATTTTGGAACGTGGAACATTGGAACAGATTTGAGAGTAATGGTCTATATATGTTGTATCATGTAAATAAAGTAATATTGAAATTTTGGAACGTGGAACATTGGAACAAGTTTGAGAGTAATGGTCTATATATGTTGTATCATGTATATAAAGAAATATTGAAATTTTGGAACGTGGAACATTGGAACAGATTTGAGAGTAATGGTCTATATATGTTGTATCATGTATATAAAGTAATATTGAAATTTTGGAACGTGGAACATTGGAACAGATTTGAGAGTAATGGTCTATATATGTTGTATCATGCATATAAAGTAATATTGAAATTTTGGAACGTGGAACATTGGAACAGTTTTGAGAGCAATGGTCTACATAAGTTGTATCATGTGTATAAAGATCTTGACATTTTGGAACGTGGAACATTGGAACAAGTTTGAGAGTAATGGTCTATATATGTTGTTTCATGTATATAAAGTAATATTGAAATTTTGGAACGTGGAACATTGGAACAGGTTTGAGAGTAATGGTCTATATATGTTGTTTCATGTATATAAAGATCTTTTGAAATTTTGGAACGTGGAACATTGGAACAGATTTGAGAGTAATGGTCTATATATGTTGTATCATGTACATAAAGTAATATTGAAATTTTGGAACGTGGAACATTGGAACAAGTTTGACAGTAATGGTCTATATATGTTGTATCATGTATATAAAGATCTATTGAAATTTTGGAACGTGGAACATTGGAACAGATTTGAGAGTAATGGTCTATATTATGTTGTTTCATGTATATAAAGTAATATTGAAATTTTGGATCGTGGAACATTGGAACCAGTTTGAAAGTAATGGTCTATATATGTTGTTTCATGTATATAAAGATCTATTGCAATTTTGGAACGTGGAACATTGGAACAGATTTGAGAGTAATGGTCTATATATGTTGTATCATGTATATAAAGTAATATTGAAATTTTGGAACGTGGAACATTGGAACAAGTTTGAGAGTAATGGTCTATATATGTTGTATCATGTATATAAAGTAATATTGAGATTTTGGAACGTGGAACATTGGAACAGATTTGAGAGTAATGGTCTATATATGTTGTATCATGTATATAAAGTAATATTGAAATTTTGGAACGTGGAACATTGGAACAGATTTGAGAGTAATGGTCTATATATGTTGTATCATGTATATAAAGTAATATTGAAATTTTTGGAACGTGGAACATTGGAACAGATTTGAGAGTAATGGTCTATATATGTTGTATCATGCATATAAAGTAATATTGAAATTTTGGAACGTGGAACATTGGAACAGTTTTGAGAGCAATGGTCTACATAAGTTGTATCATGTGTATAAAGATCTTGACATTTTGGAACGTGGAACATTGGAACAAGTTTGAGAGTAATGGTCTATATATGTTGTTTCATGTATATAAAGTAATATTGAAATTTTGGAACGTGGAACATTGGAACAAATTTGAGAGAAATGATCTATATATATGTTGTTTCATGTATATGTAGTAATACTGAAATTTTGGAACGTGGAACATTGGAACAAATTTGAGAGTAATGGTCTATATATATGTTGTTTTATGTATATAAAGTAATATTGAAATTTTGGAACGTGGAACATTGAAACTAGTTTCAGAGTAATGGTCTATATATGTTGTTTCATGTATATAAAGTAATATTGAAATTTTGGAACGTGGAACATTGGAACAATTTTGAGAGTAATGGTCTATATATGTTGTTTCATGTATATACAAATCTATTGAAATTGTTTCGTGTATATTTAGTAATACTGAAATTTTGGAACGTGGAACATTGGAACAGATTTGAGAGCAATGGTCTATATATATGTTGTTTCATGTATATAAAGTAATATTGAAATTTTGGAACGTGGAACATTGGAACTAGTTTCAGAGTAATGGTCTATATATGTTGTTTCATGTATATAAAGTAATATTGAAATTTTGGAACGTGGAACATTGGAACTAGTTTCAGAGTAATGGTCTATGTATGTTGTTTTATGTATATAGAGTAGTATTGAAATTTTGGAACGTGGAACATTGGAACAGGTTTGAGAGTAATGGTCTATATATGTTGTTTTATGTATATAGAGTAGTATTGAAATTTTGGAACGTGGAACATTGGAACAGATTTGAGAGCAATGGTCTATATATATGTTGTTTCATGTATATATAGTAATACTGAAATTTTGGAACGTGGAACATTGGAACAAATTTGAGAGTAATGGTCTATATATATGTTGTTTCATGTATATATAGTAATACTGAAATTTTGGAACGTGGAACATTGGAACTAGTTTCAGAGTAATGTTCTATATATGTTGTTTCATGTATATAAAGTAATATTGAAATTTTGGAACGTGGAACATTGGAACTAGTTTCAGAGTAGTGGTCTATATGTGTTGTTTTATGTATGTAGAGTAATATTGAAATTTTGGAACGTGGAACATTGGAACAGGTTTGAGTGTAATGGTCTATATATGTTGTTTTATGTATATAGAGTAATATTGAAATTTTGGAACGTGGAACATTGGAACAGGTTTGAGAATAATGGTCTATATATATGTTGTTTCATGTATATATAGTAATACTGAAATTTTGGAACGTGGAACATTGGAACAAATTTGAGAGTAATGGTCTATATATATGTTGTTTCATGTATATATAGTAATACTGAAATTTTGGAACGTGGAACATTGGAACTAGTTTCAGAGTAATGGTCTATATGTGTTGTTTTATGTATGTAGAGTAATATTGAAATTTTGGAACGTGGAACATTGGAACAGGTTTGAGTGTAATGGTCTATATATGTTGTTTTATGTATATAGAGTAATATTGAAATTTTGGAACGTGGAACATTGGATCAGGTTTGAGAATAATGGTCTATATATATTGTTTCATGTATATAAAGATATTTTGACATTTTGGAACGTGGAACATTGGAACAGGTTTGAGAGTATTGGTCTATATATGTTGTTTCATGTATATAAAGATATTTTCAAATTTTGGAACGTGGAACATTGGAACAGGTTTGAGAGTAATGGTCTATATAATATATATGTTGTTTCATAAATATCTATTAAAATACACCCCCCACACACATATAGGAAACAGGTTTGAGAATAATGGTCTATATAATGTTGTTTCGTATATATATATTAAAATACACCCCCCCACACACACACACACCCTATGTATCTATATATATTTATATACATATATATACACATAAGCCTATCCATAATGAATATTACTGTTATATATATGTGTAACATTTCGTGTATAATTACATGAAGGATTTACCAAAATTATGGCTTTAAATGTTTCTGGTAGTTCGTTAGTACGAACATAAAACTGTTCATTTCAAGTTTAAAACTACATAAACATTAGTATTATTTCAATGAGAAAACAGTGGGCTGGAATGTCAGCAATAGTGACACAGATCGATTTCTTTGTGACCACTATATTTGTAAAAATTTAGCCCAAACATTCACTTACAACACATTTTTAATTTTGTAAGAAATTACCTCCATACACTTATAATATTTTACTTTTGAAGAATGTCATCTTACACTTTAAGCCTTTATACATGTTAGACACTTACAAAAATCGATTTTTATTTGTAAAAAATGACTTTTTATACACAAACTTAGGCTTACACTTTAAGGAATTAGTTCTTTGCATAATTTACACATATAGTTGAAGAGTTCATATGGCAGCTGTAATAAATTACTTTTTAATAGTATTTACATAATACGAGAATGTAGGATAGTTGAAGACGTCATAAGGCAGCTAATGTATGTGGATTATGTAATTGTCGCTCTCATTTTTATTATTTAATTTTACTATAGCATTAGCTTCATTTTCAACAAAGAAGGATCCAAGCTCTAAAAGCTTTTATATTTATGGCGTAACAATAGCAAAATTGATATTTAATTTGATAACTTCCTGGCATGCGCCTTAAGATGTGCTCTTAATTTAAGATAATATAAGGCTAAGCTTATGTTTTTGTACTTGCTTTTCACTCAAGAAGGAACTAGACTCTAAAAGCTTTTATCAGTATTGTTACAGAAAAATGAAAAAGCGAAATATATTCTCTTCAAGACATAATGTACGATCTTACAATATGAAATTGGTACATTTGTTTCAACTGTTCAACCCTAATTTTTGGCGCAATGTTTACACATGTCACAACATACACTTAGATGGAATCAGCTAGTGTATCACGTCAACAGCGCAATTTTGACATTATTTCGTAATTTGTATTAAAAAGTCCCCATATAGATGCCATGACTCCACCATATCCACGTTATTAATTTAAAACAGCCAAAATGGCCAGTGGGGTTTCTTTCACTTTATCTCGTTATCGGCTTAAAATGGACAGAAACCGTTCCTGACAATTTACTAGCACTAGGCCTATTTCAGCAGTTGGGTAAATAATAATAGGGGAGACCGGGGCAAAGTGGACCAAATGTTTTTTGTCCAGCCCAAACATGATTACGCAGCAAGGCAAGGCAAAACTTAAGGTTTTAATCTTACCTTAGGACTGCAACTAACAAATGACACTAATAAAGTTGATGAAAAATGCAGTTTTATTAAATGGTGTGAACATGATAAAGGTCGTTCCGCTTTGCCCCAGTGTCATTTGGGCCGGGGTAGAGTGAAACGTGGAGGGGGCATTACAGAAATGCACCCCCTTCAAGTGTGTCTTCATTGTCAACACTACTTATGGCCTACCTCCTGGTATATCAGTATGCTATGGCCGGATAAATTTCTATTGCATAGTTCCACTTTGCCCCATCCACGTTGGACTAGAATTATATTTACCCCAGATCAGCAAAAATACTGCTTACACGGGGCCCTACATCATATAATAATTGCACAACAAAAATATAAAATTATCAATAAAAGTACAAAATCAAACCAATTCCCATGTCAAAATAATTATAGCACCAACCAAAGTAACAATTTGACAACCACAACAACAAACAAAAACCAATTGAACATCTCTATATATAAATACACTGTTAAATACACATGAAATAACTAATAACATCAGATTATTACGTACACATATTCTAAAAACATTGTACATTTGAGGGATTATATCATAATATACCGTAAAACCTCGTCTATAAGCATAATTATAGAGTGCTTCTGATGACAGCTAAATTATACCAGGCGCCATTATGTAGTTTAAGCAAATAAATTATAGATCCAAGCATATCAAACAAGTATTATTGTAAATAAATAAATAAATAAATTTCGGTGTTTTATATAGCGCCTTTTCCGGATCTAAGAGGGATCAAAGCGCTGTAATTTCGCTGCCATGGTGGATCATCACAATCAGATCGCATCAACTAGGCTGGTTGCAGCCGAACTTGGCGCAAACCTATCCGCACTTAGATTGTAATATCCACCAATTATCTATGCAGCTCCCCAAATTCCATTGGGTGAAGGAAGTTTTGATAGCCAAACAACTAATCACCGATTTTTGAAAATAGGAGGAAACCGGAGATCCCGGAGAAAACCTGCGAGAGCGAGCATGGACTCGCGATAAACCAAGTGCACATTGAGTCCTTGGGCCGCGCCGGGCTTGAACCGGGACCTCAGTGGTGCAAAGCGAGGGAACTAACGCTGCGCTAACTCGCCCTCCCTAGACCAATCTATTGTATTGGTATATTTACCCTTGTTTCGTATTAATTAAGCTTTCATCAAAAACACTATATATGCTTGTAGACGAGGTTTTACGGTATCTTATTCCATACCTCAACACCCATGTAGGAAAAAGATTTCAAATATTCAGTATCATTTCCAGTAGAGCAACTGCAGCTTGTCTCGTATTAATGTCACAATTAATATCAGATACATATTTACATTTGGAAGAGTGATCATGGCGCCAGGCCATTACATATTTAAACATCAGTAATGCTTTAAGGTGGTACTACACCCCCTGATATATTTGTGACTAATTTTGCATTTTCCTCAAAAAATAACTACAAACTGGTAACAAAGGTTATGTATATTATAGGGGCAAGGAATTCAATTACTTCACTGAAATTTCAGTGATTCAAGACAAGTGGTTCATTATATATATTAAGAAATGAGGTACATTCTAGCGGTACCTTTTTTCTTATCATAAATTAAGTACCGCTTGTCTTGAGTCACTGAAATTCCAGTGCAGTAATTGGATTCTTTCCCTATAATACAGGCCTACATAACTTTTGTTTACACCAGTGTGTTATTATTTTGTGAGAAAATGCAAAAATAGTCAAATTTATCAAAGGGTCTACTACCACCTTAACATAAGTGCAACGATCATCAAGTGAATAAAATCAGACGAGGTTTGGAAAATCACGCTCGTCAAACGATATATGATAAGAAATGTGCTTTGGACGTCTTTTAAGAGGGCTCGGATAGCGACGCTTTCAAGTACATGTATATTTTTGTGGGACCTGAGAGCACACCAGACATATGGAATTGCATTTTGAATACAAGGAATGTCCTCAAATAATTTTGATTTTTTTTTTAATTCGCGATATAATACAAATTTTATGGCAAATGATTAAAAATTGATATTTTTGAAATTTAACAGTCCTCGAGGTAAATTGTATGTACTTAAAGTGTATGTAACTGGGATGAAAAGTCGTCCATCATATGAAAATGTTGACCTTTCGTATTGAAGATATTGATTTTTCCCCAAAAGCACCAAATGAATTTAGATCTTTTTATAATGTTCAATTCTAGACCTGGATAATACTAACAACTATCAGACGAATATGTACATATATTTCCAGCTCTTTAATTCACATAGATTTCCGTTTCTTTTCCAAATTATTCTGTTTTTTTGTGGTATTGTTTATTCTTAAAACTGTGTATTTGTGTGCCAATTGAGGGCGCTATTTACATATATTTTCAATTTAATTTAGCCAGAGTTTTTTCAACGTATCATGATAAAAAGTTTTTTTTTTTTTTTGTTGATTTTTGTTACTCCTTTTCTGATGTTTTAATGTCATTATACCAGTGTCTACCCCTTGTAATGATGAAAACACGATTTAAGATAAATAGCGCCATCAGTGGTCACCCTTTCTTAAAAATGACGTAGTTTTACATGCTACAACCGTGGGTACGGAATTGGGAAAAATTGTGGGAGTTACGCAAATTGCGACCATCCCTCTGAAGTCTGGTAAAGGGATTAACGACTGTGTTCGTTCATTTTAGGCAGCCCTTTAGCAAACCTACGACAGTGTTCCACCCTATAGGATCAGACAACAATGGCGTACTCAAGAATCGGTCTAACATAACCACTGTAAACGACATTTAGCTCTTCACTATCAAAGCCAAACCTCTTGAGGGACCTTAGCATAAACAACTTCTTATTGTTATGTTATTAACCTGGATGTCACACTTGAGGTTGTCCTGAAAATAAATACAAAGGACCTTGGCTTCCGTATCCCGGGCCGTGACGTCGCCAGCCTGGTGTTTGTTTTTACTGAAGCAAACTTGGAGGGCCTGACATCTGGATGGTATGATTGACCAAGTCAAACGCTTTGGAAAAATCCGTTATAGGACCACCGTTTCTCTTGTTCATGCCCATCACCCCTGCCCATATGACAGTTTTACTATTTTGGCACCTGGATGACCTCGGGTGACCTTGACATACTAACCAAAACAAACTTGCAGCTGACCCCTGGATGACCTCGGGTGACCTTGACCCATTAACCAAAACAAAATTGTTCTGATGCACCCACCCACCAAGTTAGAGCAACGTGTGGCTCCTAGTCTCAGAGAAAATAGGCGGACAGACAGATAGACAGACGTGGCGTATTGTAATATGGATACCAAAAGACTTCATAAACAATTAAATATGTTTTAAATTGGACGACAAAAATGCTAAATCTTCGGTACACATACAGACCCTACATGTTATCTTCAGTAGATAGCGAAAAAAACAGGCCTACATCCAAATTACCATCACCAATGATTACACCACATAATGACACGTCGTTTTATAGTTAAACAAAATCGGATTTTGTCACAAATGCATATAGACTGCACTATAAATTTTAAAACTGATTTCAGATTTCAGATTTCAAATACGAAGCCTATTTATCATTGAATTAAAGGTATGCTATTTCTGTAGGGCTCTTGATCATGCTCAGACCAATGAATAAACCGGGGGTGTCCGTCCGGGCTGTCGCCCTCATTCATTCATTCATTCATTCATTTATTTTTTTCACTCATCAAATAGCAAATATACATAGGATACATACAAAATCATAATACAAGTGAGAGTGAAGGAATCACAGGAAAGGCCAAGAAGAGGCCTGAAAGTCTGTGATCCCTTGATTGGTTAATTCATCATTAGACATGGCAGCAGATTGTCATTTCAGTGAAGAAGCAACAGTAAGCTGTCATATCTTGATATGAATTAACCTAAATACATGAAAAATAACAGTAAACAATAGTAAATAAGAAAATGCACAACAATAAGTAATATAAAATATAAATATCCAATGTGGTCACATAAATCAGATACAATAGGAATTAACAGTAACTTTGCATGAGATGAGACGAATATCAGCGTCTTAGTACAGGTCACTATATGAGACCATGAGGTGATATTCGACGCGCTACCATGTGATGAACATTGCTCCTTTTTCGCCAGATTTTTTGGACGCGGATACCTGTCATTCGGTGGGTGAACCCCCGGAATGATATAAAGATTATCACATTGAACTGGTTGGACATCACACTACTTGTACAATCAGTGACTTGTGCCTTGCATTCTGTTCAGATTTCATCTGGTGATGTACTAGAAAAAAAAGCGCGCCGTAGTTGTGTATTCGTCGAGCCTGGAGAATCAAAGTTAGCCTCAACATAATTCCTATATACCATTCACCAGTCATGTAAACATGTTAAATATGGTAAACATGTTAAATCTTTTCTAGTTTGTTAAAACATTCGTAACGTGGAGACACAATGGGTCCTGATGGGACCAGGCTCAAGCAAGAAGGCTGAATACTGCTCAGACTGAAAGAGAGGTAGCAATATTGAAGTGGCCGCATTTGTTAAAAACAGTCAAAATCAATGTTACACTCAGTGTTAAAATACCAATTACTGCAACTGAGTGTTAGTAAAAGACAGTAAAATAATATCACCATGGATGCCTTTCAAAACACCAACACTTGTTTTGGGGCAGATACTATCATCAATGTAACTGATCCAACTTTAGCAATGGAAAGACTTTTCTCACCTATGGATAAACTTATCTACTACGCATCAGCACCAGTGTTCGCTACTGGTATAATTGGAAATATTACATTTTTGATATCGGTCCTGACGATTTCGGAAATGCAGAGTACCTTAACTGCTTTTTTTTGAGCAATTTAGCAATTGCTGATATTTTGTTTCTAGTAATTACATTTACATCGGCAGCTGTAGATGCTAATGCCTCGGATATTTACTTCGATTTTCTGTATAGGTCAATTACCGATTGTTATGTTCTTTGGATATCTATGTGGACTCCTTATCATGTGTCATTGTGTTTTGTCACACTGATTTCTGTGGAAAGGTACCTGGCAAGTTCGTCAATTAGACACCGTCTGATAAAAGGAAAAACACGTACCATTAAGATGATAATTGCAGTTTGGTTGATTGGGTTTGCACTTAGTGCAATATATGCATTTGGATTTAAACTTCATCAAACATGTTTCATTTGGCCTTCTGAAGAAGCTTTCTCACACCTATCTGTTAATGTTGCATTTTGCACACCAGATATTAGATATGCTGAAGTAATCTCAATTGGTTTATTTTTTACTTGCTTCATAATTAACAGCTTTATATCTGTTAAAATTATATCAGGTTTGACGAACAGCAGAAACCTTACAAACGATAGTGAACATTCGCAGCGAATTCAAAGGCAAGTTACTCGAACATTGGTTATCAACAATATGGTCTTTTCTTTTGTCAATTGCCTCTTCGATTTATACAGTTAGATGAAATACTCGAAGATGTAAACAACATTGTCTTTCTCAATTCCGAACAAAACAAAGAGTTTTTCTCATAGCGTATAATTTTCTTGTCCTGAACTCTTGTATCAACCCAATCGTGTATATTTGTTGCTGTCAAAAATACCGCCATGCAATGCGCGATGTTCTGAAAAGACTTTGCTCTCGTAGGCCCCCTATCCAATGTCAGTCTTGCAGTCGAGTCATGAAACTCAAGTCACAAGTCGAGCCGAGCCTAGAGGTCGAGTCACCGTCGGAGTCGAGCCAAGGGGTAGAGTCACTAATCGAGTTGAATCATTTCAATGAGCAGACCGAGTCGAGTCGAATTGAGACATCGGAAAATATAGTTCGACTCGAGTTGAGTCGAGTCATTTGAATGAATGTGGATGAGTCAGTCACGTCGAGTCACATCAGTTATCGAGTCACATCGAGTTATGAACATCGAGTCAATATAATAAAACTTTCACTTTCAAAACATTTTTAATTTTGTAAGAAATTAGCTCATAACTTACACTTATAATATTTTACTTCTGAAGAATGACATTTTACACTTTATATACAAAAATCAATTCCTATTTGTAAAAATGACTTTTTATACACAAACTGAGGCTTACATGCACTTACAAACCCGGTTTTGTAAGAATTACTTCTTTACATTTCAACAGAATTTACATACAAGAATGAATTGAACACTCCTTATGGCAGCTATAATGTATGCGTGTGATTCAATTGTCGCATTAGTGTTTTACAATCAAGAAGGATCCAAGCTCTAAAAGGTTTTATATTTATAGCGTAACTATAACAAAATTGATATCAATTGTGTAGCTACCTCATTTCTGATAATCATTAGGCAAAGGTTACGTTTTCTCTAAAAGCTTTTACTATAAGTATCTGTATTGTAAGTTGTAACATACAATAGAATAGACAAATATGTGATGTGAATCGCATGCGATCAAAGCAAAATCAGTCGGAAATCGGCAATAAATGTTTCACTTTCTTATAGGATAGTAAAAAGCATTTACAAAGCTGGATTTGCAGAAAACTCCACTGAAATTGAACAACCAGTTCCAAAGATATCAGCAATTAAAGAGTTTCCAAAACAAGAGGAAACAAAAGGAAATATTTTCTTTGTTTTGGCTATATCTCAAAATCAATATTTCCGAGTTCCGACTGATTTTGCTTGATCGCATCACATATATTGAATTCTGTAGACACCTGGGTCGTAAGATGTGCTCTGGACCTTTGTCAGATAATATTAAGCAAAATATTCTTGTAGATTTTCTAGCCATAATGTACGATCTTAAAACATGAAATTGGTAAATTTGTTTCAAACCTCATTTTTGAGGTATAAATGTTTACATATATGTCGCAACTTATACCAAACTGGAATCAGCCATTTATTATGCTTTTAGGTCCTGACCGTTATTGTAAATACAAGGCATATCAGCATTTGAGTAAAGAATAATAATAATTAAAAAAAAAGACAGAAATTGTACACTATGGCTTTAATAATATATGACTCGGATAACATTTGAACAAACCTGATGTTTTTTGTAAGTATAATTTTATCTCTGAACTCGATGAGTTCTAAAAAGCGTAATAATTATGCTTCATTATCCTTCTCAATCTCACTCTTCACAATACGTGGTTGTCTCTCGCACTCTCTCTTGTCACTTTTTATTCCTTTTGCTCCCCCCAGTGGTAATCATAATTTGCGTAGTATATAACCCAGACAGTAAAATAATTTGTTTTCAAACAAAATGTCTAGTATGCTTTTCTCAAATGCGTCTGTCTAGTTGAAGAAATTGCATTGCTTGGTGACTTCAATTGTGACGTTTGGTGTAAATTGTAAACAAACTAATGCCTGAAAGTTTGTTTGTAACAATGACAATATTTATGATTAAACATGTTAAGGTTATTAATTATTTTAAACTGTTGTGATTTGGTAGTTCACAGCACATCTTACGAATGGTAGTGAGCTTTGGCAAAAACTGCATTGCTCAATTCATAGCGAGTGTGTAGAAGAATTAAAATATCACAGATATACTTTTATAGGTGCTGCGGTTCTTGAGTTACGTTATAAAGAGGGCTGAAACAACAACACTTTTGTAAAACGTACATAACTCATTAACAACAATAAATTAAGCAAGTTTGCAAAGTATACGATTTGTAGAATGAACAAAACATCAAGGTGTTATTTTTCAATAATATATTGATCTAGATAATGAAAATCGATTTTTAGGTTGCTTCGACCAACAATACCTTGTCTACCTTTAAGACCTCCCTCCCTATCTAAATGGTAAAGTGCTGAGATTAAGAAAAAAATATGGTTGAGAGATTCTGTCCACCGACAGGCATTTAAGGGGTCGAGAAATTTTTTTAAATGTCCAGAAATGGGAGGAATCTGCCATGAATCTGCCATTTTTGTCTTCAAAATTGATGGTGCATATCAATGACCAAACTCTATAGTTTCATATTTTAGCATGACCGTGTAAGGTGTTAGGAAATTAGGGACCGTTCACAAAAACACTTGTAAGGGGGCCTGATCCAAAAGGGGGCCCTGAAAAAATGAACACAAATTTTCCGCGTGTGTTGCAAAGCATCGACACCCGGGAGATGTTAGCAAGGAGTCGATCGATAAAATCTGAATAAAACCGGGTCGACCCGATTTTAATATATAAAGTTAAATTTTACTGTTATTTAAGCACTTCAGGCTTAGTCTTTTACGTGGCATTTTAGTACACCACTGGGCATTATAATTATGCAAAAAGTAGAAATCCGAGTAAAATTGAGAGCGTCGCTGTGAAGCAAATCACACCGGTATATATGGCTTTAAATGTATGAATAATATAATACTTTTTGGGTAAAGGCCCTAAATGCTATCTTCCGTAGATAGCGAAAAACATGAAAAATCAAAATACATAGGCTTACCAAATGACTTTCCTAACACGAGTTCTAGCTGGACGCAGCGTTTAAAATAGTCATCATGGCTTAAAGGTCCTTAACCCGATCGACAGCCTATCCCCAATTTTTCTTCATAAAGAGAAACGGAAATTGTTGTATTAGAAGAAAGCATTACCCTATTAAACGTCCGAGATAGGCCTATGTTTTGTTTAGATGGTGTTCAAAAATGTGGTGAATAAGAATTGTGCAGTGGTGAAGATTTCTTATTGACATTGAATCGGGGGATGGGGTTGGAAAAAAAAAATCTTGGAAGTATAGTGAATCCAGCACCTTTTGGCGACCAAATATGTTTATGGTACAAATGCGCGCGAAAATTTTTGCCATATATATTGAACCTAAAATATGGTGTAAAAGTGGAGTATATTCGCGCGAAGCGCACAAAAATGGGCACCTTTGAAGCTAAAATGGCCAAATATTTAGACAAAATCCACATACAGGTCAGGTGTCAACATTGGGGGGGTGAATGTATGGACCATGCCCCTGGCAAAATATTGAGGGGATTTACCCATCCCCCGGATCTACGCCTATGGAATTGTGTGCATTATATCCTATGGGGCCGCACACACGTTTTTGCTTAAAATTTGGACACACTGACACATTGATAATAGTCCTCAATGTAACTTGAAAACAGAACATGAACATGCCTCCACCTTGACGCCCATCATTTTAACCGGTGCAATTTCACTTGACCCCAAAATGACCTTATCATTATTTCCCTAAGGTGGTCGTTCCCACCAAATTTCATGAACCTGCAGCAGTCTATGGCGATTCGACCCCAGATGACCTCGAATGACCCCAAAATGACCTTGACAGTTTTGCCTTGTTTCAGTGGTCGTCCTCACAAAATTTCATGAACCTGCGACAATCTATGGCAATTTGACCTCAGATGACCTTGGATGACCCCAGAATGACCTTGACATTTTCTTTCTTCCTCACAATGACCTTGCGATTACGCAAATTTTGCGCTGAAAAGCAAATCAGGTCAAGAACCTCTGACTGTGCTACTATCCGTCAAATTTCATCACTGTAACTCGTACAGATCTCCAGATAATCTGTGCACAAGGTTATTTTGCTTGATATGCATAAATTATGCAAATTAGGTACTTAATTACCATATTTTGCGACGAAACACCTGCTAAAATTTGGAGACCACCAATTGCCACCCCTCCACCAAATCAGGGGCGTAAATCCGTTTTTGAAAGTGGGGGGGGGGGACACAATGACACTGAATTATTAGTCATTGATACTTCGCGCAAACGCGCCGCATGTCGCGCCTTCGCGACGTAGGGGTGTGTGTGAGGGGGGATGTGCCCCCCTCAGAAGTGAGAAACTTTTGCAAAATGAAGACCTAATTGAAGCCATGGTGGACCATTTTGGCACTATTATAATTATTGTGTACAATTTTAGTTTGAAAAAGCTGAAAATTTGTGAAAATGACGGCCTAATTTGTGATTCACTATTATTATTATTGTACAATTGTATGCATTATTGCTTTGGAAAACAAAGTGCCAGGGGTCCAAAGCAGAAGCGAAAAGGGCAACTTCTTTATGTATACGCAGGGGGGTGTCTGGGGTGGGTTGTTCCCCCTAGAAGTTTGAAAATTATGCAAATGAAGACCCAATTGAAGCCATTTGGTGTACGATTTTGACAATATTATTGCGTAAAATTTTAGTTCGAACAAGTTGAAGCCATTCGTAAACTATTATTGACTATTATAATACTATTTTATAGGCCTAAAATATAAAGTGAACGGGTGTCCAAAACAGTCCGTCTTAATACTGACTTTTTTTGGTGGTAAAATGTGACGACCCCTGCATAAAAAAAAAGAAGAAAAAAGCGCAGTGATTTATAGTGCGCTACGCACAGGCACAACGCCTAGACGTTGATCCACAAGCCTCAGCACACTTTACAGGTTGTCGCTGACCACTACGGCCCCACATCATTCCACAAACCATTGAACAACAAATCAGGGACTTTGCTGCTTCAAGAGCGCACACCCTAGACATTCCACAAATAACCATCGCAACCAGGATCAGCTCCCCGAGTTTCGTACGGGTTACAACGAGACAAATTAGCAGTGAGTTCCTTGTCCAGGGAATTTCAAGCTAACTCAATTTTTCCACGTGAGCGTATAGGCACTGCCAGGGTTCGAACCCGCAACCTCTCGTACCACAGTCGAACGCCTTATCGATTGAGCATATCGGTCGGGCCCGCAGTAATTTTCACAGGCTTTTGGGCCGTGAACCCGCTTTCAAGCAATGCCTCAAAATAACCGTCAGACCTAATACGATGACCCGACTGCAATTTTTTAGGCATCGGCATTGATGGGCCCACTCAATTACGTGCAATTTAACTTTTTTTCTTTTTTTCTCTTTTCTCTTCTCTTTTTCTTTTTCTCCTTTTCTCCCTTTCGCTTCTCTCTTTTCCCTTTTTTTTTGGGTGGGGACCAAATGTGTGTGTGTGTGGGGGGGGCATTTGATATTGTGTCCCCCCACTTTAAAAAGTGAGGGGACGTGTCCCCCTGTCCCCCACCCAATTTACGCCCATGCACCAAATTGCATCACAATACGCCTTACCAGTTTCGAGAAATTGCACGCGCAAGCTCGGACGGACGGACGGACAGATGCACAGTGGGCCAGAATCGCCTCAAAGTGTGCCAAAATTATAAACGGACAATCAAACGCATAAAAACACAGTAAAATGACTATTTTAGGGGTTTTTGAGGCTGCAGAATTCAATGGAGGCATTTTCAAAAATGTATGACGTCATCAAAATGCTGAACGGTGATTGGTCGATTATTTTAACAACAGTATTTCGAATGACATATGTTAAAATTTTAATTGAAAAAGCAAAATAGGGGTTCCAAGGGGTGCGAAATTCAGTGATGACATTTTGGAAAGCGTATGACGTCATTAATATGTTGATATGTGATTGGTCAATTATTCCTCCCACAGTTATTCAAATGCCTGTGTAAGAATTATTATAAAACTTTCAAATCGGGGTTTTAAGGACTGCGGAATCCAATAGAGCCATTTTCCAAAGCATATGACGTCATTAAAATACCGAACTGTGATTGGCTAATTACTCTTACAACAGTAATTCAAATGTCCGGTTGGAAAAGTATTAGCAAATATCATACTCAAGGTTATACGGACTGCGAAATTAACTGACGGCATTTCTTTAATACTAATATTTCTAATTTAACCAGCCAGACTAGATGTTGGGGTGGTTTCTCTCACAAAATTTGTATGTGATTCTTCCTGACCGAATCCAAAACGTCGCCATTATCTGAAACGTAATTTTGGCCTTAATTTTCAACGCATCACTGCATACCAATTTCCTTGAAAAAGCAAACAATTTTGCCCAAATTGGGTACTTTTACCAACATGAAAATACACAATGACATACTGGGCGCTTTCGTCTGTGGTGAAAACCCACCCATCGCTTCACAAAAATTGGCGAAAAAGCACCCCAAAAGGCAAGTCATGTACGTATACCATGCATGTGAATGGGAGACCCCACCCCGGATGATACAACTTATTAAGTTAATTCACAAATTTAATATTTAATTAACGAATCTAATATAATATTTAATTCGCAGATTTAATATTAAATTCGTAGATATAATATTTCATTTATTCAATATTAAATTCACAGATACAATATTGAATTCACAGATACAATATTGAATTCACAGATTTGAAATTTAATTCGCGAAATTTATATTAAATTCACGGATTTTATATTTAATTCGCAGATTTGATATTTAATTCGCAGATTTGATATTTAATTTACAAATTTTGTATTTAATTCTTGAATTTAATATTAAATTCGCAGATTTGATATTAAATCTGCGAATTATATATTACATCTACACATTTAATATTTGCGAATTAAATATTCAATTAAATATTAAATCTGCGAATTCAAATGCTAATATAATATTAAAATATAGGGCCTACGAATATTAATAAATCTGCAAATTTAATTATTAAATCTGCGAATTAAATATTAAATCTGCGAATTAATATTAAATTCAAGAATTAAATATGAAAATTTCGAATTAAATATAACATTCGTAAAATAAATTTTAAATCTGCCAATTTAATATTAAATCTGTGAATTAATTACTTATCAATTTAAAATTAGCAGATTTAATATTAAATCGGTGAATAAAATATCAAATCGGTGAATTAGATATTAAATCGGTGAATTAAATATTAAATCTGCGAATTCAATGTTAAATTCGAGAATTAAATATTAAATTCTAGGTCTACTAGTGTAGTTTGTTAAACTTTATCCACCTCTATACGGCGGTTGTACGGTATTCTCCCATCAAGCTATTAATAGAACTCGGTGCAGATGTCTGCAGCGCGGTCCCGGAGCGCGGTACATCTCTTTTCACCTGAATTTACGATTTTGTGGCCACTTTTACTGGCACAGGGCCTCATAAAACTGACTCCACTGCAGAAGACTGCAGAAAGCTGCAGCTGAATTTGGTACCATCACAAAGATTAACCTTTTCTGATTGTGCCTGTATAAGTTTTAAGGCGGGAATCAACGGGAATCTAATCTTTCGAGATCAAATTTGTTAAAATGTAATTTTTCCTTAGTTTCGAGGACGTTTAAGCCAAAATATTTAATTCCCTGAAGGTTTTCACATTCTTCATATCCTATTGTTATATTCTACAAATAGTTCCTCAAATAGCTGTGAAAGCACAGATGAATTAAAAATGTCAAAACAAAATTATAGAATTTTACCCCCAAATCATGATTTTTCTAATAAGAAGCAGATTGTGGCAATTTCGCGTGTTTATTATAAAAAATACCACCTTTAAGAACAAACCAGTGGCGAAATATTTTCAGAAAATATTCTTAGGTTCATTATCTTTCCAAATCGCATAAAAAAATTCGAACATTGAAAGTCACCAAAGTAGGGTTTTGGCACACTTTGACTTTGACCTGGCCCACTGTGAGATGGACAGACGGACGGGCAACCAGGAAACATAATACCTCTGGTGGAGGCATAAAAATGGATTACACTCCTTTAATGTTGAGCTATGAAAAAAAAAGTCTAAATCGACAGCAGTAAAAATTTGAACGGCACTTATGCAGTAGCCTAGAAAGAGACGTAGATTCAGGACGCGGTGGGCTTTAACATTTGGCTGATAAAATGCCAAATGTATAATTTTCTCTACTATATAGAGAAATACAACATCACTCACGACAGACTCTCTGCGACAGACTCATCGTCATTTAAATATAAATCTGTCCTGCAGGAGGCTTCCATTGGGAATTGAACATGATATACTATAAAACATGTGGTAAGTGGTCGATTCCAGCGAAGCGGGACAAAGTTCTCTCTGGGGCCCATTTTAAAATGTTTTCCTTTTAGACTTATCAAATGAGAAGATCATATCTAGGTCATCATCAGATAGAAGTGCCATAGGTTTGAAAATAACTTCTTGCTAGACCAAATAAACTGCAAAGTTGCTAATGGAACATGATGAATGTTACCCACGAAATTCGCCTGTTGCACGCCTTAAATTTACTTTAACATCTTGCAATATTAAACATGAAACCCATAATATGGGCCATTTGGGTGAATACTTTTAACGCAAAATATAATTTACTTTCCTCATACGCGTATTAGTTGGGCGTGCGTTAAAATGTTTTAAAAAAATTGGGCCAAATTATGCCGAGCTATTAAAAAAATGTGATGCAATGATGATACCACAATAGAGAATAAAATGCAGAAGGCGACTATTAAAATGTAGTAGAAAGATATGAATATTTTGAACGCGGCGGGCTATAATATTTGGCAGATAAAAATGCTAAATGTATAAATTGTATTTAATAATATTATAGGCCCTAAATGCTATCTTCAGTAGATAGCGCAAAACGCCAAAAATAGTCATAAAACATCAAAGTATACCAAAAGACTTTTCCAACACGCGTCGGGGGGCGTGGTCAGAAAATAATCATTAGGCCTAATGCGGAGCGATACAAATGTATAAATGTATCATTTTTTTCATATACATTTTCAAAATATTTTTATAATCTTTATATAATACGTGCGATATTTAAATGTTATTAATATAATATGTCCAAAACCAAAACGAGTTTATAACGTTTTAAAAACATTTGTGTGTTTGTTGGGGTACTGCGGCCCATTATGGTTGAAGTGAAAAAAGAAATTATCAAGTAAAAGTTGTCGGACTTTTGTAACAGAAAGAGGCAAAGATTCAGGACGCAGTGGGGTTATAATAATTGGGCAATAACAATGCTATCTATTTATAAATATATGAACTATCTTCTGTATTTTATACACGCTCAGCCTAAATGCTATCTATAGTAGATAACAAAACAGCAAACAAAAACATGAAACATTCAAATAATACCGTAAGACCTTCCTAACACGCCATCTGCTAAATCTATATGTGCCCTAAAATGCCAAAATACTACAGTCATCATCAAGGTAACGGAACATCCGGGGCATGTAAAAGAATTTGTTAAACAAACCAAATAACAAGAATCAAACAAATTATATGAAAAATTGAATAATTTTATTGTACATATTTACAAATCGGACAATACATGAACTGTAAAATGTCCAGTGTAATGGAAAAAGGGCTTCATTAAAAAAACAAAAGCCAGCAACCACCGGTAACTGGAGGTATATACTAGAAAATATACATAGCAGTAGCCTGAAACATCATGGCCCTAGTTCCTTCCTCACTCTGTGTGGAGAAGTCAGAGCAAAGGAGGTGCGAGTGCCTCGCACTAGCATAGCACCAAAGGCACAATTTGTTAGGCGAAAAACTTCAATTTGGTGACCACTCTCTGGCTAGTAAGGTTTGACGATTGATTCGACTTCTATGCTTCCATGTCCCTCGCGAAAATCCCGGCATTTTTAACTAGAGGCCAAAATCCAAAATGGCCGCCGCCACCATTTTGAAAATTTAAGTTTTGAACCAGAGCACCTATAATCATGCACAAAGACACTTTTTCGGATATGTCGAGTACAAGGATTCCGATTCTGATATTAGTTTGACATTACGGCATCATTTTCACCTAGAAATCCAAGATGGTGGCCAGCACCATCTTGAAAAATTTAGTTTTGAACCTAAAATCGTGTACAAAGACACTTTTTTGGATAAGTCGAGCACAAGGATTTCAAATATGACATTACTTTGACATTACGACCTCATTTTTACCCAGAAATCCAAGATGGTGGCCGCCAGCGCCATCTTGAAAAAATAAGTTTTGAACCAGAGTACCTAAAATCGTGTACAAAGACACTTTTTCCGTTAAATGTCGACCCCAAGAAATCCGAATCTGACATTAATTTGACGTTATAGAATAATCTTTGCCCAGAAATCCAAGATGGCCCCCATTTGGTAGAGCGTAAATGTGATTTTTGAATGAGAGCAGAAGCATAAGTGTGTCATTTCCGCCTTATCTGGGGTTCATGTCCCTTATATGGGGTTTAAAATGTCTTAATGTGACTGACAGCGTTTTTCTCTCCTCCCTCCCTGTACTTTTGTCCTGGTTACAAGTCGCCCTCCTTGTATGTGTCGCCTCACAAGCCGCCCTCCTTCACCTATATTTATAACGCCTTTTGTCCGTTTCCGCCGCCCCCCCCCTTTCTGTTGGTTACAAGCCAACATGTGCGGCCCTACAAATAGGTGGCTGACAAGCGTTTTTGTCTCCATTTTATTTATTTTTCCTTGTTACAAGCCGCCTTCCTTATATGTGCCGCCCCCGCGAATCCCCCATACTTATGTGTGCTGCCCCACTAGCCACCCTCCTTGTAGTGCAGGCCCATATAGTCAAAAAGTGTGAAATAACTTTTCACCCTCTCTTTTCCCCTGGTTACAAGTCACGATGTGCCGCCCTACAGATGACCAACAAGCGTTTTTCTCTCCTCCCTCCCTCTACTTTTGTCCTGGTTACAAACCGCCTTCCTTGTATGTGCCGCCCATCACAAGCCGCCCCCCCCTTGTGATAGGTCACCCTGTAGGCATATTAGATGTGTTGTACATTTCCACCCCCTCTTTTATGTTGGTTACAAGTTGACCATGTGCCGCCCTCACAAGCCACCGTTCCCCTTGTATGTGTCGCCCCATAAGCCGCCCCCCTTGTGATAGGTCACCCTGTAGGCATATTAGACTTGTTGTACATTTCCACCCCCTCTTTTATGTTGGTTACAAGTTGACCATGTGCCGCCCTCACAAGCCACCGCTCCCCTTACATATGTCGCCCCATAAGCCGCCCCTTGTGATAGGTCACCCTGTAGGCATATAAGACTTGTTGTACATTCCCACCCCCCCTTTTATGTTGGTTACAAGTTGACCATGTGCCGCCCTCACAAGCCACCGCTCCCCTTGTATGTGTCGCCCCATAAGCCACCCTCCTTAATAGTGCTCTCTCTCCCCCTAATTATTGCTTGATTACACGCCACCCTACTAAAATGTGCCGCCCTTATGTGCCGCCCTTTATGTTTTTTTCTTTCCTTCTTTTCTTTTTCTCTTTTTTCTCTTTCCTTCTTTTTTTCCTTTTCTCTTTTCTTTTCTTTTTTTTTCTTCTTCTTCTTTTTTTTTGCCGCCCCTTTTTACCCCCAAATACGCGCATGTTCATAGTGGCTGCAGCCTTAGCGGGAAAACACCAAAAATCCTTTTTGTGTGTTTTAAAAATCAATCAGAAAAAGCAATTTGTTTAAAATGTTATAAACGTCTTTTGTTTTTTGCTGAAAACGTTATAATAATTTGTTAATGTCGGTTTATATGAAGGTCATGAAAACGTTTCAAAAATGTTTTACAATGAAAAAACACTGCAACAACATGTTTAAAATGTTGTAAAATTTGTTTTGGCAAACATTTTTGCAAAATATTTTGGCAACTCTTCAATAATATTATGTCAAAATTTTTTTTTTATCTATTTTTCAAAAATGTTTTAGAATGTTAATAAAACGTTTTATACGAGGGCTGGTCAATAAGTTCCCGCAACTATGGTGTATCTCCGCTCATGCATGACTTGGATGACTGTTACTAGTTTGTACTTTTGTCTTTCAAAACAAATATGTATTAGCGATGCTGAATACTTGATTACGTAATGACATTAGCATAAACACAATAGTGTATGGACATTGCCAGATTTATGGGGAAAAATAGTCAAGAAAATCTTGCGCCAAATTGAGGTATTGTTACATAATTCCAAATATCTCTAGAATAAAAGTATGGAATTTGGCGCGGTTTTTGCAACTTTGTTGACCGATAACATAGGAATGATGCTGTACTCTTTTTAGATCTATACCATTTTTAGTAAAGAAAATGGATCTTGTTGAATAGCTCCAATTTTGAGTAGGCTTTATCACCCATTGTTCTTTACATAATAAGAGATAGAAAGATTAATCGATGACAAAATTTAACAAATGGTACCTGGTTTGATTGGGTATCTACCATGTCTACTGATTATTAAAAAGGGAGATCCCAGTGGTGAAATCACAAACATTTCTTTCTTAATGAACCCTTGTTTTCAAAAGGTCTTGTTTTAGTAATCAAAATAGCATACCATAGAGAAGCTCTGGATTGAATAAGAAATTTGAATTTCGAAAGGTTTGTCTAATTCTAGCATAAGACTTAATATAGCAATTCACTCACACAGCTACTGTTCCGCAAACCTTGTATTAGTCATATTTTTAGCGCTTTTTTGATGAAATTTTACTTTTTTCATACATTTTTGGTAAGTACTCTCAATCATACGTACCATCAACGCATGCGCATATTTCTATTTTTATTGCAACAAATGCTATTGTCCTGACTATAATCTCCCATACCAATAATCATATTTGTTTTTGTTTTACTTTGGAGATAATTTGGATTCTTTCTTCTACCGTGTGGGCTCTTTTCTCCCGATTTTCACACCATTTTTGTTTGTCGTTAAGGCCTTTTTTTGGTGAAGTTCAAAGACAGTCCCTTTCCTGATCTGTTGACGGACACATTTCTTCTTTCACAATTATCGAATATAGCTCAGATTATCTCATACCAAAAATAAGGCTTGTAAATTGCTTTGGTCCTTACTTTTGCTTCTTTTTATTAGACGTTCCTCAACTACAATTCAAATTTCCCGCAAATGTTGACAATTATTGTCAGTGTACATATGGCAATAAATTTATGCAAATAAGATTACGTAATTAAAGGTACTCTGATACTAATTGTTGTGTGTTTTGTTTGAAAGACAAAGGTACAAACTTTATTGATCGTAAGTAATAGTCATCTAAGTCATGCATGAGCGGAGATAAATAATGGTTGCGGGATATTATTGACCAACCCTCGTACCTTGATATATAGATGAGTTGACCTATGATGTCACATGTTTACATTCAGACCGCCCTCTATTGTTTCAAGCCATGCAAAATAACATAGGAGTGTCTATGACAGACCACATAAATTTCTTTAAAACTCAACTTTTAAAAACCTTTGAAGTTTTGTGTGATATTATGTATATAGCTTGATGCATTTATAAACAAGATTGATAACATTTTTAGTATTATTTGCTTTGAAACCAAAGTTAATGAATAAAAATCAACTTCTTCCATGTAAACTATAGTGTTTTTTCCCTGACAGTTTTGATCACAGACCAACAGAGGGCGTATCAAATGTAAACACATGTCACCTCATCTATATAACCCGACAATAAAACGTTTGTGTTTGCTGAGCAACTCAAGGTGACGGCCCAACGACGACTTTGAAAAAGTGACATTTCGTGCTGAAAATGCACTCAACCGTGTAGTGTAATCAAAGACTGTGGTGGACACAATTCACTGCTTGCTGTTCTCTTCTTGGAGGCTCTTGGGCGAAAATATGTGCTCAGGTGTATCGGGGTGGAAACTGTGCGTAGATGGTTCCCCGGGATGTGCACCGCAGCACCTCTTCAATTTTTTCTTTTTCTGTGTGGTGGTAGATATTGATGAGAAAGTAAAATCCCGAAAATTTGAGCTTCATACTCCATTAAGTTTTCCCGTGACATCAATTTGAAATTTAGTTTTGATCCACCAATGTGAATTACTATGCAACATTAACATTTCACTTACGGTAGGCATTCCATTCATTCCTAGATGCTTTCAGGAATCACCGGAGCAGTGGAAGGGCCCAGACAGCGAAATGCAACGACATGGGAAAACTCCGACAAATCCTCAACCAATGCCCATACATGACACCAGGGATCACAACCGATGATCCAATAATTCCCGGAATCCGGAATAAATTATTTACCACCATCAATGCATTTATATTGTTTATAATAAACAATCAGGTCTTCCAAACACCCATACATGTGTAAACTCGCACAACAATAATATTGTACAATTTCATAGGATTTCACTTTGTACACGAGATCATGAGATCTTTACCAAACTTGCTCCGACATTCCGGAGGTTTAAAAGAGCCAAGTTTTGTTGGAGCAATAGACATTGTTAAATTAAATTGTTTCAATAATCAAGAATTATTATAACATTGTAAGCAACTAATGTTATGGTTTGGAAGGTGAAGATGGGATGAATTATGACCGGAATGTGTTGTGATGGACGGATGATGGAATGAGATGAAAAAATGTAATGGATAAATGAAAATGGACAATCATATGAAATTTAGAACATTTTTACAACTGGAATCACATCATTATTTTGATCATGCAAATTGCCAATCACATATTAGTTCACAGTAATTCCCCGGAGTTCTTGCTTGTTTCAACTTCTACGCCGGAGCAACTTTTCCGGAGACACGTTTTATTTTCGCCGGAGCAACTTCTCCGGATGCACGATGTAATGATCATTGCCGCCGGAGCAACTACACACTACACATATTCGCATGTATTGGAAGCTCACCTCCAGTGTACAGGATTATCAGATTAAAAGCAGTTGTCGGCTCACCCTTAAAGTGCAGAGCTACATGTACATCGTATCATGTACTCATCTACTTAAGAATACCGAAGCCTACTCCGGCATGCACCTTGTCACCTCCAGGTCTGCATTATAATCACGGGATTCGTCTACACGCTGTCACTTCCAAAGTCTGCTCTACAAGATTCAGATAGTCGAATTCGAATTGCTGCTCCGATGTATTCGGGTCTCTCTTCAGTAAGATTCGGATGTCTGTCCTCGCGCTTTACCCACTGCCGAAAAATAATACTACAAAATTAATTATCCCTGGTCCGGTTTACTTTTCCGGACTCTGCTCCAACCACGGCATCTCAATTTCCTCGTGGGAGTCTACATCACTGACTCCGACCACGGCATCTCAATTTCCTCGTGGGAGTCTACATCACTGACTCCGACCACGGCATCTCAATTTCCTCGTGGGAGTCTGCTACATCACTGCTCCGACCACGGCAACTCAATTTCCTCGTGGGAGTCTGCTGCATCACTGCTCCGACCACAGCAATTCAATTTCCCCGGAGTCTCTTTATTTCAAGTTAATTAACTCAGCAACGGCTACTCGTGAAGGAGGACTAGTTTCATTCTTCAGCTCGCTATCAGCATGCACAAATCCGGCGACAAGTTCATTCTGCTACAGTTCTCATTAATGTACTCCGGTGATTTTCTTATGATTTTGAATTACTGTTCTCATTCGTTCTCTTTTTGGCGCTATCGGATGTAATCAACTATTGATCCGATGTGTCACTTCCGTACCCTGCGGGCGAACGACGCTTCTCTCAAACTGGTTACTACATGATCTTTTTGAGTTCTTCAGGGTCTTGTATCTCTCGGCTCTCGAAGTGATTCATAATGCATCCAGCAAAGGTATCTCGGCTCTTTCGGCTCTCATTATTTCTTCTTGTTCTGCTCCGTTAAGACTTAGTATCCCACCGCTGCTCACCAATGTGGCGGATTAGTATCTCACCACTGGCACCAATGTGGCGGAACCGGCTACTGTGCGCCGGAATATCGAGCTTCCGAGTTCAGCATGACAAACCAATCCCACAGCTGGCACCAATGTGGCGGAAACTATCTGGTAGCGAGCGTCTAAGGCAACTTGGTGATATGACGTGGGTGTGCGGCCAATCCGCACAGTCTTATGAATACTAGTCGCACTAATGAGTCAGACGAAGGAGTCAGATATATGTCATTGTTCTCATCATTTATTAGGGTTCTGGGCTGATCCAAGTGATCGGCTGGGAGCGGTAGTAGTGGTTATTGAGAGAGAGAGAGAGAGAGAGAGAGAGAGAGAGAGAGAGAGAGAGAGAGAGAGAGAGAGAGAGAGAGAGAGGTATGTCTTGACCAACCTGCCTCGACGGTCGCAGGGTACGGAAGAGCCAAGTATGATCGGCGCACCGGTTTATATACCATGATATCACGTGACCTGAAATAACTGAAGGGCGCCATCTCTCTTCTGAATCCATTTCCGCTACAATATCATAGTGACCTTCCCTACATCTGTAAAAAAAACAAGAGATCGGATTTATCTACAACGGGCTTTTTAAGAGTGTTATCCTATACCCTTGTGGGGATAAGCCTTCTGTCACAGATAATTGGTCAAGTCTCTAAGTGAAAGGTTAATAATGAGCCACCACCAATGGTTTAGAAACTAAGGAGTAAATTGATCTAGTTATCATTGTTATGGATCAAAAGATATGCAATTCAAATAAGATCGCTTTCAAAGTTGAATGTCTTGAAAGTAAGATCGTTATCATCTTTGCAAACACTAATTGTATTAAAAAAGTGAAAGCTAACAATGCTACCTTGTGTCTTACACCCTTGTGATGACAAGCCTTCTGGCACGAACAAATGTCTGTAAAAGTGAAAGGTTAGTAATGAGCCACCAACAATGATTTAGAAACTTATGCGGAGAATGAATTAATCTAGTTGTGGATCAAAAGATATACAACCCATAAGATCACTTTCCAAGTTGAATGTCTCGAAAGTAAGATCTTAATATTTTGCAAACACTAGTTGAAAACTAACAAAACTACCTTTTGTTTTAAAAATCATTATACACAGTATTTTTTTTTTTCAAATATGACATCAAAGCAAGTGAACTATTGAGCTATAGGTAAACGCCTACGTACGTTAAACTAATATTCAAATAAGAGGTTTGGCTCGTATATAAGAATTCTGTCAGAAGTCAAATCGACTACTTCGTAATTTCTTATTTTTTGTGCATTGGTGACAATAAAAATTGTGCAAAACATTGTGTTAGGCGAGAATTTTTCGTACTGACTTTGCACCCGACTTTAGAATCCGACGGGAAATAAAAGTCTCACTACATTTTTTGGAAGGATCCAATTTCGATATATCATCACTAATCTTGCCACTGACAATTTTCTTCACGTTTTGTGTGATTCGTGTATTTCATTATTAAAACAATTTTATTGTAAACCTATTCTTCTCCGAAAGGACGGAAAGTGACAGATCAAATAACAATGGGAATTTCTTCATATGCCATCTACATTGCAGTCCTCATTTTTATTTCAATATACAGCCTTTTTGCATCTACGTTGCCTCATCAGTACCCAAGTGGAAGTTTAGCCTGCAAGACCTATTTTTTCACCAACTTAGATTGCAGTAATAGAAGCCTTGTTGATATCCCAGTATTGTATCAAAATCTGAGCACATTATTGGATTTGAGTGACAACGCATTAACAAAAGTAACCAACACACCTTTTGAAAACCTGACAAAACTGCTAGAACTGGATCTTCACAAAAACGCGATATCTATCTAACTTATCTACTGACGCTTGTAGAGGCCTCTTCTCTCTCCGTACTTTGTATTTACAGAGTAATAAGCTGGCGAGTTTGCCAGAAGGAGTTTTTGTAGATTTATCTAGATTAACACACCTTGAATTGAATAACAATCCGTTTGCAGGTACACCTCGACAAGAATTAGCGACACTTTCTTCCCTGGAAATCCTACTTTTCAATGAATTAGAAGGTGGGGAGTCAATCCTTGATTTCAACGGCTTCCAAAATCTAACAAACTTGAGCATTAGAACATCTTCCTGCTTCCCTTGACAGCCTTGTGCTTATTTTCTGCAACAGTCGACCTACCAGTTATGAATGAAACCCACTTACAGATCCTTCAAAAGTGGAACACGTCGCTTACATTTCTCCGTCTAAACGTAGGTAGTTTAAAAAGAGTTGAGGATTACACCTTTATGTGGATACCCAATCTGCTTACTTTAGATCTTCGCGAGAATCGTATCAACTATATTGCCGAATATGCATTTTACGGTTTGGATTTTGACTCTTTGCTGTGTAACATGCTGACTATGCATCGCAGATAGTGCAAATTCTGAAACCTCTGAGCTAGGCGAATAATTTGCCTCAACTTTTACGAAAATTTAAGCAACTTTGACTTTTGACCCATACACAGCAAGCAAATCGACCTGTAACCTTCGTAACTTCGTACACAGACAAACATTACATATCTGGGATCCGTGGGTACAGACGCATAATTTGACATGTTTGAAAGTGTTATTGGAATAAAATTGTTGCCTTTATACACGATCATATGGGGTCATTTGGGGTCTTTTCTCAAAATATTGCCTGGCAAACAACAGATTCGAGTTCAGCATACCCAAAACAAGATCTTGTATATATCAGCTCCAGCATATTTAAATGAACTTGTAGAAATGTATTCACCGACTCGTAACCTCCGTTCTACTACTAAAGGACTTCTTCAAGAAACAGTTGCCAGAAACCAGTGGGGCAGCAGATCATTTCATGTTTCAGCTGCAAACATTTGGAACAATCTGCCATTTTCGGTTCGCTCTGCCAAGAGCTTGTGTAGTTTCAAAACAAATTTGAAAACACATTTGTTCCAAAATGCTTTTAATTGACTCTTTGCATATCATGAACTATACAACACTGATGAACTGTTTTTGTTATTAATTGTTATAATATGTTTGTATCATTGTACATTGGTTGTTTTTTGCAAAGCGCCATGAGCGTCTCTCGACGGATACCGGCGCTTTATTAAGTGTATTATTATTATTATTAAATTAACAAAAATAAGCTGGTTGCCAAATTGTACGCAAACTTGCCGCTAGGTACGCGATTTGTCCATTGTAGAACCAGTCTATACCCCGGGTCTATACCTTTGGCATTCACGGCATATTTTTTGTTACTTTACCATGTTTACCTATAGATAAATCAACAATGACAGTCGCCACATTACGTCGACCGCATCAAATACTGACGTATTCGACATTTTTAACATTTTTGAGAAAATTGGTATATTAGTTTGTTATATTCTACTCTATAAATTCACCAAAAATCATGCCTCAAAGTGGCTTAATTAGTAAGATATTAATTAATTAAATTATGTCGTATTTACAAAATCTTGAAATGTCTGCATCACATAATGACGTATTTTGCCGATCACCTATACTGCGCAAGCCCAGTATATCGTATCTGAAATTTGTAGAATTTGCCGTTTCACATACTGACGTATTTGCGCGACTCTGTCAATGTACGGCAAAATTGCTGTTTTGTCCTTTTCACATACTGACGTATTTGCGCAACTGTTTCACATACTAACGTATTTGCGCGACGTATTTGTCATTTGAACGGGGAAATTGACATTAGTCCTTTTCACATAGTGACGTATTTTATTTAATATTGATTTTTTGCAGAATAAGTTATGCTCTGATAGTGATCAGTGAATTATATTGAAAATATGGTATATTTGCATTACTATTAAACTGGTTTTAATCGACAATAATATTTTAATCAAGATTATGCAGCAAATAAAAATCGCTAGATTTTCAAGTTCGATTTTCTCGAAATGCGTATTTTGCAAATACGTCAGTATGTGTTACGGCCGACGATTAGCAGCAGCCGCATTCAACAGATCCGAATTTGGAGGTTCCATCGGCACCAGAAGCCAAGTGTATGTACTACCTAGACTGCATATTCACTGTCATTCAAATGGACGACACGCCACTAACACACCGTCTAAGAGACTACGAAAATTATAGGGAAATCCAAGATTGTGAAGGGAAGGTAAAGGAGCTGCATAATACTGTCTTTTACTCAATCCGGATGTACTGCTTAACAAATGCATATTTCTTAATGATAAAATGTGCGGCGACGCTCGGAATGCCTTTTATGAAATCAAAGATGTCGACTCGTCAGTGATAGTTTCAAATGATGACATCATTATCGATGGACAACGTCGGGTGGTCAAGAAGATTATATTCTTCAAATTGGAATGGTTGAATTATAAACAAGAGGAAAGGGACAAGGCAGAATCAAGTGTCTGCATTATTCTGTGATAATTGATCAGAGTTGAGATAGGACGATGTTACGCCTATCATCCAGCTACCACCATCATCTCATATGTGCAATAATTATGAGCCCTGGGGAGGGTAAAATTGGGGGGGGCAAGAAATTTTTGGTGAGCCAAAAGGGGGGCAAGCAATCTTTGGCAAGCCGAGAGGGGGAGCAAGCGACTGTTGGCACACATTCTTGGGACGCCTTTTAAATAAAACGGTACGGAAACGCTTAAATGTGCAAATTTTTCTGTATGTAGACCATTTAATGCAAATTGGGATCTAAAAAAATGGCATGTGCAGGGGGGGGCAAAGAATTGTTGGCAGGTCGAGAGGGGGTGGGACAAGCGATTTTTGGCGGGACAGGAGGGGGTAAGCCGTTTGGAAATTTTACCCCGGTGTGGTCATGATTATTCCACTGCCCCTCACTTGTCAAGCAAATTTTTATAAAAATCCCTTTCTTTAATCGGTCAAACTTGCGCAACTAAGTCAACTGGGGCATACATGTGCACTTGCGTCAACTTGATGTCAAACATGAACATACTTGAACATACCAGTGGCGTAGAATTTAGGTTGGAAGGGATTGGAAAACATTTCTTGAAGTATATCGAATCCAGACACCTTTAATAGCGAAGAATAAGTTTCTGGACGTTTATACCTGGGTAAAAAAACTCGAACAATCTGGAGCATACATGAGTATACTATAGTATGAGCGTATATGTGCAAACTTCAGCATACCAGAGTAAAACAACTTGAGCAATCTTGAGCAAACCTCAGCATACCTGAGCATACTTAAGCATATGTAAGCATATGCATACCAGAGTAAAATTTGATCAAATTTAAGCAAACTTGAGCATACTTTAACTTGAGCATACTTAAACTTGCGCATACTTCCACGGTGATAAGCATGTACAGACAGAATCACGTGGAAATGTAAACGCACCATCAAGCGCTAGATTACAAATAAACTGAATTAATAAAATAAAAATCACCTCTTGTGATGTCTTTCTCATACCATTTAAAAGAGTCATAATCTTATTGAGTAGGATAATTGAAGCTTCCACTCTCTCACTGTGTTTATAGAATTGATACCCACAGACCACATACAAGAGCTTATGATTTGAAAAGATCGCCACACTTGAGATAATTTTATTCATAGCATGTTGCCGCGTTAAACTATTTCTGGTATTTATTCCTAGCTATTCGCTGCAGAAGTGACGTAATAAATCGGATTAACTACCATAGCAATAGATGAATACAATTTTGAATATATCGCCCTGCACTACAAGCAGGTTGCACTAATCACCTGTGTATGTCTGCAAACATAGATTGAATACAATACCGCCCTTTTCAAAGATACTAATCATACAGGTGCGAGTAATCAGCATGATATAGTTCAATGCATAGGTACCACGTGAACGTTGTAGTGCAGGGCGATATAGTCAAAAATTGTATTCATCTATTGCTATGGTGATTAATTCTGTTACATCATCACTTCGACGGCGAATATGAAGAATTTGTTTACAAAAGGCGCTAAATCCAACAGCTGCATTGTGCCACATTTCTCTGGTAGATCCTATATTTTTACATTTTAAGTTTAAATGACATTTAACGATTGGAATGGATATGTTTGTAACTCTAGCTTATTTCTAACCATTTTCAACATCATTTTTTCCCCTAACATTTCTCCAATGCAAAGTTTAAAATGGGCTGCTCCTTTTGGAACCAAACAAAATTCTTTTAATTTATGATATTCTTCTTCGCACGTGGGAGGTTAAAGAGATTTGCAACTATTTTTTAAGGATAACCAAAAAATTGTTATAACTATTTTAGCAGTCCAATGTTATTAAATTGGTAAGAGCTTACTGCTACTCTTAGGAATATTTTCAAATGAATTTTACACAAAACAGCCGTTGGATTTAGCCCCGTTTGGAACTAAACTATTCAATTATACTCCTTTTACGTTCTGATGACGTCTTTACCCTCACGTTTACATCTATTACATCTAAACAATAGCTCCTAATTGCTAATCAGATCTAGTTTTTCAATAATAACTAACCCCACAAATTAGGTCTTTGTTCACGGCAGTGAACATTAATGCCACTTGCGCCCACGTCCCATATGCACAGTTTATCACTTACTTGCCCTGTGTCTTGAATAGCTATTATAGCCCACCATTGAACCAACCCTGTGTTTATAACAGGCTAGGAAATAATTCCAAATTCCGAATTCTCATAACCTCGTTTGTATGCCTTTATCTAATCCTGTCCCACATGACAAGGACTATTTAGCCCATTTAATCTTGCAATGAGACTGTTCAGTGTAGGAATGTGTAGCTTTTTTAAACATGTTTGCAATTGGCTTATAGCCACCACATACTGACAATACACTGATTGGTTATTAGTGATAAGACATATCATCTGTATAGAAAATTATTCAGCAAGCTACAATAGGCGATTTACTTCAGAAAAAGTTCAATACAAGTACAGTGCACAAAACTAGTCCATTCTATATAGTTGATTGAATGTTTATTGACTCTTGTAATAACCAAGCAATGTGTGTATAAACATGTATAATATAATTTCTATTACAATATAATAATTCGTCGGCAAAGTGCAACACTATCATAAGTGCAGTAGAATGTAATAGCTGCCTTTTGTAAAACACCTATTGTTTCAAGTACAATCCCTTCATCATCCTCATTGTAAAGTGTCGATGTTCTGTATACGTTCCTGATGGCCACTAAGCTAACCCCAAGATATCACCTTTACATGTAGTTGGTGTTTTTCCTAGTGTTATTGGTTTAAAAGTAAGCACATTATTTTATTGAAATATTGAATATCGCAGCTATTGCATTCTACTGCATTTACGATAGTGTTACACTCTGTCGACAATGCATACATGTGTAATTTGTTTACTTAAATGATAAAGCATCTATATAGCATCTGTATAGAAAACTATTCAACAAATTTGAGATATTGCCGACATGTAGTGTTCCTCGAGCACATTAGACAATTTGCTTCCAAATAATACTTCTTTTAAAAAGAAAAAGCTTATATAGGCTTTTTAGCCTGGCTTGAGCATTTTGTTTGAGCCTGGTCCCAAACAAACAAACAAACAAACAAACAAACAAACAAACACCTGATCCGTAAACTATAACTACGTGCCTGTGTGTAATAACAATTACAATAAAGCTTAATTAAGCTTGAACTTACGACTTACTTATGACTAATTAACCTTGATTAGAAGAGTATGTTTTCCGAACAAACAATTCCGATAAGAACGTTGATTTCAATCATTGTTAATAGTCCTTGAAGAGGTGTGGTCTTTTCTTTATTACAGTCATAGACAAAAGTTTGGAATATTTTTATTTTTGTATCAAATGCAGTTTTCAATTATATGAGGAACAGGTTTATTGTTCTGGGGTAGTGCTAAGTTGAATTTAATTGAAAGATACACATGTCCTTTGATGTTTACATCACACAGTTTGTCAATAAACAAAGAATTGCCTGAAGAAGCGCATTACAATGAGAGGATCACACATTGCAACACTTTTTGGCGGTCTCTTTATATCACAAAATGAGATTAAAGACACTAGCAAACTTGTTCAGATAAGTCTCTTGCTTGAGAAAACACAACTCAATATTTGCTGTGTCCACCCCTTGCCAGCTCAAGGTCATGTACGCGACGTGACATTCCCTCGACCAGGTTTGCCAGGGTTCCTTGTGGAATATCTCGCCAGCAAGCAATGAGGGCGTGTTTAAGTTCCTGCAGGTTGATTGTTTGGTTGTCCATGTTACTTAACCTGCGGGATATATCTGCCCATTAGTTCTCTATAGGGTTCATGTCCGGGCTCAAAGCCGACCAGTCCAGGTTATCTACACTCTCATTTTCAAGGAATTCCCTCACGCATAAGGCTCTGTGAGCCGTGGTGTTGCCATCTTGGATCAAGAAATTGTTACCGAAGTCTCTTCTTCCAATCGGAAGCATAACCGTATCAAGAACATGCAGGTAATGGTCCTGGTTCATGTGTCCTTCTAGCAGCTAGAGATGCAATTTCGACCTACTGTGAAATGCTCCCCATACTGTGATTCTATCACCATCTCCCTGGACTCTAGGCAGTGTACAATCCTCGACCAAGGCTTGACCAACCTGTTTTTGGACCTTGAATCGGTCATCTAGTTTGTAGAGGAGGAATCTGGCCTGATCACTGAAGATCACATTACGCCAGTGGCCTACTGTCAAATTCCTATGTCTCTGTGACCAAAGGAAGCGCGCATGCCGATGTCTTTGCAGAAGTATCGGCTTTCTTATTAGTCGTCTTGCGCGAAAACCTGCACTAACCAGTCTATTGTTCACAAGTTTCCTGGTAACAGGCGCGTTTATGGACCCCAGCCATTCTGTTCGTAGCCGAGATGCAGGCTTCAAGCGGCCATTGCAGCAAAGTCACAGGAGAGATTGGTCTTCCCTGGCGGTTGTCTTTCGGGGCCGACCTGACCTTGGTTTAGATGTAGTAGTTCCGGTCTCTCGACGTCTCTTCCAAATTTTAGGAACTGCACCTTATGGAATTCCTAAAGCGGCACCAATATCTTTCTGTTTGTAGCCGCGATCACGTAAGTCAATGACGCGGGCGTACAAATCTGCGCTCAACGGTAGTGCAAAAGCCAATGTAACCTTATGAATCATATCGCTAAAATAACTGCGAAAAGTATGCCTGATGGTTCATTGGTCAGGCATAAGAAGCCATTGTCCTACATTACATATTGTGTGATATGGAATGGTACCTAAGACCTTTCCAGACACCCGTGATCCATTTTGCATGGCTGACGGGACATTGATGGTAAGAAATCTGCACTTAAAAACAGGGCTATGTAAAAAAATAAAAATATTCCAAACTTTTGTCCATGACTGTATAATCAGATCTAGTTTTTCAATATTAACTAACGTCACAAATTAAGTTTTTGAATATAACTACGGCTTTTCTGTGTGCATGTGGGTTGTATTGCTCAAGTAATAAACATTTACAATAAATTTCAATAAAGCTCAAACTTAGGAAAAGTTATACTTATAATTATATGACTAATTAACCAATTGAACATTGATCGCAATCCCGGGATCGCAATCATTGTTAATAATAGTCCTTGAAGAGGTGTGGTCTTTTCTTTTTTTCTTTTTTCTGTTATCTAACATTGAGGCCTACCATTAAAAAACAATATGCTTAACTATGTGGGTTGTATTGCTCAAGTGGTTTTGATACGAGGAGCAAAACGCGTGTAGCAAGGCATAGTAATGAGGAAAATAAGAGCTCTCTTCGGATACCAATCTCAGTTTTCATGAAAAAAATGGGCGATGACACTGTCGATCGGGTCATAACTATAGTCTCAGATTTGGGAAACTTCGACGTACGTGGTGCGAAAATTCTTGCCGTACATTTTTGGGTATTAATATTCATATTTCAGCCGGGCTGGTTACGTTTACGGCCATGCATCAGTATACGCATCACCATATCTAGTTTTACTAAAAGTTCTTTGCATCCAATAAAGGTTATCCACGTTACTCATGTGTTACTTCTAACAAAAGGCGCTGTTCCCGTAGTATTCCTCATTCAAATCAATGCGCGACCTCGGCGTTACGTGCATGACTTTGGCGGGCTATTTTGAAACAGTCATGGTTGCACATGCAGGTACTTCTTTTGAAAATCCTAAACAATGTATAGACGAATCCAACGAGCCAAGTCATGGTCAGGATTTGGTCGGCCATATTTGGTTCACGCATGCACCAAACAGGTGTGTTGAGTGCCCAATTGGGTGGATTAAACCCGCTTAAAATTCGATGTTAGATTCTTTTGTGTTGTAAACTGTCATCATACTTTTCTCTACGTGTAACACGGGTGATAGAATGCAGTTTAAAATACCCTTCAAGGCATGCTGCAGTTACTGTCCGTTTTCCTATACACAATACACAGTGCTCTCACCATTGACGCGTGACCCCTACAAATGATGTATGTTGGGAGAATGGACACTTGCCTAGTTAACATCACTGTGTGAAAAATAACCAGTCAATATTTTATTTATTCTCCAAAACTTCTAGCAAATATATTTCTCTAACATGTCTAACATGACCTAAAATTACTGCTAGGTCAGATGTTCAGAACTGGTCGCACTTTTGTAAAATATGAGTGAGGGCAAGGCATAGCTAGCCAACTCCCCGTGTTAATTGAATGGAGATTTGACCAAAAATATTGGTATCGGACCGCTCACTTCTGAAGGATGCCACAAAAAAACGGTAAAAGCTACATTTAAATTATTCTAAATAGGTTCTAGAAAATAAAGTTTTGTAACATGTCCTAAATTTTTAGCTAATTTAGATGTTTGGAGAGGGTCGCACTTTTGTGTTTTAGGAAGGATATGTAAACGACAGATAACACCAAAAATATGAAGAAATTATTTCCAAACCGTGTTAAGTCAACAATCATTATGTTGCTCATTTTGAAGAATGCTGGTTAACAAAAAGCAGGTCTTTGTCTCATTTCGTGAACAAAAGTACACATACCATTGTTTCCTTTCGTTTCCTTTATAATCGGTTACCCAACTGAAGCTATAAATACCAGCTTTATTGCGATGTCGCACATTGAAAACAGACACTTGTTCACAACCAGAGAAGATCTGATTTAATCAGTTGAGCTGCTTCAATGAGTGTTATCTTGGTTTAATAGCTTTTAATGGGGTTTAATCCTGCAAAGGTCGAGATGAGTTCTACTGTAGACATGACTGCATCATGGCCGCATCATTTCACATTTTAGGTGAGATAGCTGGGTCCCCGTCGCGGCTATGGCTGCCATTGAGGAGTAGGAATGCGTGAAATTGGATTCATCTAGCAGTCGCTGATAGGATATGCACTGCATATCCTATATTATGCAGGTTATATAACCTCTTTAGACACTGGCTAAAGACGATGCATATGTATAAGTGGCGTCACTCTGCTATGTAATTTGTGGCAGGAGATGGATTTTGAAGGTATTTCGTCTCGGACCGGAAGTTAGAATAAATATCCGTGGGCCTCACCAAACCCTTGCCCGCGAAGTTTGATCGACCTTGGTAGGGTTTTAAGGAGTCTTCATTAATACTCTGGTGGGGGTTGGAATAAATATGGGATCAAAAATATTTTGGGTCATAAAAAGGGGGATAAAATTCAGTCTTTTTGGGATAAAAAAATTAGAGGGTAAAAGTCCGGGGTAAAATGTATGACAAGGCATGCACATCCCAAATTTTTTGGGCGCTCCGTACGCACAAATGTTAAGTATTCAAGTGTGTACTCTCAGCTTCAAATCAACAAAATTTGCGCACTTTACAATTTGGATGTAATACTATGACCAATGAGTAATAAATCCAAACTGTCATTTATAGCTAATGATTTAATAACATAATATTTATTTGTTGGTTTCTTTTTTAGAACATGAAGGGAGATCAAAAAGACCATAAAAAGGGATTTAAAAAATCCATCCTTTTTAGGGGGATCAAAATATATTTGATATCCGAGGATCCAACATTCTAACCAACCTCCTCCCACCACCACCACCACCACCAAAGTATTTATGAACGCAGAACACTCCCTCAAGTACATTTTCCCCACAAATATGAGCCCAAGGGATGGAATAAGTTTTAATTTGGGCGCTTGTAGCTTTTCTCTTTATAGTCTGGTACCTAAGCCAAAAACCTAAAAGTAGCGTCCGCACAATGTTTTATTGTGTTTTCTATATCTCTGAGACGTACCAATTCAGAATCTGACGGGTGCCACCCTGGCACCCTTGAACATTTTGAAATAAATGACCCCAAAATGACCCCATAGGGTTATACAGGGGTTATAAATTGAAAGTGTTCAAATATCACTTCAACGTATATCAAATTATTCGTGTATATTTCTCAATACGACCTTTGGTTGTGCCGCAACAGGTCAAGGGTCAATATCCAGTTTGCATAGGGGTCAAAAATGTCATAGGTCAATAATCTGAATAGGACATAGATAGTTTACAAATATTACATGCCTATGAGTGTGATAGTACAAAATATATCATGAGGTCAAATTTTGACTTTTCTATTTCACGAGGCGTAGCCAAGTGAAATAGATCAGTCAAAATTTGACCAAATGATATATTTTTACTATTACACGAATATTGGCATGTAATATTGGTTTGATATCATGAAATCAAATGGTTTGTTTTCATGCCATGTGATAGTAAAAACTATCACATGGCTAAAGTCACTGTAATTATGATATAATGCAAACTATTATGTTTCTGAATTCCTTTTGGTAGACGGACAATTTGCTGCAACGTTCACGCAAATCGGAGCAACTTTAATTTTGACCCCTTTGCAAACTTAATATTGACCATTGACCTGTTGCGGCCCATAAGTTCTGAACCAAAAGTGGTATTTGTGATCCTTCGGCCTATCTTTGAAGTGATATTTGAACACTTTCAATTTTTGACCCCTGTATAACCCTTTGGGGTAATTTTGGGGTCATTTATTTCAAAATGCGCAATGGTGCCAGGGTGGCATCCGTCAGATTCTGAACCAGTAGGTCTCAGAGATATAGAAAACACCAAAAAACATTGTGCGGACGCTACTTGTGAGTCAAGACAAAATATCCTATTTCAGCATCAGACAATCAGTATCTTTCTTCCTTCTTTCCTTCCATTTACGTAAAAAACAGAATTCGTTTGTTTGCTTTTTCTCTTTATTCCTACCTTCTTTCCCTTCCAGTCGCCTTGGGCGTTAGACTTAAGGTTAAATGAGATCAAATATTGCTTTCCCTGCTGGAAAAATATATTATGACTTTACACATAAGAAACATCCCTACCTATCATGCTGAATAAAGAAATGAAGAAAAAAATGTGTGAAAATGTTTTTTGGGTCTATTTTGTAATGTTGTCAATGACTCGTATGTGACTTTGTTTACTCGTCCTCCACAACAGTCGCTAAGCAAAATTGATTGACACGTGGACAATTATTTCGATTGTCTAAAACACAGACGTCTAAAAGGATCATGTATTTTGTTAGCAACCAAGCTGATTGCAAAAATTCTACGCCGTCGTACTACAATCCCTCATTTCAAATATATAGTTTTGGTTTCTCTATTGTTCAGAAACCAAAAATCAAGGGATTAAAATGTGGAGATGAACTGGTATGCAATCATAACACTATTGTGCTGGGAGGACACAAGAGGGTATATATAATCAAAAGTATAATGGCCTATAACCATACGTATATAATAGCCTATTGTGCTAACATTTTCATTATCGATATCTATCAACGCGGACGACTTTTGATGCTCTCTGCCGTAGGTGGCACACTTCCATGACACCATAAAATTACACCCGAGTTCCGAGATTCGTTTGATAAGTTATGCATAGACATCATGTGCATATATTGAGGGGTGGGGTGGGGGTGTTTTGTTTATTTGTCTGAAATATAAACGATGCATGATGATGTAGATGATTTGATTATGAATTAGATTATTCCCCGGAAAGAACAACCCATACCTCTTACCTATGTTCCCTCCGCCACCTTTATATAACCTCCTCCCTCCCCCCTCCCCACACTCGATATCGACTCTTCCCTATTATTCCACTCCACTCTTGAGCCCCCTCTCCCCTCCTTCCCTTCCCACTTCCAATGCTCTCTCCCTCTGTTTCTCTTTCTCCTTACCCTTACCCCCCCCCCTCACACACACATACCCTCTTTCCCTGGCGATCTCTTCTATCTCTCTCTCTATTCTCCAATAAATAAATTGAATAAAAGTTAGTTTAAACCAGCTTTCTATGATATTGATCTTCCGTCATGCGACATGCACATAAATAGAGTTGTGTATAATAGTGTTTATAACACTGAAGTCATAATCTGTCAAGTGCCTATTGTAATGTCTGTGGAAATATTTCGATGGTCTATATATTTTCACAGTGAAATCAGCTTAGGCTAATTCGTAGTCTCAAGTCAATGCTTTCAAACTAAATCAATGCTTTCAAATGTAGACTGCTTTGTTCGACTTCTCTGCTCGTGAATATTGCACTGCCAAATTTAAACATTTCTTTTGTATACTTAGAGTAGGTAACTTCAAATCAAATAATTTTACGATCCACACCACTTATAAGAAACTGAAACCAAAACCGAAACTGACTGACACAAATGTTCGGTTTTAAACAAAAGGTAGAAACAATGAGTTCGATATCTTATGATTCAAGTGGTTAGGCAGGCCAATAGGAAACCACGTGACCAAAACCAAAACCAAAACTAAAACTATATATTTGAAATGAGGCAATGTTCTATTTAATCCATACTGCACATGCGCACGGCGTGGCCATGGGCAAGCGCCGTAGTCTCGGGCCAGACTGTATGTGGCTATCACGAACGAGTGTCAGCCCGACACAAACTGGCTGTGTAGGACACTACAAGCGCCGTCCATGTTGAGCTCGATTCCAATCATGCAAACTCGTCCCAAACCAAACTGGCCCTACCTATACATTAATTTTTATCTTAATTTATTTATTTGCTTATTCGTTTATTTATTTATTTATTTATTTATTTATTTATTTATTTATTTATTTATTTATTTATTTATTTATTTATTTATTTATTTATTTGTTTGTTTGTTAATTAATTTATTTATTTATGTATTTATTTATTTATTTACTTATTTATTTATTTATGTATTTATTTATTTATTTATTTATTTATTTATTTATTTATTTATTTGTTTCTTCATTTATTTATTTATTTATTTGTTTGTTTCTTCATTTATTATTTTTATTTTCTCGTTATTTTGATTTGTTTACTGTCTGATTCTTCGATGTAGTTTTTATTTATTTATTTATTTATTTAATTGCTTGTTTCTTGATTTAGTTTGTTTATTTATTTATCATATTCATTCATTTATTTATTTATCGTTGGTTATTTTTCTGTACTACATATCATAATACTTTTCGTATTTTTTTCTTTTTACTTTTGAATTTTATATTACTTGAGAGAGATGATGTCTAGTTGTCTATGGTTTAATATTAGGCCCAAACACTCGTTTGTACTTTTCCGTAGGTGGCCTGAAAAGCTAAATTTTGATTTTTAATCTTTTATTTTAGTCAGAGTTATATATGTCCGAAATCAACTATGCCAATGTGCGAGTGTCAAGCACATTTGCCACAGGGTTTCATTCAAATTCGAGTAACTTCCCATTTGACCCCAGATGACCTTTGACAGAGGACCTCTGGTTTGTTTTAAGCATATTTTGCACAATTTCAAATTTATTTCTAGCAAGTGTTTGCCCAATCACAGCTATTTTCTTAAATTATTAAAATGTTGTAAATGATCTGACTCAAGTGACCTTTGAACTTGTTTTTCTTGACACTCTTGACCCTTTAGATAAGAGCTATTTCAACAAACCATAGCAGTAGTGATCTATTACTTCCAGGGTGACTGAAAATTTGAGTATCTCAGTAATAATACTTGTAGTCTGTCTGTCTGTGACTCTGTGAGTCTGTCTGTGCGCCTATTTTCTCGGAGACTAGGGGTCGCACGTTCCTCAAACTCGGTGGGTAGGCCTACATCGTTTGTATTGATTAGTGGGTAAAGGTCATCTGAGATCATCCAAGGGCCATCAGAGGTCAAATTAGCAAACACTGTCGATATGGGCATGAAACTTGGTGGGTACAGTCAACATTTAGAGCAAAATTTTTGGAAGGTCATTTCGGGGTTATCAGAGGTCATCCAGAGGTCATCTTAGGTCAAATCAGTAAAAACTGTCGCATGTGCATTAAACTTGGTGGTGCAGTCACCATCAGCCAGGCAATCGAGCTCAGCCGAGAACCGCCAAATATGGGTAACCGCCAAGTTAGTATTTAATTTGTGAGTGAACTCAGCTCATTCGACCCCAAATGACACCCATTGACCTCAACTGGACCCCAACCAATGATCTATGCTCTACAAGTTTGAGTTAAGTAGCAGTCATACTTTTGGAATGAATATACCCCCCCCCTCGGCCTGTCAAAAATCGTTTCCCCCCTTTGCACATGCCAAATTTGTGGGATCCCAATTTGCAAACTTTAAATGGTCTAGTTGCGAGCGCAGCGAACAGGAAAATTTGCATATCTAAGTGTTTACGTACTGTTTTCCTAAGCCTCCTTAGAGCGTTTTATTTAAAAGGCGCACCATGAATGTCTGCCAAAAATCGCCCCCCCCCCCCCCATCTCGGCCTCCCAAAAATTGCCCCCCCCCCTTTCGGCTCGCCAAATATTTCTCCACTCCCCAATTTTACCCTCACCCAGGGCTCATAATTTATATTGCACACCCCTGACCATTTTAGGTTTGTGAATTGGGTTACCAAATATTTGTCATGTGCAAAGGGCAGGATTTGTTTGCAAGCGGAGAGGGTGGGGACTGGGGAAAGGGTTTTTTATGGGCATGCCGGTGGAAGCAGTATTTTTGTCAGGCCATTTTCAAATTTTTTGCATTAGGGACCGTTCACAAACACTTGTTAGGGGGGCCTCATGCAAAATGGGGGAGGGGTAGCTTAAAAAAATGTTGACACTCCTAAAGGGGGCCCTGAACAAATTGACCACAAATCCGGGAAAATTGAGTTTGTATGCTTTTCTGATGATTGGGTTGACCCATAATTTTCATGTCAAAAAAGAAAAGGGGTGGGCCCTGAAATTTTTGAGACCTGAAAAGGGGGGCGGCAAACAATTTTCGCGATAAAATTGTTTGCATCAGGCCCCCACTAACAAGTGTTTGTGAACGGTCCCTTATTATTTGAGGACTTTTTGTAATTCTATATTTTTCATTTATTCATTTTTATTATATTGAGAGTGAGAGAGAGAGAGAGAGAGAGAGGGAGATAGAGAGAGAGAGGGGGGAGAGAGAGACAGACTAATGGCAGGAGAAAGAAGTGGAGGAAGAAAACGACACAGAAATTGGACACAGTTGTTTGTCATAGCAGTTATCGGTGTACCCAAACTTACAGTCCTTATTTGCTGAGGTCTTAAAATAAAGCAATTGTAAAAAGTCTCCCAATTGGGCGGAAAATGTATAAAAGTGAAAGTCCAAGTCACAAGCTTTAATTTAATGTTGGTTGCACTCTCGTAGCACTTAAAATAAAGAAATTGTAAAAAGTCCCCTCACAGGGGAGTCGTCTCTCTTACTCTCCATAGGTTGCTGTTGTCAGTCTCTCTTATTCACAGTGAGGTTATATTATGTAATATGATTAGGGGGAAAACTATTCAAGAGGGAGTATGTAAATTAAATGGAACAGCAGAGGGAGTATGAATCTATTCAACGAAGGGAGTATGTAAATTAAACGGAACAGCCTATTTTGGGGCCATTTCAGAGTGAGTATGTAAATTAAATGGAACAGCCAATGGGTATGTAATTTAACTGGAACAGCCTTAACGCTTCACGCTGGTATTTTCAATTATTATATTATAATACGGATCTGTCTGTTTAGTCCTACGTGTGGGGGTGGGTGGGTGTGTGGGTATTAGTAACAATATAATTCTCAGGTGTTATCTGTGTACCAATTCTGAGCCCGGAAGCTGCTTTATTAGATGAGAAACGGCAGGCCCTTTGTTTTAACATTTGGGACCCTGGGGCCCATAACATTTGACTTATGAGGCCCATGTACATATGTTGAAGTATAATTCTCAAGTGCTATCAGTGGACTCAAGCTGGGCACTGTAGCTGCTTTATTTACTGAGTAACGGCCGGCCCTATGTTTTAGCGTTTGGGGCCCTGGGGCCCATATTATGTTATATATGGGGCTCATATGTACATATAACAATGTAATTCTCAGGTGCAGTATATATCAGGTGCAATAAACTGTAAGCCCTAAAGCTGCTTTATATGATGAGAAACGGCCGGCCCTTTGTTTTAACATTTGGGGCCCTGGGGCCCATAATATATGACTTATGAGGCTAATGTACATATGTTTAAGTATAACTTTCTAGTTCTATCAGTAGATTTAAGCTGGGCATTGTAACTGCTTTATTTACTGAGTAACGGCAGACCCTATGTTTTAGTGTGTGGGGCCCTGGGGCCCATATTGTGTGACACATGGGGCTCATGTATACATATAACAATATAATGCTGAAGACCATTTAGTGTACCAGGTCTGAACCCTGTAGCCGCTTTATTTGCTGAGAAACGGCCGGCCCTTTGCCTCTGGGGCCCCTAGCCTTGAACATCTAGGGCCAAAATGGGCAAAAGGCAAAAAATCTACAATTTAGGGCTCATACATGTGCCACATATGAGCCCTAGTGTCCTTGTAGCTTTAGAGCTAGCCTTGTCAATCTGTTGCCCCTTATTTTAACATTTGGGGCCCTGGGGCCCATAATATATAACATATGGGGCTCATGTCTACTTGTATTTTTACATTTGGGCCCTGGGGCCCGTGACCTTTGACCTCTGGGACCGAGATGGGCAAAAGGCACATCTACGGGGCCCTTATAGTTTTAGCGCTAGCCTTGACAGAATGATGTGTTTGATAGGAGAAGGAGGAGAAGGAGGAGATGAAGAAGAAACCACAGGATGGCAATATACCCTGCATGCTCTGCATGCGGGTATAAGAAACCACAGGATGGCAATATACCCGTCCATGCTTCGCATTGGGCCGAACTGGTGCTTGGTCATGCGGACACGAGCGCGCTGCGAGCCCGGGTGTACGATCTACGTCATTGGATGCGAGTTGTCTGTGTCATACGATGCAACGCGTGTGTGGGTGTGCCATTATGCAGATACTGTCCGTTTTTCCTATTCAGTGAACACACAGCGCTCCAATTGATGATTGACCACTATAGCTCACTCACTGTACTGTAGGTATAGGCAATAAAATAGTTAGTGAGCTAACCCTTCACCCAATATTAGCCATAGAGGCTAACATGTGAATTATAATATTCATCCTCAACATACTACAATTTGAAGAAAAAAATGTCACGGGAAAGCTGTTGTCGAGCTGTTTTTCCGAAGAGAGTCTTCAAAATTTCGTAACAGTCGGACGTGTAATTTCAATGGCAAATTGCGCTCAACAGCTGACTCGCGATAGCTCCAACTTCGAAGAGGCACCGTCGGGTGATCGGTTTGATCAATTTTCGCCATAGAAGCTCTAAATAAACTTCAATTCTTTCCTCTATGGTCATCTAAATATGATTAAAATGCGATTTTGGGAAGATTGTTGTCGAGCCCTCCCAAATATGGAGTTCTGACTGCCCGATAGGGAGCTAAAAAGTGAAAAAGTTATTTCCAAACCGTGTTTAGTCTAAAACCCCATGTTTCTCATTTACTTGTGTGATGTAATCACAATTACTTTGACAAGTTTGACATGAAGTGTACCATCAATAAAGCAAGTTAACAATATGCAGACTATTGTTCTCATTTGGGCAACAAAGGCCATGCACAGTATTGTTACTGTGCGTTTGCTTTGTAATGGTGCATCCAACTGAAATTATGATACCTATTTCACCACAGCCCATTGCAATATCGCAAAGGTAAATCAGAAACATGTGTTTGTGGATTTAACCAGGGATATGAGACACGTCCCCGATTTAACATTGCTGAGCTGTTTTCAATTAGTTTTATCTTGGTTTAATGGGGTTTAAGTCCTGCAAAGGTCGCGGTGAAATCTGGTGTAGACATAACTGCATAATGCGAGGAAATAATATAAAATGGTCATATTTTTAAATTTTTGCTGAAAAAGGCAAGTATTTAATTGGTGATTAGAATGTCACGCTAATCAATAATAACCATGTCCATTGTGCTGTGAACAGATTGAAAGATAAAGCTAAAACAATTGATTTTGATCATGTGTATTTCTGTCAAGGCCATAACTCGAGATATTGAAATCCGTGAAAATGATAGCATGGATGTGACAAAACGCACAGATATTTCATTTTTGGCGAATCCTAGTAAAATTAGCATACCGCATGTGGTTTAAGATGGTATCAGAGAAATAATGTATTGACCTGTTAATAATCTGCAGCCAAATCAAGAGACAAATCGGGGCATTTATCATTAAATTATGGCCTCTGTCACAAAAATCTTCATGCTCATGAAACGTGAACAAAATTGAAACACTTTCAAAATACATTTGTGTATGAGCTAGATTAATAAATAATAATTAATAATAATGCTTAGAATGTTAGCTTCGAGATGACCTATGATTTTTAGGCCTTCGATGTTTATTTTCTGGGAAAACAATTGGTTTAGGTGGCTACGTGACAGCCAATTTGAACCTAGAACCATCCAAAGTCTGCGTAACCTTAATTAGGACTATTCAAAATAGCAAGGACATAACCATGATAACCAGCAATACAGGGGCGTGGTTTTAATTATGTTTATGATAAGAAAGAGAGCAAGGTATACTTCATGTTTATGAAGTTCATTGACATACAATTCATGTTTACGTCAAAGACATCCCGGGCGAAGGGATGGTCGGTGGTTTTTAACACTCGTTGCGTTGTTGTCTGAAGTGCAGGTTGTTGTTTTCACAGAATTTGTGAATAGCCTGTAATCCAGCTCATTTATTTTATCATTTCTGTACAAGAAAAGTTTTAACGAAGTACATATAACTTTGGTGTCGCATGTCATTATGGGCAGACTCAGGGAATTCATATTTATTTTTCTTTGGTTGAATGCGAAGGCAGATACAACTAGGAAACCTCTGTTGCTCTCAGGTATGTTATTAGCTTTTTTTTAAAGTTTCTTGATGTAACATGGTGTTAAGTGTGATATTGCAATTGTAATGAAAGGTGAAGAAAATGAGTTGTAAAGAAGGAATAGGAGAAGAAAATGATAACTCCATTATCAGTCAGTCGTGAGCACGGTCGCTAATGAGCTGAATCGGCTAGTTGTGAAATGAGGATCTCGAAGAATCTCATGGTTTCTCGCTCGCAATCCGTGTACAATAATTTAGACAAAAACACGCTCAGCACTGGCTGACCTGAAAGATAAGGTATATACTGTCATCTGTTTTCTGAAAAACATTTCAAAATTGCTTCAAAATTGCTAAGGAGGCATGTACATTTAATTATGTGACAAAAACGAGACCAAGTTTGCTTTATTTTTGTTGTTTTTGATCATTTAAATGACACTAACTTTTTGTTCAATTTTTCCAAATTGAAAACCTTAGGCGACATTCGTCTACCTCCTCTCCGATTTACCTAATCATGAACTTTTTTGACTTCATTTTCACGTAGTTCACATAATTCCGCTTCGTTTGGTATATTTATAGGTATGTGTTATTTAGATTAAGTGTCTAAATTGTTCTTCAAAAATGATGGAAAAATGCGAATTTTACCGAATTACAGGCCTTTCTCGTGGTGTTTTTTGCGTCACCTATCAATCAACATTCGGGTTGTACGCGCCCTAACACAAATACCGCGCCGGCGCGCGCTTAACTTTGCGTGACGCTCGCGCTATGCAAGTGGTGTACAGTGTGATACGCGTTTAAGTTCGCCAAAGCATAAATAAGTAAACAAAAAGTTTTAAAAAACCTGAATATTTTCAAAGCTCATTTCATCTTCGCCGATAACTGTCTACCTCCCGGGTGATTTACGTCAATTTGTACAACATTTTCGTGGCATTTGTGTACAAAACCGTTTTATCTTTCATATTTGTGATTTTTACGATTGTGTTATTTAAATTACAAATACAAAATTAAGTTTAAGTATGATGCTTTTTTTCCCAACTTTTTACTGAAATTGTTTAGTTCAAAACACACGTTTATTTTTCATCCAAATAATCTTTGATTTCCTTCTTTTTTTGTGACATGCAAGTTCACTAGTTTGGAATGCTAATTTGAGAGAGTGATAATTTTTCGTGTTAAAATAAAGAAATTAGAGCTCTTCAAACAGGGAAATGTCATGGGCTGATTGTTCTCGAACCTCATTTTACCTTCCCATAAAAGTGTCTACCTCCTGGTCGATTTACGCCAATTCGTACGGATTTTTCGAGGTATTTGTATTCAAAACCTTTGTATCGGTCAAATTTTTGAATTATACGAATGTGTTATTTCAATTACCGCAGAAAAATGGAATTTAATACTGTGTTTTTTCCGACATTTGTACTGAAATGTGCTAGTTCAAAACACACGCTATTTATTCATCCGAATAAACTTGGATCTACTTCTTTTTTCGCAACGTGCAAGTTCATTGGGTTGGCATCATAATTTGAAAGTTTCGTAATTTTTCGTGTTAAAACAAAGAAATGAGAGCTCTTCAAACAGGGGAATGTCATGAGCTAATAAGTATGCATAATTGGTCACGGAGCATTACGCGCACTGGTTGTTATGCATATTTACTTTCACACAGAGCAGCGTTTTGAGCGTGCTCACGACTGACTGTTATTATTTTGCCGTGATTTGGCATGTTTGCAGTGTAATGTTGAGTTGAACACTTTAAAATCTAAATCACTGTTAATTTTTTTAATAAATTGAGTAACTATTTCAACACTGATGTGGCAGTGACGTTAAAGCGTTGAGGCAGATGTTTCGGGCCCGCATCTATGCGGCTTCTTTAGGCGCGTGCGCGTGTACGCCAGCGCTTTGAGCGAACACTAGCGATTAGTAGCTGCGCCCTATGTAATACGCACTGACGTCACTGCCACATCAGGGTGGAAAATGTTTTAATTAGGGGCACGATTTCTGTATGTGTGTGTAACTGCAAGTATATGCGATTATTTTCATGAATTTCATTTTGCACTGACTCTAAAGTATTAAAATCCCCCAATAGGCTTATGTTTACTGCGACTACCAGTAGGATATTTGTCTTTGGTTGAATGCGAAGGCGGCAGATGCAACTCTTAAGCCTTAGGAAGTTTAAGAAAAAAATGATGAAAATTTTTGAATGAATTTGTTAATATCATATGCTTCTAAAACAAAATGTACAAACTAGCGGTGTGTCGGTCTTGCGGACATCATCGGTTGATGTGAAGCTTTAGACGTGCAGCGCCGTGCATGGCGTATCAGGGGATTGTCAAGAGGAGGAGGAGGGGATGAAGATAAAAAAATCTTACAAAATGTTTACAAAGTGTAAAGTCTTGGAGATGGAGATGTTGGTCATGTTGCTGTATGAAAGGGCCAAACAGAAGATCCACACGGCAAAGCATGCCAAAAAGAAATTCCACACTGCAATATTGGTCCAATTTTTCCCCGATAAATTGAGCTGGCCCCGAGCTGGCCCGGTGCATAATTACTCCTCACCTGGTGAATCACAAAGGTAGGTAATATTAATTGTCCACTGACAGAAATACAGACACAAAGAAAGGAAGAAAGATTCAATTTTTCACTTTTAAATTGACCTGCTAAAATATTCCCAGCAGTTTTATTGAAAAACCCACCCTCGAAATCTAGTATTATATAAAACACAATGCCTTTATTTACACGTCTAGCTGAATAATATGCCTTTGATATTTTCTGTTACGCAGGCAATCATACATATGAATTCCGACTAGTTGATGGCCGCACACTATATGAAGGGCGTTTTGAAGTTCGCCGTAACAATGGTTCTTGGGGTATCATAAATGGATGCAACTGGAATTCAAGATTCTCACAAGTTGCTTGCCGGTCGTTGGGGTTTTCTTCTTCAGTGTTGTCAGCAGATAAAACATCTGCTTTTGGAAGCGGTTCTGGACTTGCTCACTTAGGAATTGCTCATTGTAAAGGCAATGAATATTCCGTGCTTGATTGCGATCATATTCCTTGGGATGACAGTTCCCTCGATGGCAGAAGATGCCCTATAGGATTACACTGTATGCCAGGTAGGTGTATGGTGGTTCTGAACCCAGTGCGTAAGGCAATAGAAACAAATTAGTTCGATGCTTGGTCGATCCTTATTATTTATGAAATAAATTGATTGACTTTTGTTATGATAAAATATGAATTTAGCATTAATTCTGATTAATTAGTTCATTAATAAAGCAGCATCGACGGTCGATCCAAAGATCGAACAAATTTGTTTCTGGTGCCTAACAAGAAGCTATGTATTCTAAGGTAATTTCCAAGGTGTTAATAACGGTGGAAGGAGGAGTATTATTATGCAATACTCAATGTTCCTTATGTGGCGTTTTCTTGGCCCATGCAGGCAGGGAGCCGAAGTGGAGTTGCAAGAAGAAGATGCTAGCGAATACAATGGGCATTAGCGCCTATCCGGCTTTAAATCGGGGGGGGACAATCGACCTGAATTGTTAAAAAGTTGCTGAAAGAACAAAAAATGTGTCATTTTGGCGAAAGGTGGGGAGGGGGATACGTCCCTTGCCCCCCCCGGGATTGACGTCCATGATAATGGGTAGCAAAAATTTATAATCTTTTCCCTCCAAAATATAGCTTAACTTTGAATAATTATTTCAAAGTAGATTAAGCCGGGGGAGGCACTCTCATATATTGACATACGTCATGTGCCCATGAAAAGACCCAGGTATTTTTGCCGTTGTTTCTTACGTGTACATATGCGTCATTTTGATCGCGTGCGTAAAAGTATGTACACGCACCTAGTAACGCTAAGCTAACGTAGAACACGATAAACTTCAAAGCTGCCAATGACTGGAGATAGATATATAGACTATTAGTAACCCTAAAGTTTATTCGGCTTATATAAGGCGGAAATTATTCGGCTTTTGTTACTGCGCGCGTCAATAATGTCCCAACTCACGTTCACGTAAGTTCACATAAGCGTGCGCCAGTCACGCATTACGCAACGCACAACTAGCGTAAGTATTGCGCCCAACTGCGTGCATGCCATTCTATATCAATGCACGTTTTTATGAGTCTTATTTTTTCCGCCTTATATAAACCGAACAAACTTTAGCCCTATGCCCTGGCAGTATTTATGCAAAAGTTATATATTCCAATAAATTCCCGCAACCACCGTGCAAATCATGTTCCATTAACCGTATATATTTCCCTGAGATAGGAGATAGTGCTGATCATTTATTCGCAATCTCAACAGCTGCGCCCATGTTATTCCGTTTGCCCGTCTCTCCCCGTCTCAAAAATCATTTTCCCATATGCACCTACCCTATGGCATTACCTTCCTGACACTTATTAGTCAAATCTCCATCCCTGACTGCTTTCAAATCTGCCATTAATGACCAGGTGTGCTAGCCATCTTCTTCTCCACCTCATTTGTTTTGTCTTGTATTTATTTTTTCTCATCCATTTGGCATATAAACACCATAATTCGGAAGAATCGATGCTCCTCCTATAATTTACAAGTTGATGTCTAGGACTTACATCCATGGCAATGATTAAAAAAAAACTATTGCCAGTTTATTAAGGGCTGGGGTATGAACGTTTGGACAGTATTTATTTTGGGACATTAGAGCACATCAGACATATCGAATTGCATTCTGAATACGAAGAATGTCATTCTGATATCAAATAATTTTGATTTTTGAAATTCACAATTTAATACACATTTTATGGCAAATCATTAAAATTGATATTTTTGATATTTAACAGTACTTGAAGTAAACTTTATAAATCTGATGATTTATACTTAAAGTGTATGTAGGTGGGATGAAAAGCCGACGATCAATTGAAAATTTTGACCTTTCGTATTGAAGATATGGATATCTTCAATATGAAAGGTCAACATTTTCAATTGACCGTCGGCATTTCCTCCCTGCTACATACACTTTAAGAATATATCATTAGATTTATATAATTTACTTCGAGGACTGTTATATATCAAAAATTTGAAAAATATCAAAATTTTTATAATTTGTCATAAAATTTGTATTATATTGTGATTTTCAAAAATGAAAATTATTTGATATCAGAAAGACATGCTTCGTATTCAGAATGCAATTCGATAGGTCTGAGGTGCTCTCATGTCCCTCAAAAAATACTGTCGAAACGCAATAAACGCTCATTTTAGATCCCTTAAGCTCTGTGTACAAGCACAGATTGTGTTCCAATATATGTGGTACAAGCCTCTGCTTTTCCAGATACTAGACATAAGATATCTATTCTGCTTAGTGTTCCTTGCTATATAGCATTAGCCGTATCATTTCAGTGGTACTATCGCGTCATACTGCAGTTAAGCGCGCTTCAGACTCCGTATTGTACGTACAATATTGTATGTACAATACTTTTCGTGACGTCAAAAAGTATTACACGTGCAATAAATAGTATGTACCGGGAAAATTTATATTTTGCTACAATCATCTAAGTTGCTTAATTGATACGGAGTTGCCAAATTTCTAAGAGTTCTAAATTTAGTGAGTGCACGGAATGATGAACATCTTTTAATGTCTTCTTGTATTCAACCATGGTAGGTATCATAATACCTACCATGATTCAACTGTACTTGAATTATTATATAATCAATGGGCACCTTTTTAAAGTTAATAATACGTCGTATTAATACTAATATTAATAATATTAAAATTGTAATAATAATATAAATGGCACATTCAGATCTTATTTATTTATAGATTTATCTATTTAGGCCTATTTATTTATTTATTTATTGATTGATTGATTGATTGATTGATTGATTGATTGATTGATAACTGATTGATTAATTGATTTAGAGATTCATTTATACTGATATTTAGTCATATATTGATTTAGAAAGTTTAAAAGTATTATTTGTAGGCCTTTGTATTTATTCTGGTTCTGATTTTATTGATACTGATATTTTTGTTAATTTTTAAAGTTTTGGCATAGCATTCGTTACATTATAACACGCTGTGTTATGAATTTGCAACACCTTTTTACATATTGATATCGTTGAGGCATGTTATGATAGGCCTACTTATGATCATCACAATACATCCATAAACGTGTTAATGCAGTAACCGTAGCGTTAGGGGCACGGAAGCCCCCCCCCCATTGATTTGAAATATTAGAAAATCCCATAGGAAAACTGCCGAAAACGGCTTGTGCCCTCCCCTCATCAGAACCGGATGCAACGCCTTCTATACTTTTTCATTCATTAATTATAGGCGTATTAATAGTAATGCGTTGAGTTTTTAAAAGTAATATCCGCTTTTTTTTCTTTCTTTTTGAAATGACATACGGTACTTGTTACAAAAACAAATCAGCATGGAAAACATTTTTTTTCGTCAGAGGCAGATATTTGGCCTATTCAGTGTCATAAAGCTACAAAATAGACGATCTTTTAAAATCATTTTTAAATGGCTATTTATTTTTCAACCTTATTGTTTGTATTTGTAATGTTCACACAATCTGAACATGTGCTTGTAGGACAACGATTTTGAATTAAACATGTTAATTGTGATATTTTAATTCCCCTAGAATTCACAGTTAAGCGTCCAAAATTGTAAGTGGGTTTTCTTTTATTTAACCTCATTATTTCGCTAAAATTACTCGAAAACCCTCCTAAGAGTTGTTGTTACTAATAAACATTTCATAATTTTGGGCAAAGGTTAGCCAAATAGTTGACCGAAATCGTATATTTGCACCAATATTTGACTGAAATCGTATATTAACATTACCGCCCCTTCGTGGCTTTATTGCAAGCCAAAGTGTGAAACGAGATTACTTGAAATATATATTTCAGAGTTGAAAGGGTTTCAACCTACGAATATATTTCTGAAATATGTCTCTCTGATTGGTTGATGGTCAAGAGGATTACGGCATCCTCAAAGCCTCTTGCTGTAATTCTCTAATCGATATCTATTATAGGACCGATCTTCTGAAATCCATACAACCGTGTCAAATGAAATAGTCTCGAATCATAATTTGTGCACGATACAACGTTGATACGTCAGATTTCGGAATTTTATTAAAAATAGGCATAAATCACATTGAACAGGTTGAATGCTGGTAAAAGTAGATAAAATCACTATGGGTCGAATTTACATTAATCAGTGTCCTGGGACCAGGATAACATTTAGGACTCCTTCGAATTCTAAAACAATACTTCGCCAAATGTCCTTGCTTTCATTTTCTCATTTAATTTGTTTTAATTTTAATTAATTTCTTTATCCACTGGCTCTCTGGTAAATCCGGTATTGCCAAATATTTCTTGTCCATTACCCGTGTTAATCTATTTATTTATTAAAATGAACTATCTATTAAATTCCTATAATACAATGTATAGGCCTAGTGTATTTGATAACAAATTTGTTTTTATTTTTGATTGGAATTTGGGTTCCATTACACGATTTCATAATAAGATATGTTTGGGCATGGCGGAATTAGTATATGATTAAAAATAGACATACTCTTAGGCCCCCTTTTTAATGTTTGTAGGCCTACATTATTGATATCAATATTTATGTACAAAATGAAAAAGAATGTATATATATTTGATTGTTTTGTAAACATTAAATTTGATGTTTACTCATAATTATGTCTGGAAAGTCAGGGAAAAACTAAGGAGTATCGGTATTTAGTTTCCTGGGAAAGTGGATCAGATGAGCAGTGAGTAAAAACATTTGCCCTAAATCTTTATTTGATTTTTATTGTTTTATGAATTTATTAGGGCTACTGGTAAAGTGCAGAAAAAACCTCCAAACGCACTCTAGGATTTTTCATCAGCAGCAGTAGAAATTTCTCTTGCATAGATTTTCTGGTGACCTCGCTTGGATTTAGCAAACAATGAACCGTCAGGGTTATAGCGCGTTATTTAATCTGATTCAACTCGTCGTGGCACGTATATTTATTGCACGTGTAATACTTTTTGACGTCACGAAAAGTATTGTACATAGAATATTGTACGTACAATACGGAGTCTGTGGAGCGCTTAAGGCTAGCTTCAGACTCCGTATTGTACGTACAATATTCTATGTACAATACTTTTCGTGACGTCAAAAAGTATAAGACATAATTATGAGTAAACACAAATTTAATGTTTACAAAACAATCAAATATATATACATTCGTTTGCATTCTGTACATAAATATTAATATTAATATGTACAAACATTAAAAAAGGGGGGCCTAAGAGTATGTCTATCTTTAATCATATACTAATTCCGCCATGCCCAAACATATTTTATATGAAATCGTGTAATGGCACCCAAATTCCAATAAAAAATAAAAACAAATTTGTTATCAAATACACTAGGCCTATACATTGTATTACAGGAATTTAATAGATGGTGCATTTGAATAAATAAATAGATTAACGTACACGGGTAATGGGCGATAAATATTTGGCAATACCGGATTTACCACAGAGCCAGTGGACAAAGAAATTAATTACAATTAAAACAAATTAAATGAGAAAATGAAAGCAAGGACATTTGGTGTTCAAAGTATTGTTTTAGAATGCGAAGGAGTCCTAAATGTTATCCTGGCCCAGGACACTGATTAATGTAAATTCGACCCATAGTTATTTTATCTACTTTTGCCAGCATTCAACCTGTTCAATGTGATTTGTGCCTATTTTAATACAATTCCGAAATCTGACGTATCAATGTTGTATCGTCCACAAACTATGATCCGAGACTATTTCATTTGACACGGTTGTATGGATTTCAAAAGATCGGTCCTATAATAGATATCGATTAGAGAATTACAGCAGGAGGCTTTGAGGATGCCGTAATCCTCTTGACAATCAACCAATCAGAGAGACATATTTCAGAATTATGTTCGTATAGATGAAACGCTTTCAACTCTGAAATATATATTTCAAGTAATCTCGTTTCACATTAACACGTTTATGGATGTATTGGGATGATCATAAGTAGGTCTATAACATACACCATCATAACATGCCTCAACGATATCAACATGTAAAAAGCTGTTGCAAATTCATAACACAACGTGTTATAATGTATAATGTTATATGCCAAAACTTTAAAAAACAATAAAAATATCAGTATCAATCAAATCAAAACCAGAATAAATACATAGGCCTACAAATAATACTTAAGAAACTGACTAAATCAATATATGACTAAATGTCAGTATAAATGAATCGCTAAATCAATCAATCAATCAGTAATCAATCAATCAATCAATCAATCAATCAATCAATCAATCAATCAATCAATCAATCAATCAATCAATCAATAAACAAATAGGCCTAAATAAATAAATCTATAAATAAATAAATAAGAACTGAATGTGCCATTTATATTATTATTACAACTTTAATATTATTAATATCGTTAGTATTAATAGACCTTTTAATATTAATATCAATCAACCAATCAATCAATAAATAAATAAACAAATAAATAAATAAACAAATAGGCCTAAATAAATAAATCTATAAATAAATAAATAAGAACTGAATGCGCCATTTATATTATTATTACAATTTTAATATTATTAATATCGTTAGTATTAATAGGCCTTTTAATATTAAGTACAGTTGAATACAAAAGACATAAAAAGATGTTCATCATTCCGTGCACGAACACTCACTAAATTTACCACTCTTAGAAATTTGGCAACTACGTATCAATTAAGCAACCAATGATTGTAGCACAATATATATTTTCCCGGTACATACTATTTATTGCACGTGTAATACTTTTTGACGTCACGAAAAGTATTGTACATACAATATTGTACGTACAATACGGAGTCTGAAGCGCGCTTTACTGTCCGTTTTCCTATACACAATACACAGTGCTCTCACCATTGACGCGCGACCTTTACAAATAGTCACGTTAGAAGTATATTGCATTTGCCTATAATAGTTAACATCACTGTGTGAAAAATAACCGGCCAATATTTTAACTATTCTCCAAACTTCTAGCAAATATATTTCTCTAACATGACCTAAAATTACAGCTAGGTTAGATGTTCAGAAGGGGTCGCACTTTCGTAGAATATGAGTGAGGGCAAAGCATAGCTAGCTCATAGCTAGCCAACTCCCCGTGTTAATTGAATGGAGATTTGACCGAAAATATTGAGCTATATTGGTAACGGACCGCTCCGTTCTGAAGGATGCCACAAAAAGGGTACAAGCTACATTTAAACTATTCTATGAAATTCTAGAAAATATAGTTTTGTAACATGTCCTAAAGTTTTAGCTAATTTAGGTGTTTGGAGAGGGTCGCACTTTTGTGTTTTAGGAAGGATATGTAAACGACAGATAACACCAAAAATATGAAGAAATTATTTCCAAACCGTGTTAAGTCAACAATCATTATGTTGCTCATTTTCAAGAATGCTGGTTAACAAAAAGCAGGCCTTTGTCTCATTTCGTGAACAAAGGTCTACATACCATTGTTTCCTTCCGTTTCCTTTATAATCGGTTACCCAACTGAAGCTATAATACCAGCTTTATTGCGATATCGCACATGTGAAACAGACACATGTGCACAACCAGAGAAGATCCGATTTAATCAGTTGAGCTGTTTCAATGAGTGTTATCTTGGTTTAATAGCTTTTAATGGGGTTTAAGTCCTGCAAAGGTCGAGATGAATTCTACTGTAGACATGACTGCATCATGTCTGGTGTTGATGATCGAGAGAGCAAAGATACTCAAACTCCTCCGCCTGCTCTATAATCCTTTAATAATGATATCTAGACGATCAAATCTACGTTTGAGATGGACTATATTGGAGCACCAATGTTTTTGTTGTATTCCCAACAACATATAAAAAAGGAGAAAAAAAGAAATAGGGGGTAAATGCTAATTTGCATGAAACGAAAATGGCCGCTTATTCAGGGCTCAAATTTCAAAATTGGTCGATTCTCGGTTAAAAAAACCCATACCAATGTGTTCCTGTCATAATTAGGATTCAGACAAACTATACTTTTTCTTAATCTTAATAATAATAATAATACACAGGCTTTTATAAAGCGCCATTTCAAAATAATGAGAGGAATACATTTAGACGGTTTTTGTTATCTACATTCGCCCAATTTTTAAATTTGAGCCCTGCATTAGTGACCATTTTTGTTGTATGCAAATTAGGATTTGCCGCGGGCCAGGGACGGATTTAAGCAGTGGACCGGTGGCCCGGGGCCAGTTGATTTTGCCTTAGGCCAGTAAACTTCCAACAATGCTGGCCCGGCGGGCCACTAGATTTTTGATCCTGATATAACTCATATGACTGAGGCAAGATATAATTAGTGATGGACACAATTGGACACAGTTTTTACTCCACTTGTCACCTGTACCTGTGTGTAATTTATATTTTTATTTAATGATTTTTTTTGTCTATTTATTCATATCCTTGCGTAGCAAGAAAGTTGGAAATATACGGCCGCTTTTTACGGCGATGTAGGCCTATGTACTATTTCCAAGCTCTTTCATGCTCTATCTGGAGTATCTGATGATGATAGCGATAACACAAATACCGCATACTTGAACCTTTTCTTTTGTGAACTTTTGGAACTATAGATTAAGGAAAGACTAGGCCTACTGACTGAACTTGTGTTAGTGACTAGTCTCTCTATATTGAGTTTGCTCAAAATTATTAAAAATGTTCAGGTTTGCTTGAAGTAAAGTGGCACCACAGATCCTGGAAAAGGATTTTTAGGGTCCATGGTGGCACAGAATAAAATAATGTTAACACACAAGTAACATGTGTCAAGTTTGGTAGGCCTAATTGGTAGTCTCTAACTTTAAAAGTCGCATTGGAACGTGCATGCCCATATTAACCAGGATTTTTAAAAGTGGATTTTGTTAAAATTTGGACCTTTTTGACCGACAAGGACTGAAAACCTCTATTTTTTTGCTCGCTAGGTTCGTGAATGGGTCATTTGGCAAGGGTGGTGTTCACCACCTGCCCCCTGGTTACGGGCATGGGAACATGCTTCTTTATTTGCACTTTTTGAAGTAGAACATATTGAAAAAGTTGGGCCAGTAAATTTATTGCAGGGCCAGTAGATTTGCCGTTTCACTGGCCCGGAGGGCCAGTAGAAAACTGAAACCTAAGTCTGTCCATTTTGCCCACCTGCTTCCTTCTCCTTTTTGATATCACGTTCATAAGGGTGCTTAGAGACGCTAGCAAGCAAAAACATTGGTGTTCCAATTTTGTCCAGGTGTGCCCATCATTTACTTCAATTGACTAGTCTAATCATCATGACATTGGCACCGTGCAGCATGTCAATCATCTCAATATCTCTATTAGCACAGATGAGGGTATGTCCAGCGCTGTGATATCATGTGCTGGCGCTAGATATATCATTCTTTGACGAGCAGAAGAATGTTTTCTGGTTTTATTTTTATTCAGGAAATCAATCTCTCGTTTTGCGAATAGCCCCATCGTCATCACAGGGAAGCAACATTGACAACAACAGGAAGCCAGTTGAGGTTTATGACGGTGTGTCTGACTGGGGATATATATGTGCCTATAGTCACTCTTGGACATATGACGCAGCTGACCTAGTCTGCAAGAACATGGGATTTTCATTTGCACGCCATACCTTCTCGATCCCGTATGCTGCATCTTCTAACACGACACCGTTCATCTGTTCAGTTTCATGCGGGACCAATCAATTCACGTCTTTTGATCAATGCACATTCTACAGTTGGGAAAACCTTTACAGAAGATGTGTATCCGGCAAAATTGCTGGAGTGGAATGCGCAGGTACGTAGACAAAGTTTGACATACTAGTATTGACCTCAAAAGGTCATGATAGTAGAGTACATACTGCAGTTACTGTCCGTTTTCCTATACACAATACACAGTGCTCTTTCCCATTGACGCGTGACCTCTACAAATAGCCTACGTTAAAAGTATGGGGATATGCCTAGTTAACGTCGCTGTGTGAAAAATAACCGGCCAATATTAAAAGTACTCTTCTAAAGTTCTAGAAAATATAGTTTTGTAACATGTCCTAAATTTTTAGCTAATTTAGATGTTTGGAAATATGCGTACTTTGGTGTTTTAGTTAATGTTATAGGTAAATAGTACATTGCCTAGTTAACGTCGCTGTGTGAAAAATAACCGGCCAATATTAAAAGTACTCTTCTAAAATTCTAGAAAATATAGTTTTGTAACTACATGTCCTAAATTTTAGCTAATTTAGATGTTTGGAAATATGCGTACTTTGGTGTTTTAGGAAGGATATGTAAACGACAGATAACACCAAAAAATATGAAGAAATTATTTCCAAACCGTGTTAAGTCTGCAAACCACCATGTTTCTCATTTTCAAGAACGCTGGTTAACAATAAGCACGCATTGTCTCATTTCGTAAACAAAGACCACACAGAATTGTTCTCTATAGCGCTCGCTTTATAATCGTTCACCCAACTGAAAGTATAATCCCAGCTCATTGCTCCACTGTACGTGTAATGCAGAAACATATGTTGTGTGTATTTAACCAGAGAAGATATGATTTAATCAGTTGAGCTGTTTTCAATGAGTGTTATCTTGGTTTAATAGCTTTTAATGGGGTTTAAGTCCTGCAAAGGTCGAGTTGAATTCTACTGTTTTGCCATTTGCGTTGCTGATTATTTCCAATGTGAAACATTAAATAATAAAATGACATTAATTGATTTTGTGTTGGACACAGCAGATAGGACGCTCTTCTCTTTGTAATTAATTTAGGCCGTGAGATATTTACGAGATAATCAAATCATTACAATGTTTAATTCGCCGGCTGATCCACCATGAGCTGTTGCAGCATGTGGTGGTGTTCTCCTACATGAAATCGTAAGTTCCGAACGGTTCTGATGTTCTCTCTCCTAGTGCACAGCGTCATCATCCCTATACCTTCTTGTCAGAAATTGCCACGATAGTAGTGCGAATCCACTAGTTCTTCAATAGCCACGCGTGGCGAGCTTTGTTGAGATACGCCGATCGACTCAGGCTAAGCACATCAGCTAGACGATACCACTGCGTTTCCATTCATTAGCTGAAATGACACGTTTGTACGATCTGCGCATGCTCATTATCCTTTTTAACGTTGCTAACCCAAGAAATTTCGATTTTTCGTCAGTTTTTGTTTTCAAGATGCAGAGTGGAATTTCAAAACGCTTATCATATTCTTTCAACACACATATTCAACTGCAAGTCTTACAAATGTTTTGTTGAAAAAATAATGGTATCTATTAATTTAAATTATACCACTACGTATGAATTTACAATTTTATATATATTAAAGGGTTTGAGAATATCAATAGGCAACGAAAGAACGTGGTCTCTTTGTCCCTGAGTTTACTATTCTATACAGACCATTGAAAGATTCGACCTTCAACAATATAGTGACAATAGATTTAGGTTGTTTATTTGGATGTTTATTAGGATGTTTTATCCTACATATCGCTAACTGGCATTATTTAAGATCATTTATAAAAAAACACGAAGATTTTGACACCATGTTCATCAAAAAAAGTTTAAAATGTTGACCCTATAGAGGTCAACGGTCGAACTTTGACCTTTTTGATAATTACTCAAGAACAGTACATAGGCAAAACTATATATTTTCTGAATCCTAATGACCAGAGGAATACATTAAAAAGGTAACTCTACCACATATTTAGTTTTTAAAGAAGTAATTAAACAATCTATGAAAGAGATACTTACTTAGATCTTCAGAAAAGATGGGAAAAGACGTTTTTATTACGTTTAGGGTCCAGCTCATTACGTATTCATAGTCACATTTTTGGCTGCGCATGACAGACTCTTATACACTGTCCACTCTTACACAAGGTCCCGAGCTCACACTGTCCTCAGTTTTGCGATCGGAGTGGCGCCTCTCTTAATTTAGTTCTCTCAGCAGGTTTGGGTTGGTAAGGGACGCACCATTAGATTCTCAGGGGGGCATGGGAGTTTGGGTCAGGCAGTTTTCGCCGCCAAAGGCGACGGAATTTGTTTTTTCGCCTCCGAGAGCACCAAATTTTTTTTTTCGCCGCCTTTGGCGGCGAAGTATTTTTTTTTTTCAATTTTAATGTAAATTTTTATACAAAGTTGGGTGGGGGAAATTTTTTTTTTTACTTATCAGTGAGGCAAATTTTTTTTTTTTGTCTCACTAGTGGGCAAATTTTTTTTTTTCAAAAAACTCCCATGCCCCCCCTGGAAATCTAATGGTGCGCCCCTAAGTATTAGTCTACAAAAATACCGTATTGTTTTCTTTGTCCCTAGATTCTGCGTCTGACATTGCCATTAGTGGATTCCGACTTTGGGGTGGAGACCCGGGAGGAGAGCAAACCACGGAAGGTACAGTCCAAGTCAAAGCCTCATCCGAATCTACATGGCGAACTATGTGTTTTTCGTATCAGTCGTGGGTAAGGCAAACCTATAATTCTTTTAATACTCCAACGTTTTTGTTTCGTTGCAAGAAGCGTTGTCTAGATTTCAATGCAAATGTCTGCTCACATTATTAGTTTTGTTCGGAGATTTCAGGCCTTTGCGTCTAGATTTTAAAGGTATGTAGTCAAACTCTCGCTAGCATGATGCTAGAGAGTTGAATTACTCTGTAGTATGATACTGACGAACTGCTCCACAGCAACGCCCTCAGTTTCTTTAGAAAATTGACCATTGTAATGGCCATTGGTGTACATAAATGCTCTGTGAAAGACTAAGCCTGAAGTGCTTTAATTACAGTAAAATTTAGCATTCATAATAAAACCGGGTATCCCCGGTTTAACAGTATGTATTCTTGCAAAATCACAGTGTAAACATTTTAATATGTTGTGTACTTCAAGGTTCAATCCTACGTCTGTTATTATAAAATTATATTTATGTTGTATATCAACGATATACCCATATTATCCATAAATAATTTTGTGCAATATAATAAAATTATAATATGATAATCATATGTTTATTTTGATTTTTAGCTCTTCTTGAGTGGTTTAAGTAATTCGATATGTTCAAACATTACTGGACATAACGCGGCTGAATTCAAGGAGTTAGACGACTGCACCGTAAAACAACTTGGTCTCAACGGGTCAAAGAACATGCTTACAGGACGCATTGACATAACTTTTGATGATCCCAATCAGGAAACTGAAAATATCAGAGTCAGAGAGTATATTCCTAAGGATGAAACATGCTCTTTCTACGGAACATACCACGCATTATATTTAAGTTGTATAAAAGGTACGTCCTTGAAAAGTCCATAGAAATTAAGAGTTTATTTATTTATTTATTTATTTTTATTTCTTTAATTTTGACCAACTTTACCAAACATATTTGGGCGAAGTCAGACTTTTTTATGATTTTTTGTTGACCATTTTTGGTTCAAATTTCTCAAATTAAAAACCGGTCCTAGATATTTTATTTAGTTTTTAAAGATTAATAAACAAATTCTTTTACTCAAAACTTGTTTTGTTACGTGGTCCGAAAAACATTGGGCCAAGAAACTCGTTTCGGGGGATTTTCTCCAAAAATGAGCATTTTTTGCCCAAATTTGACCTCACAGATGAGTTCATCAAGCCTTTGCCATTCTAAAAATGCATACTTTAGCCCAACAATTTAGCAGTTACGAGATCTAACAGTTTCAATAATTCTAGGGTTAAGTCCACCCTTAACTAGCTTTTTACCTACATGTAATATAAGAAAGTTAGATTACTCCGTTGCTGTCCAACCTAGAAATACATCCATTGTGCGAATAAATTTAAGATAATCCTGTTTACGATAATAAAATGTTCATGTTCTTTTATACTTTAACTTCAGAAACGGCTCACCCTCTGGAACATGGCTATAACATATTAGTAACTGCCGCAACCAGCTGCGAAGGGCGATGTGGAAACCTTCTAGAATCCACCGGATGCCGTTGCGATAAACAGTGTGTCCTCTTCCACGATTGTTGTTATGATTACAACAGATTATGTAGCGATCACAATGTTGACTTTAATTATGACAATATTATAGATCCTGATTTATTTTCCTGCCTTCCCCTGGATACAGATTATAGTATTGGTTCTGTTTTGCTTGTAAACACGTGTCCTACTAACTGGACTGACACGTATATTGAAAATCTTTGCACGAAGAGCTTTAGTGTTTCGGACGCGAACCCCAAACAACGATTCCCTTTTGAATGGCCTGCTGCTGATGAAAACGGTAATAACTTTCGAAATGTATATTGCGCACTTTGTAACGGGAAGAGCTTTACAGATATTACTCTATGGGACGTACAATATCCCCCCAGTCAAAGTTCCAACAATCAATGCCAAGAAAATGATCATCGGTCTGATCTAGGAACGGTAGGAAAGCGTCTACGATATTGCTTCCCTTCAGTCATATCAACTTGTCCAGATACATTTACAAACTTATCAATAGCCGCACTTTGTAAGTCATACTCAAATTTCGTGTGCATGGAAACTGAACCAAAAAAGTACAACAATTATCACTGCGCTATTTGCAACGGAGCGGCCGAGGATAATATGAATTCCTGCACTGAGACCGGTCACAGCTTGCAAGGAACAGCGTTTTTGCGACAACTTTGGACCTTTAGGGAATCCCAGTTAGAATCGGTTTTAGTGGACTCACAATGCTTGGCAGAAGATAACATTTACGATCCGTACACGCGGCAATGTCGACCTTTGACATGCTCACCTGGGTTTGAGCTTGACGTCGAAGGTAAATGCGTTCATATATCTAAAGGAGTCAATGCTATAGATGGTTTGTGTTGTCAACAACAAGACTCGTTGATTTTCTTCGGGATTGACAGACCGCATTCTGGTACAAACGAGGTAAACGAAAACATTGCGTGTTTTCTTCAGCAGCTAAATATCTCTCTACATGGAAAGAACACAAAATGGAGAAGACGTCACAATTTCGGTCTCCCTGTAAGTAAGGAACTTTTACAGGGAGACACATGTGACATGACCAGTGAATTAGACGCCATATTTCTTCAGACATCTGATATGTTCAGTCTCTGTAAACAAGACTTTGTTTCTTATTTGTACATGTGTAACGCATTTCCTACTAATGACGAAAGCTGCGATGGGATTTGGTTCCACGGAAAGGTGACGGAGTTCTTCTCTGTGGATGGCTCATATCTATACCAAGTTTTCATCTATAAGGGGAATATATTTTGCCCAAAATAGTTTTGCATCAAGTATATTATAGCTACGACTTGGTGTTTAAGGCTTTTATGAAGGAATCAACCGTCGCTGTATGCGGGGAATATGTGCGTCTTCTACGATCAGCTTGTCCGTTGATAACACTCGAACATGATGATTACAATATCAGCAGGACAGAAAACGGCACCCGATTACTGCAAATTGACAGTCTCACACTTTATGAAGACGAATACGTGATATATCCGAACGGACCCGCACAAATATGTGCCAACAACTTACCTGCAACACACCTCTTCGCTAACGGTAGTTATCTTGACCTTGCCAACACTATAGGTAGCGCTCTCTCACTCGTGGGTCTTTTTCTGACATTTGTTTTATTTTGCCGCTTCAGAGATCTTCGAAACTTACACGGTTGCTGTATAATGAACTTATCCGTTGCCCTTTTCATTGCACAATTATCGTCCTTATTAACTTCGGAACTGACAATGATTCCACATACTGCATGTTTGATAATGGCCTGCATTTCACACTTCACTTGGCTAGCTTCATTCACATGGACGACTATCATCGCTATTAATTTGCTACGCGTGTTTTCTTCAACTCGAGTAGAAAACCAACAGCGTATCGGTCGCCAGAAGAGTCATTATATAGTTCCTGCTTGCGGTTGGGGGATACCACTTTTAATCATCTTGGCCTGTATTGGCATTGATAAAGCTGATGCTTTCCCCATATATAGCCGAATTTCTCCCTGTTGGATGGTGAACCCAACCAGTAATCTGCTTGCATTTGGAGTGCCCGTCGCAGTGTCTCAAGTCACCAATGTCATTTTGTTTGTGATCACGGTCATTGTGGCGTGTCGCAGCCAAAGGCGATCTAGGAGACTGCAGAGACGAAACCACAATCTTGCCGCTTTCTTGCGAGATTTTATACTTTGTTTCAAGGTAAAATATTACATAACAGACCCACCTACTTCAGAATGCACAACAAAACACACTGTTTGATTAAGTTAACAATATCTGAATCTTTAACATCTTTAAGATAAGGATAATGAACGAGTGCAGTGCATTAGTCAAGATAATCGCACGCGCCGTGGAGTTATTGCATTTAGAATGCAATAACTCCATGGCAAGTGCGATTATCTTGACGAATGCATTTGCACGAGTACATTATGCGTCATATACTTTGAGTATATTAAAACAATAGGCAATATTAATTGCTGCATTCATTATATTAGTTTGAATATTAGGGAAAATATCTTGAATTTTAAAAACACCGTCAGGCCACTGACCTAGCAAGAAAATCAATCCCTGTATAAGTTAGCTATCAATGGTATCGATTGCGCCATTATATACGTCATACTTTAGTAACTTGTTCAGGCATGTATAAAATTGTAAATTCATACGTAGTGGTATAATTTAAATTAGAAGAATTTTTTGACTTCAACACTACTTAAAATTTGATCGCTTACCGGGAGCGCTTTCACAGTACCAACTGCGTCCTCAGCCGGATGTTATGGCTCTGATGGTTTATGGCTTGTTGACAACCTGCGATGACGTCACACTAGAAGAAGATGACGTCAAAGGTGTTGTCCTCGTCCCCCTGGTGGTCTTGGGTATGAGTAGGTTGTCCCAAACTGGATCTAAATCCAGTCCAGTGTCTCTGTTCAAGTTGGGTCCTTTTTTCCTGATGTGATGTGATTGTTCAGGCATGGTTTACAACCAATTGACTTTATGTTGTAACAATTATATTCGTGGTTCCGAACACATCATGAACCAGTTGACCTGGAAACGATCGATTTTGACGCCCCATTAGATATAGGTCTACCTGTATTTCATTTGTAAAATGCTGAATATTTTGTAATGGTGTCATCTTGTATATGGTCACCCCTGTTTTTAGCCCTTTTAATTAACATCGAATATTCTCATTTGATTTATTTGGGTTCATTAATCATAATTTATGGCAATGATAGTTGCAAAATAGAACATAATTTGTAACCTATGATTTACATCATGCGCATGAAAAAATACCATTGTAACCTATAATTATTTTAACACCACAGAATGTATATCGTACTTTTTTTCTAGTATTTGAGCGTGCACGTATTATCTAAAATCTATTGTTTAGCGTGCGGGTTTTAGATAATGCATTGTTTAGCGTGCAGGTTTATATAATTTGGGCTATGAAGGGTAGTTCGCGAATATAATGCACGGGAGAAGAATACATAACGATGAATAGAAACGGGCACTAGAAGTATATTGATCGATAATGATCTGATACATAAACATAAATGCATGCACTTTATTATAATCATTCAAATACATAGATTAGTAATGTTATCCGGCAGTCTTGTTGATTACAAACTTCTGTTGCACTCAATGACTGATGTATAACCATAATTCACTTGTCCTGCGGAAATCACTGTTCAGCGAAGTCCACTGTACACTTGAATTTATATATCCTTTGCGTATTGAATCCTCGCACAGATGACATTTTCCACAATGGTGCTGCTCTCACCACTCACTTTCTTCAGGAAAAGGCCACATAATTATAAAAGGTTGCTCCACCTGTTCCCATTAACATTGACAGGCGTGTTGTTTCATAAACCAGACCTCATCAAGTCGACAGAAGAATATATTCCCCTTTTGGGAAGAAGAGAGCACTTTGTTGCACTTGAAATCGCCTTCGATGTATTGCTGGAATAATAGCACATTATTGGCTATACAAATTTACTGGCTCACATGGGTACTTCTCTTTGTGATGGCACATAAACTAGGCAACACATTAGAAAGCCTACATCCACTTTCTAACGCAGTTCTGCGAAGATAATTTGTCCCTTTTCTCTCTTATATACCAAAGTGGTAAACTGGAAATTCCCAGCTATGATTTTCCCTACATGAAGCAATACAATGGCCACGTCCAGACACATTGGCATTTCCAAGTTACAAAAATAGATATGGGTGAATTTTTCTGATCAACTTGATTGCATGAAAGGGAATTCCCAAAATTACACACCACCTGTTGAAAGGGGATTACCATCTCTCATATCTCTCATGAAAGAGCCTTAAATTGTAAACAAAGATCAATAATCAAATTAAATTACTCAGGGCACATCACAATACACACCCCGCACACCACACAAAGAGAGCACAAAAGAAAATTCTATAATGATGAACCAATAAACAGTCACATCTCAACTGCCACCGAGGATTGAATGCAATTATGGGATATGTTATTTATGCTTGTCGTTTCAGATCGGTGTGTTGATGGGCTTATCATGGAGTCTTGGTTTTGCCGCATCATTCTCCAACTCGGACACTCTCTGGTGGATCTTCGTAGCCACCAACTCTCTCCAGGGCATTCTATTGTTGGTAACAAATCTCTGCGCCAGTAACGTACAGGACAATATCAGAGGTAGATCAAGACAGATCCGCCAAGCTAATGGCTAACCTCCTGTTGGCATCACATGTCGCTCCCTAGTCCGAATAATCAGACCTAGAACAAAATATTAATTTCTGACATGATCGTGTACTGGGTCTGAACTGTTTCCATATGAAATCTTGATGGCAAATTGGACAATAGAAGCACATGGTTCTATGTGACAGCTTTTTAATCCCTATTCAGGTTACGTGAATCACGCTATTGTGGACAAGAGTATTGTGGACCATCCTTCTGATACTTGAGTGTTTGGACAAGCGGAACGGTTTTTGTCTACCTCTCTGTTTGTAAACAAACCAGGAGGTCGAAATCGTCCTCCTCGCCGAATACGAAAGTCAGCGTAATAGTACGGCACTGGTCGCTCCCCGGGGTAGTCTGCTACTGGTTACATTTGTTAGTGCAAGGTTAGTGTCAGTTACGTATGCACATATCTTTCAGATAGACATTCATTTTATCATGTTTATTTTTGAAAATACCATACATGCTAGTGGTATACAATGCATTAAACAAATGTATAGCCGGGTGTGTAGATTCCCGGGTGGGCACTCAACTGTGACGGTATGTGCCTGTCAATAGGCCCCCTCTTTTGAAGTCGACTATACCCGATGACCCCCTTTTTTTAAAAGCCGTACCCGATGACCCACCTTTTTTAGTTGCGGCTACCCAATTACCCCCTTTTTTGGTTGCGGCTACCCAATGACCCCCTTTTGTCTACAATAGCATCATCAAAATTTCACAAAATAATGCCAAACCTTTCAAAGTCTCTTATTTCAACAAATTTGTGATGGAAATTTGGAAAATTTGGAACAAGAAAATTGCATATGTATTAGCTCAATTAGCATGTTGTGAACATTTGTGCACATTTTATTACAAATTGAATTGAAGGGATTCTTTTAATTGACCTGTTCTTTTTGCAGGTGAAGTCTATGGAGATAAAGATCAGAGAAGGCTAGAAGGGCGGTTTTGCATAATTTTTAGGCCATTTTAGGGATTTAAAGGCGCATACAAAGGAGCCCCATACAAAATTTACATCGAATACCAGTACGAATATAATTAAATACTTCTCAAGAGGGGGCTGTAGCCAAAAAAGAAAATGCAGCCGACGGTGACCTGCGTCATTTCAATACGGCAACAACAAATGTCGTGAGCAAAAACAGCAACGCTGCCCGCACTATATTTTTGGAAACCGAGGTACGATTTGGGCTCTTATTCGCACCCATGAAGTACCGTTACAGAAGCAAAAGGGCACAAAATATAGTTCCCAGTGCAATATATAGGCTACATTTTAACATGCAAATTTTACTCCATTTTTTCAAAATCTTCTACCCGATGACCCCTTATTTGAAATCTTATGCTCAATGACCCCCTTTTTTCAAAATCTTATACCCAATGACCCCTGTTTCATTTTGATTGTACTCAATGACCCCCTTTTTGAAAATAACGTTTTGTACCCGATAGGCCCCTATTTCGCAATACTGGTAGGCACATACCCGTCACTTCTAAATTTGAGTGCCCACCCCGGGTATAGATTCCTCTCGAAAACTAGTGCATTGCATATGTATTAGCTCAATTAGCATGTTGTGCACATTTTATTACAAATTGAATTGAAGGGGATTCTTTTTAATTGACCTGTTCTTTTTGCAGGTGAAGTCTATGGAGATAAAGATCAGAGAAGGCTAGAAGGGCGGTTTTGCATAATTTTTAGGCCATTTTAGGGATTTAAAGGCGCATACAAAGGAGCCCCATACAAAATTTACATCGAATACCAGTACGAATATAATTAAATACTTCTCAAGAGGGGGCTGTAGCCAAAAAAGAAAATGCAGCCGACGATGACCTACGTCATTTAATAAGGCAACAACAAATGTCGTGAGCAAAAACAGCAACGCTGCCCGCACTATATTTTTGGAAACCGAGGTACGATTTGGGCTCTTATTCGCACCCATGAAGTACCGTTACAGAAGCAAAAGGGCACAAAATATAGTTCCCAGTGCAATATATAGGCTACATTTTAACATGAAAATTTTACTCCATTTTTTCAAAATCTTCTACCCGATGACCCCTTATTTGAAATCTTATGCTCAATGACCCCCTTTTTTCAAAATCTTATACCCAATGACCCCTGTTTCATTTTGATTGTACCCAATGACCCCCTTTTTGAAAATAACGTTTTGTACCCGATAGGCCCCTATTTCGCAATACTGGTAGGCACATACCCGTCACTTCTAAATTTGAGTGCCCACCCCGGGTATAGATTCCTCTCGAAAACTAGTGCATTGCATATGTATTAGCTCAATTAGCATGTTGTGCACATTTGTGCACATTTTATTACAAATTGAATTGAAGGGGATTCTTTTTAATTGACCTGTTCTTTTTGCAGGTGAAGTCTATGGAGATAAAGATCAGAGAAGGCTAGAAGGGCGGTTTTGCATAATTTTTAGGCCATTTTAGGGATTTAAAGGCGCATACAAAGGAGCCCCATACAAAATTTACATCGAATACCAGTAAGAATATAATCAAATACTTCTCAAGAGGGGGCTGTAGCCAAAAAAGAAAATGCAGCCGACTATGACCTACGTCATTTAATAAGGCAACAACAAATTTCGTGAGCAAAAACAGCAACGCTGCCCGCACTATATTTTTGGAAACCGAGGTACGATTTGGACTCTTATTCGCACCCATGGAGTACCGTTACAGAAACAAAAGGGCACAAAATATATTTCCCAGTGCAACATTTTAACATGAAAATGTAAAACGATTATCAAATGATTTTTGTTTTAAAAAAATCACTGATTTAAATCAACTTTTCAGTTTTTACCATTTTTGATCAATTTAAGTTAATTTCATTCTTGAATTGACTGTTTTACTTCATTTGTAATGCTTCTACACCGTTTTGATTAATTTAAATGATGTCATTTTATCTATTGCTAGAAAATCATTTTCAAGGTACAGAATTCAACAGGTTTTTTCCGATGAGTTTATCAAATTTTTTCTTTGAAATTTTCACATCTGAAAACATGTTTTGATTTTTTTTTTTTTTTTTATAGAATTGTGCATATGTATATTTTTTAACTTGTCTCTTTTGACTTTATCATGGGGTATAGCAGTTCTTGGAATCAAAAAATTAGAAAAAAGCAATTTAGATAATAAGAAAAAAAACCAACGATTTAAATTTTTTTTTTAATCGCCAACCCTGGTCTTAAGGTGTTAATATTGAGCACATTAGTGCAGTGATATCGCCATCTGTTGTTATTCAGTTTATTCCGTATACAAAACATTTTTAAAGCTATATGTTGACACCATGCAATACATAAAGGACTAAATAGTTGCGTTAAAGCATCCCGGGGTACATTGTGGAGGAGGGGAGGTTGGAAAAACAAGGAAAGCTACAAAATAGCATCAAAGTTGCTCCGCAGAGCTAAAAAAGAAACAATAGCCATCAAGGTTGCCCTGCAGGGCTAAAAAGAGTCAATAACAATCAAACTATTAATTAGCCTGAGTTTAAAAAAAGAGACAATAAATGCCTTGGTGTATGATTAAGTTGGTAAAGATCGTATAATAACGTTTTATTGTGAGAAGATGTATGGATGATGTGTGTTTAGTGGATGAAATGGAATGACATTATGCATGATGAGGGGGTGAGTGGAGTGTATGTTTGTTACATATAGTGATGGGTGAGTCGGAAGTAGCTTGTATGTGGGAGTGTGATTGTGATTGTATGAGGAAGAACGCAGGTTTACTTTTATTATAGTCTGACTATTGACCTACTTTTTCACATGCAGTGTTGCAGAAAATATTCGTGCTGGTTATATACCCAAAAACCCACAGAGGTAATAGTTTACGGCGAATTTTGTAATTATTACTTTATTTTGATATTTAAGTAATACGATAAAGTCATCATAGGCAGTAATGTGTTTGTATTAAAAGAAATAACAAAAATAATTATTAAAGTAATAGAAATACTATTCGGAAATTGCAGCAAGATTTCCAGATGTCTTTATTTGAACAGTACCAGTTCTCCAGTTTTGCTAGTTTTCCTAATCTTTGGGCTAAATTAATAGCATCGTAAAGGTAATAATTTTATACTGACAGCTTCGCTATGTACTTTATAGCTTGTATGTGCATTGTGTTCAGTGTGTACATAGGCTATTTACTTGTGCTTGCTGATGCTTGTATAATGTATTATAGACAAATTATTAGAATGCATGTGCAGCCCTAGCTGCCATGCATGTATGACGTAGCACCAGTAGAAATGGCCCAGGTTGAATAAAATAAATAAACCTATAAACATATTTCATTCCCTGGATTATATTTGTTGGGACAAAAATAATGATATAGTTTGACGCTTTGAAATACAGTTGTGTTATTATGATAAAGTTATAGAAAGTTAAAAAAAAATAATATCGAAATATTGTAAAATCAAACTTTTCCCCTCATAAGTTGTATCAAAACAATATATTGAGGAAATAGATATGACAGATTTTGAAACTTTGATATGGAAAGATAGCCCAGACCTGTTGTCTCACCAGAGAAGATGAGCAGAAGTCTTCATATCTGATGATAAAAAAACCCTCTAGAGGTATGATTACGAAAATGTTTTAAATAACTATTATCTACAAAATTTTTATAACACAGTTTTATATAAAATGTTAATACAAAACATTTTCTGTTGTGATGTGAAGGGTTAATATAAAAACAGAGAAAATCTGTTCCAACTGACCAGCAGGGAACCAAAGGATGGATCTAAACGGATACAACAGTGTCACACTAGCAATGGATAAGATTAAAATCAGGAAAAATATGACACAGCATCCAATGGGGGAATAACATAAACATATAAAGTTAAAAACTCTTTTAACTATGTTTTTACGTTTTGTGTTATTCCCTCATTGGAAATCGATGTTGTGTCATATTTTCCCTGTTTTTAATTGTGAAGGGTTACTCATTCTTTCATTTCTCTTGACAATTTTTCATTTGCTCGCCCTATTCCTTTTAAAGGAATTTTTATTTATTATATTTTATTTCAATTTCTGTATTTGTGCAATGGTGGTCTAGCACTGGCTTCTGAGCTGTACTCCGATACCTGTATGATGATTTTCCACTCGCTGCGCTCGCTGTTCGAGAGGCGTCGCGGTTTGAGAACGGGGCTAGTTCTATAGTGGTCTTGATGATGTGTTTAAATAATTTAAATTATGATGATGTGTTTAATAATCTATTTCTTATTATTTTTTAATAATTTATTATTTTTAATATTTTATATTGTTCAATTTCTGTATTTGTGCAATAGTGGTCTTGGTGATGTGTTTTAATAATTTAAATATAACTTGGATATATATGGTATAATAACATTTTGTTGTGAGAAGATGTGAGATAATTATGGATGATGTGTGTTAAGTGGGTGAAATGGTATGACATTATGCATGGTGAGAGGGTGTGTGTATATTATGTATGCGAGTAAGGGTGAGTGGAGTGTATGTTTGTTAAAGGAACTTATTATACTATGTTACATATAAACGAATCCAACGAGCCAAGTGATGGTCAGAATCAAAGAGCTTTTATAAACATATAGTGGCAATAGATTACGTAATGCTTTGTTCCTTTGATGCCGATTTAATTTTCCGACAGGCTATTCATAGAAATGGTACCATTGTTTCGAACAAAGAGGTTCTGCCATTAAATTGGTCACTGAACCGACAACATATTAACGCTTTACACAACAGGCGTGTATCAATAAGTGACCACGCAACAGTCATGTGTAAGGGCAGTCATGTGTAAAGTGGTACCATTGTTCTCACGTATCCCAATGTGTGCTTAAGATGGTCTGAAGTCTATAGAGGAGGCTTTATCTGTCGATGTACACTTCTTTATCACCCGTCTGACTTCAGGCGCTTCGTTTAAATAAGTTGAATGGTCTTGTTGATCGATTGCACATCATAATGTGTTAAGGCTACCAGGTCCACATGTTATATAGTACTGTGTCAGGTCCACATGTCTATAGTACAGTATGGTAATCGCTACATGTTAGTAATCGCTACGTATACATGTAACATGTATACTGCGCCAATAAAGTATCCTTACAGTTGGAAAAATAATCACAATTCCCAAACTGAACAATATTGGGTTAAATTTGTTCTTTTAATAGATGCACTATTTAATCCTGCACATTATGACACCACATTGAATCCAATGTGACCTCAGGAAGAAAAGTTACAAGCAATTGAATAGACGAAGGTCCAGTTTTAAAAGTGACAAACTGGCCTATACAACGCGCAAAAATATTCCAACAAGCAAAACAAAGAGACAACACAGTTTCTTCAATGAACCGGTATTTAAAGCAGTTTTATTTCAGTTTTTTACTTCTCTGTACTTTTAATAACTTTCATGTTATTTGTCAGTTCTTTTGTTTCAGTTTTCTTTTGTTCCTTTTGTTTTAAATTAAAGCCAAACGCATAAATTAGCCATTCACCACTCTCAAACCACATATCTAGTCTGTGGAGTTTTGAATAGGCCAGTTTGTCACTTTCAAAACTGGACATTCGTCTAATCAAATGCTTGTAACTTTGCTTCTTGAAGTCACATTGGATTCAATGTGGTGTCATAATGTGCAGGATTAGCTAGTGCATCTATTAAAAATAACAAATTTACCCCAATATTGTTCAGTTTGGGAATTGTGATTATTTTTCAAACTGTAAGGATACTTTATTGGCGCAGTATATAAGTATAGGCCTATAAAGGTTTTATCACAAATTTTCATTTAATTCAATTTTATATTTTAAGAAGGAGATTAGCACAGAAACAGTGGCGTACCTAAGGGAAGAGGAGGTAGCTTCCTGTGAGAAATCATAGAAGGGGATGAGGGAGGAAGAAGGGAGGAGGGGATATGGAGAATAATAGAGGGCTGTAGGAAGGGAGAAAGAGGAAGAAATGAAGAGAAATTAAAAAAAAGAGTAGATAAATAGAAATATAAGAAAAATGATGGGAATGAGAGAGGGAGAGTGAGGGATAAAGTGTAGGCCTAGGAAAGAATAAGGGAAAATAAAATAAAGGAATGATGAATACATGTAATAATAATTATTAGGCCTATATAATTATAGAAACTAAACATATAACAGCACTAGGCAGCCATTCGATGATGTCAATGCCTTTATTCGTTACGTAATTTAAACGCCCAGTCAGATGTATTTCACACCTGTCAAACACAAGTCACCCAATTTCAAAAACTGGACGTTGAATGTACACTCTCATGAATATTGATTGGCAACATTTTCCAATATGTCAGCGCTCTACTCGGAAACAATAGAACAATAAACCCTGCAGAGCGTTGGTCAGAATTCATTCGGGCATTACTGGGTCTCCCTCGCACCAAACTGGTGTTGTGACTGCCCAATAGAGCTTGTGCATATGACGTATCATACCGTAAATATGGCAGACTACTCAAATGCATTGAACAAAAGCATGATTGCAACCTACCGCGACAGTTCGTCTCACACACATGACAAATGCACTACTATCAAATATGTTGATGACAACATTTGATTGAATGGACTGCACTGCGCCATGATTACGGTGAAGGACACCGGTTCAAATCCTTTGTTTGGAGCCAATCAATAATTTCACGCACAACCTCTATTGGGTGGATTAAATCCACTTAAAAATCGATGTTATATTGTATTTTCTTTTAAACTTATACATCATTCTATTGTCTTAGTATAACACGGGTGATGTAATGCAGTTCAAATTTTAGGTGGGATGGACCCGACGGTGACCCAGCAGCTATGGCTGCCATTGAGGTGTAGGAATGCGTGAAATTGGATTCGTCTATACTGAGAGGGTGAGTCGGTAGTAGCTTGTATGTGGGAGTGTGTGTGATTGTATGAGGATGAACGCAGGGTTACTTTTATCATATTTCATTTTTTTAAATAAATATTTTGTCTTTTAGTGAAATATTGTATTAATTTAGTTTTAGTACATTTTTGCATTGTAAATATCTTTTAAACAAACTTTTATATGTTAGTAATATTTTCATATCCACACGGACTTGTGCAAGTTGTGGAAGATCAATATTGTACTGAACATGTTTTTAGTAGTAGTAGTTAGTAGTAGTAGTAGTAGTAGTAGTAGTAGTAGTAGTAGTAGTAGTAGTAGTAGTAGTAGTAGTAGTAGTAGGGTGCTATATTAATTTTGGGTAAAGGTGTTTATCTCGGTTAGGTCAAAAAACTTACCCTATTTGTTGGGTAATACACTTTTACCCAATCATGCCAATAGTGTTGGGTAATTACATAAATTATTGGGTAACTTTTATGGTTTTGTTGGGTAATATATTGACTTTGAAAGATGAAAGTGATGAAATAAAACCTTTTATGTTTCCTTTCATCACTTTCAAAAATTTGAATTATACTATATTATGTTATTTTGTCTCTAATTCTTATGTATTATATTATGTCATGGTATAACTGTTTTATCACTTTCCAAAAATTCAGGTTCTTATATATTATTACATTTTATGATGCAATTTGTGATGCTTGATTTTGTCACTTTCAAAACAAATGTGTATTTATTATTTTCTTGATAAAATATATGATGTTTGATAATTTTCTAAAAGTTGAAATTTTCTGTATTCAATCATTTTGAAATGTCATCACTTTCAAAGACATGTACTCTATTATAATTGTGATGATATTTGTGATGTTTCATTTCAACACATTTAAAAATCTAATTCTTTATGTATTCTATTATTTTATGATGAAATCTTGATTGCTTCGTTTCACCACTTTCTAAATATTCTGGTTATGTATTCTATTATTTTGTGATTTCATTAAAAAAAATGGAATATTTATGTATTCTATTATTTCATGAAATCCGTGATGTTTTGTTTCACCACTTTCAAAAAAACAATCTGGATCTTATTTATTCATTTTGTTTGTTATGAAATTTGTGATGTTTGATTTTACCACTTAATGTGGTAGGCTTCGTTTTATCAATTCCCAAATTGAATACCTGCCCATAGCAAAAAGAAAAGTTTCCCGGTGACCACCTGATGACCATTCGGTGGTCATCAGAAACCTTTCGGGTACCTTTTCCAGAGTTGTCCGAAGTGCCCGCTAGCGGATACCTTGCGGATACCTAATGAAGTTATCCAAAAGTTTTCGGGTAGACATCCGGAAGTCTCCCAAAAACTCAAATATTTCAAATGAGTTACCCAGAAGGTTCCCAGAAACTTATATTCTTTGCAGGAGTTACCCGGTGGTTATCCGCTTTTAATTTGACCTTGAAAATAGCATTAAGCATCTTAAAGGAGTGTTTCGTGATCCTAGCATCCTCTTTTTATGACATTTTTCAGTACATATCCACGAAAAAGCCTATTCCCAAAATTTCAGTTGATTCCGATTTTGCGTTTGCGAGTTATGCATGATTATGTGTATTACACTGCTCCATAGACAATGTGTTGTAATTTCGTTCTGGTGCACCAGAACGAAAATCAAATTTCACGATATCTTTGCAAAACGAATTAATCTGCAAGAAATATTTTGTACATAAACATTATGTAGCTAGAGGTTTCCAGTGATATAAAAATCTCAACTTTTTTTAGAAAAGTGGGGGATGAGGCTGTGGATCACGAAATGCCCCTTTAAGAATGCGTGGGTGGGTATATGGTCAAGGGTCACTGAATGAATTCAAATAATGAAGTAGCTAGCTGTTGGCTAATTAATCTGGAACATGCTGTAGGAATTATAAAGCATTGATGCTTGATTTCATATCACAATGCAGGTATGACAATGTGTATGAAATGATTTGTATTGATGCAGTCTTTATACACTGATGTACCTAATATATGACACATTTGAATGTTTTAGTTTATATCTTTTCTTGTAAATCATACATGATTTTGACAGTAATTAATGTCAATTAAATTACTAATCATCAGCTAATGTGTCAATTAACTGATCAGCTTTATGTTAAGCTATTTTGTTGTAAATAAATTATAATATTTGATATGAAAATTATTATGCTGTGTCAGTGATGTGATCACATTTAGGTACTGTAATATACATGTATATGCTGATATCATAACAATTTGGTTGTACATTGGTATGCACCTTATAAAGGTGTGAACCAATTAAATTAAATCAGGAATATTTAAAATTACATTGCACACTTTCAAGTTTCTTAAAGCAAGATAGCACAAGCTATGACTGCAGAGTTATATTTTTCCAAAATCTACAATTCAAATAATAAGCTATTAATTGCGTAATAAATTTGTGCATACTCATGAATTTGTATTTCTGCATTCCCCAAAAGTTCAACAGGAAGTCTCCAAAGAGGTCACCAGGTATATCGTCACCAAAAGTTATCCGCTAGGTCCCCGAAAAGTTAGCGGGTAGTTATCCGCTAGTTACCCAAAAAAGTCATCGGGTGGTTACCCGCTAGTTTCCCAAAACAGTCATCGGGTAGTCATCCGGTACCTATTACCTGAAAGGTATCCACTATTGTTTCCCAAAAATTTATCGGGTAGTCACCCGCTACCTATCTAATTTGCATGTGAAATGTGCCGGTGTCTACCCGATGACTATCGGGAAGTTATCCGAAAAGGTCTCATTTTTTAATATGGGTGTATACAACAATGGCCCGAGTACATTTGTGATATTGAGAAAACTCAACAAAAATTCGTTTTTTATTTCTTCAGTTACATGTCATTGGTCAACAGTTTAAGGCTTACGTGCGAATTAGTATGACAATGACCGTTTAAGTCATTGTGCGGGATCATTTCAATGTCAGGCCTGTAACCAGATTTTTTTGTTTTGTGGAGGTGGGGTGGGGGGAATGAATGACCTCAACATGTCATTTCATTTTGATGACTCATTTTGAAGACAAAATCGGTTATATCAAAATCTGAATAGTTTCCCTTGTCAAATTTGACAAGTTTCTAATCAAAAATGAGTAGATTGTTTAAGAATTTTATCATTATTATGTGTTGGATCCAATATTCACACTTGGATTCATCAAAACATAATAATGCCTAAAATTGTACGTAAACTTTGTTATGCATATTTTATAAACTTGGTATGTGTCATATTAAAACAAGAGCACCAATGGTGATGTAGCTCAATTGTTTCTGGATATCTCTCTCTCTGTGTCAGGGTGGCGCTGTGTAGCGCTGCTGGGGTCTTCACAAGAGTACGCCATCTCACTCGATCTGATGCCAAGTGCGTTGCACCTTGCATTCCCTGGTTAGAAACCAGCTTCACGTCATTAGTCCAAGATGTTGGTGAACGTCCTCTTCCTCGTCGGCCTTTCATAGCCCCTTCTGGCCCGGGGATATATGAATGTCATTGGAACTAATTATGTTATTGGCATCATGGTATTGTAGGTGAATAATATCACAGTTTATTATCGGTTACCATATTCAGCATTATTATTATGGACTGCGCATTTACCCGTTGAAGTATGAGATAGAGCTCTTTGAAATACAGCTTTCCTAATAGGAAAAAATGGACAGAGCTCCGCCGTCTGACAGCCCATTTTAGGAACTGTCAGCAGGAAAAAGGTTCATGGATTATTTTTGAAACAAATACATGACATGAAACATTAACATAAAAGTTAATGTAAAAGTGTCAACTTTTAAGGCTCATAACTTTAAAACTAAGCCCCCTACGTACATATGAACTATAAAGCTTTCCTGAAAGAAAATGGACATAGCTCCACCGTCTGACAGCCCCATTTTAGGAACTGTCAGTTGGAACTAAAGGCCATATGGAGGATTTTTCAAACTGCACGAAAGGGTCCACTTTAAGGGCTCATATCTTGAAAACTGGGTCCGCTGGGTACTTGTATGGACTGCATCATGAGATAGAGTTTTTTAAATAAATCTTTCTAGAAAAAATGGACAGACCAAAGAAAAGAATTGCATGAAAAGATTAAAGTAAGCGTCAACTTTGAAGGCTCATAACTTGAAAACTGAGCCACCTGCGTACATATGAACTGCATTATGAGATAGAGCTTTTTAAAATAAAGCTTTCCTGAAAAAAATTCAGAGCTCTGCAGTCTGAAAACCCCATTTAAGGAACTGTCAGTTGGAACTAAAGTCCATATAAAGGCTCATCACTTGACAACTAAAACATCTACGTACATACGAGGGTCATTCAAAAAGTTCTACCTCCATCATCACATCTCTGTTATCTTACGTACCAGCCATGATTATATTCGTAAATCTAGGCTACAAAATAAAAGTTATTTGATGAAAATGTGATTTTGGTTGTTAAGATATGTTTCAATTCATTCATCATTAAAATACTATAAAAATGAGCATACTTGAGTAATTTTAATTGGTCAAACTTGCGCAACCTTGATCATACTTATGTCAACCGGAGCATACATGTGTACTTGTGTCAACTTGATGGTCAAACATGAACATACTTGAACATTTCTTGAAGTAAATCGAATCGAGGCACCCTTTAGTGAAGAATAAGTTTATAGACCTTTATACCTAGGTAAAACAAACTCGATCAAACTTGAACATACTGGAGCATACATGAGTATACTATAAGCTTATAATTATGTGCAAACTTCAGCATACCAGAGTAAAACAACTTGAGCAAACCTCAGCATACCTGAGCATACTTGAGCATATAAGCATGAGCATACCAGAGTAAATTTGATCTAATTTAAGTAAACGTGAGCAAACTTGCCCTTGAGCATACTGAAACTTGCGCATACTTCCATGATGATAAGCATGATAATATGTGCGGCGACGATCGGAATATATGAAATCAAAGCTGTCGATTCGTCAGTAATAGTTCGGTAATTGTCTCAAGTGACATCATAAGCGTTGTGTGGTCAAGAACAGAGGCGTATCATCATAGGACATAAGGGCATGTGCCCCAATCGATTTGAAAATTTAAAAAATCCAATAGGGAAATAGCCGAAAAACGGCTTATGTCCCACCTCCCACCCACCCAATCAGGCCCGGTGGCCCCGCCCCCCCCCCCCATCATGGTCGGTCCAGACAAGATCGAAGACTACGATATTCTTCTGGTAAAGAAGGTTATTGTTTGTTTAAAAACATAACAAACAAACAAACAATTCATATCCATATTAAATACCCAGTTGTTAAAATGGCAATGTAGCTAACTTGGTCTTATTTTCAGCGCTCGAAATAATTATAAGCTTGAAGCTTCAATTGAATACCTGAGTGTAAGAAAGGCCCAACTCCATTTTTTTACAAAAATGAGTTAGACTCAGCATTTTATTGCCAGCAGACTGTTCGTATGAGCCAAAATCCACTCTCTAAATAGTCTTCCACGTACACTTAATCAAGGTTTTCATGGAAGAAAGGCCCAACTCCATGGAGTTGGGCCCTTCTTCCACAAATAGTGGGTTAAAGAGGAATTTTGTTAATCCATGAAATCTGCTTTTCACTACAAGGCCCTATGTCACATGATCGATAACGCAAAATAACGAAACATTTTAATAAAACCTAAGAAAAGACCAGAATATTGTAAAAAAACACAAAAATGCACAACATTCTCTAAAATAACGGAAAATATCAGTAGATATTCTAAGGTAACAGTGAATTTCAGGAGATATTCTAAAATATTTTGTTTTTTTAAGGATACTTTGCGTTATCGATCAAGTGACATAGGGCCTCTTGCTTGAGATGCGCGAGTGAATTTCCACGTCAAATCACCTGGCAGGCAGGGTGGAAGTTCTGTGAGCACTGTGTACCTGCATACACATATTGACGGACCGACCACACGCACTTGAGGAACTCGCGTTTTTTTTTTTTTTATCTCCAGGCCCTAAAGTAATATGCTATTTACGAACTTAAAAATCAAAACGAGAAAGATTTTAAATTTGTTTCCGCAAAGGAAAATTTTCCGGAAAAACGCATGTGAATTTTTCATTCTCCATTGAAATGTGTACAAAAGTGAAAAGTTGAAGCCCAAAATTGGCACTTTCCTTAATTTTCAGTGCTTTGAAATTCATGGGAGTAAAAATATGGCCAATTTCGAACATATTATTTTTTCACCCCCCCCCAAAAAAAAAATCCCACCCACAATGACCCCCCCCCCATCATTTGGGCAATTTTCAATTTTTGATCATTGAAGCGCTCTTGCTTGAGATGCGCGAGTGAATTTCCACGTCAAATCACCTGGCAGGCAGGGTGGAAGTTACTTGCTGTGTACCTGATACATACACATACCCGAAAAACCCACCCAAAATGCCCCCCCATCATTTGAGCAATTTTCAATTTTTGCTCATTGAAGAGGCCCTATGTCACATGATCGATAACGCAAAATAACGAAACATTTTAATAAAATCTAAGAAAAGACCAGAATATTGTAAAAAACACAAAATGCACAACATTCTCTAAAATAACGGAAAATATCAGTAGATATTCTAAGGTAACAGTGAATTTCAGGAGATATTCTAAAATATTTTGTTTTTTTAAGGATACTTTGCGTTATCGATCAAGTGACATAGGGCCCCGGATCTCTGAGCTCTCTGACCAATAGGATCTTCATCATGCTCATCTATCAAGGCACAGTTCTATACCGCATATTATATTTATACATTCATAGAAAGACCCTGGAATGTTTTGGTTATTGAAACTCGCAATCCACATCTTGAGGTCAAATTTAGAGCTATTATTGTTGAATGGAGCTCTTGAGCTTGGGAATGAGATACTCAGTTTCCACTCATCAGACAGCTTTTTCTTGTGAATTCGCCAATTGGTCAGTTGCACAATGCACAAATTGTGTTCATATAGAAATGAACCCGTCGAAGCGAAAATTTCCTCTTGGAGATATACAACCTGTGGTTCCCTGTGGTGTTATTTTGTAGTGTCTAAATAATTTACATAATTTGTTTATTATTAGATTAGAAGATTTATAGCTGATTGTTTGTGTATTTTGTTTTCGAAAATGAATGCATTTTATGTAAGTAAATCAACGCTATTGTATACAATTATTACAAAACTCCAATAGCCCAAAAGAACGATATATTTCTGTCATGAACATCAATTTTGTGAGTTGTGAGCGATACATCTAATTTGGCATTATAATTATAGTCTATAAAATCATTTGAACACTATGTATTTTTTTTTATACTATTATTCAATTTTCATCTGTATTTGATCTATTTTGAAATACCAACCTTTTGGATATATCTTGCAAACCCTAATATTTTCTTGACGCTCGTGCTTCAGGTATTTATGTTTCCATAAACCAATCTCACATTGTTCCCAATTATTTTCCGTGCTTGGACTCTGTAATAAATAATTGCTTCAAAGTACTCTCCTCACTATAAATGGACCGCAATGATCTCATCCCAATGCCATAGTTCAATAACCTCAATTAAACAATCATGCAGCAAAATTTGACCCCAAGTTGGAGGGTATGAGTTTGTGTACCCAAATTTTCAAAGGTCATTCAATGAATGTGCAACTGTATTGGGGTTAAAGAAATGTGTCCTTATAGATGAGCATGTTGTGGGATATACAGACAACAGGTGTCACAGCCAATTATATGCCCATTCTATCTTAGCACGATATAATAGAAATTATTTATAGAGTCTGTTATTTGTAAGTTCGAGGCAAATGAAATAGTGCAACAGAATGCTTTCTGGTACGTGTGGTAAAAGAATGTCTATAAGCTTACGATGTTAGCCTATCATCATTATCTCCGGGGTCATTATCATAATTATTGTAAGACTAATTGCTTAACATTTGAAATAATGAATTCTATAATTAGGTGTAAATATATAAATAGGTTAATAAAGCTGGATGAATTGTACGTTTTCATTTTCTTATCCAAGGTCAATGAATAATTTAAGTATCTGCAAATTATAACGTATACATGTACCTGAAAAATTGATTTTATAAAGCCATTATTAATTTGACATATGGACAAATTAAGCCTCCTTCACCTATGGAAAAATACTGTCATGATAACCCAGCAAACACAACGGTTTTCGACATTTTTCGCAAAAGGTTAGAAAAGGTTGCCAGAAAACGGTTAAATGTCGGGTTTTATAAAGGGTATGTGAAGGGTATAAAACGTTTTCATAACATTGAAAATTTTTTTTTTAAACTTCCTACAAAATGTTCTCACATAGGCTAATCTTATTTAAGTGCGTTGACGAAATATTTGGCAACAAATATTTCCAAAAAATTACATTTTGACAACAATATAAAAATGTTGTAGTGCGTTTTTCATACAAAATGTTTTAAAAACGTTGCTATGATAACCCGACAATAAATGTTTTTAAACCGTTTTTACCAAAATTAAAACCCAAAATACAGTCCGTTTTAAACGTTTTTAACACGTTTTGTGTTTGCTGGGAAGACACGAAGAGTCGACAAAAATACATCTTTGCTTCTCAAAGAACATGACGAAACATCATTGGCCATCTCTGTCAAAATTATTATATACGACAAAATTGATCCGATATATTCATTATGATATAAAATACGAGTATATAATTGACTGACGATATTCCAAGTGGAAGTGCTGCTATCATGATATCGTCTATCAAAAGTTCTCCGAATGTACACAACGAAACACTATAATTGTGCATTTATGTACACTCTTTTAATGTAGAAGAGTAAAATACTCACTCTGCAAAAGAGTGAAAATCACTCCAAAAAGAGTTAACTGAAAACCACTCTTAAAAGAGTGAAACCCACTCCTAAAAGAGTGGAAACATAATACGGAATTACTATTATAGAGTGTTTGCTCTAAATAAAATGAAGCAAGACTGATAAATACGATCCCTTTCTGCATGAATTTGCAATTTTTAGATTTTCTCAGATAAAACCCCAGTGTATATAATAGTTTGCGCCGGTTGTATATCCACATCGTATTTCTTCTAGCTTTTTTCCGCAAAGGAAAATTTTCCGGAAAAACGCATGTGAATTTTTCATTCTCCATTGAAATGTGTACAAAAGTGAAAAGTTGAAGCCCAAAATTGGCACTTTCCTTAATTTTCAGTGCTTTGAAATTCATGGGAGTAAAAATATGGCCAATTTCGAACATATTATTTTTTCACCCCCCAAAAAAAAAATCCCACCCACAATGACCCCCCCCATCATTTGGGCAATTTTCAATTTTTGATCATTGAAGCGCTCTTGCTTGAGATGCGCGAGTGAATTTCCACGTCAAATCACCTGGCAGGCAGGGTGGAAGTTACTTGCTGTGTACCTGATACATACACATACCCGAAAAACCCACCCAAAATGCCCCCCCCATCATTTGAGCAATTTTCAATTTTTGCTCATTGAAGAGGCCCTATGTCACATGATCGATAACGCAAAATAACGAAACATTTTAATAAAACCTAAGAAAAGACCAGAATATTGTAAAAAAACACAAAAATGCACAACATTCTCTAAAATAACGGAAAATATCAGTAGATATTATAAGGTAACAGTGAATTTCAGGAGATATTCTAAAATATTTTGTTTTTTTAAGGATACTTTGCGTTATCGATCAAGTGACATAGGGCCTACTACAATAAAACTTCTTGCTAACATATTACGTGAGTTCTATGTGGGCATAATGGTGATTACCTAATATCTGTAGCTATTTATAACAAAGAACTGGCACTTACAGTATATTAGTGGAAGAAGGGCCCAACTCCATGGAAACATCATATATAATTTCGAATGTATGTAATATTGTATGTTCATGTATTAAAGGTCCCCTGAAGAAGCAAACATTCTGTCTATAAAACTTTTCCAAATATTACGTTTTTTCTTAATATCTCAAAAACAGTTTTGATGGTGTTGGGCCCTTCTTCCACTCAGGTATTCAATTGTCAAAGGCCATTCGTGTTAGGCTACACTGACACTTGATAGACCTGTTCAGACTCGCAAATGAACAACAAGTAATGCATGGCTTGACAGTTGCGTAGACCTACATGCAGAATTTCATGAGTATGTTCCCAGATACCGCGTTCCCCCGACTGACCTAAAAAGGTAGGGTTTGTGTATGGCCAGATTTACCTTTTGTGGATCAGTGGCCACAGCGACATGATTTTTTTCCATTTTATAAAAACCTGGTCCCGCTAGGTTGGGGTATATGTTTACTTAAAACCAGACCCAGCATAGGTACCCATAAAATATTTGAGAAGCCTCCGCCCCCCGCCTGTGTAATTTTTTTCTGTCACCCCCGGCCGCAATATTCTAACCTTACCCCCGAGTATGCCTTACCCTTGATCCATGATAGGTTTATTTCGGCCCATATGAAGAGGTGCAGCGGCCCATCATGGCCCATGTTTGCAGAATGAAATTAACCTCCGGGCGTAACACACAAACGCAAAATCTGAATCACAATGAACTGAAATTTTATGAACAACCAGGATACAAAATTACATATTAAAGAGTTCGTTTACAAAAGGCGCTAAATCCAATAGCTGCCTTGTGCCACATTTTTCTGGTAGATCCTATATTTTAACATTTTTTTAAACTTAAAAGTTTTTAAACTTTTTGTTAAAATATAGGATCTAAAAATTGCATTTAAAAATGACATTTAACGTTTGTTATGGATATGTTTGTAACACTAGCTTATTTTCTAACTATTTTCAACATCAATTTGTCCCTAAAAATTCTTCAATGCAAAATTTTAAAATGGCTGACATTGGATTTAGCTCATTTTGGAACAAAAAAAAACCCCAATTCTTTTAAATTTGTGATATTCTCTTATTCACACATGGGAAGTTAAAGAGATTTGCAACTATTTTTTAAGGATAATCAAAACATTGTTACAACAATAAGTCCACTGTTATTAAATTGGCAAGCTTACTGCTACTCTTGGGAATATCTTCAAATGAATTTTACAAAAGCAGCCGTTGGATTATCCAAAGCGCCTTTTGGAACCGAACTATTCAATTATACTCTTTTTACGATCTGATGACGTCTTTATACCCTCACGTTAAAAGGTGGGTAACCTGATTGACAATCTCATTCCCCCACTTTACCTCATCAAAATGACTTATTTTGGTGTCAGATGAAAGCTCATATTATTCTCATAAACATATTGAAATTTTTCCAAATCGGTATATTTCGAAGAAATCATCTAAAACTGTCAAAATTAGTCTCAAATATGGTAGGCCATACCATATTTGAGACTAATAAGGCAATTTTTTGATGATATCTTCGGAAATACACTGATTGGAACTTCTAATTTCAATATGTTTATGGGGAAAATAGGACCTTTCACTTGAAATCAATATATTACATGATCATGATGATTATCATTAATAAAAACACTGTAGTTACAACAATAAGTCCACTTCCCTGAAATATGCATCATGTGCTACTCTTGGGAATATTTTCAAACCGAATTTGTACAAAATGCCCCCTTTTTGTGTTATGGTCCTACCTATTACCCAATGACCCCCTTTAAAAAAATTCATGTACTCAATGACCCCCTCTTTCTATTTCCTGCTATACCCATTGACCCCCCTTTTAATTCCTTTATTTAGGTGGTATTTGTGTTCTCCTCCAGAAATAATGAGATTTTTCACATTTACCTCAAAAAGTTGCTTTTTTACGCAGTTTGGCACTTATTTATGTGTACTCATAATGATACTCTTTTGGCAATCCTGTACTCAATGACTCCCATTTTACCTTTTGTCACCCCAATGACCATCCTTTTTTCAAAGTTTCATACCGAATGACCCCATTTTTTTCAGGTTTTGTACTGAATGACCCCATATTTTTGTAATTGTACATTTGACCTGACTGCCCCCTACTTTTACCATCGCCGAGGCACATCCCTGCCATTTCAGATAAGTGCCCCCCCGGAGACTACCAATATCACGCTGTATAAATGTCGGTAATTCTATTAGGAATTAGTCACATTTACAAAAAACATTTACATGTTCTTTTTGCATGAGTGCTTGAAAGGGATGACATTGTATGTTATACGTAAGTTTTAAAGAATTTGATTTTCCAAATATATCAGGTCACCTTCCTTTAACATCTAAACAATAGCTCTTAATTGCTAATCAGATCTAGTTTTTCAATATTAACTAACATCACAAATTATATAACTACGTCTTTCCTGTGTGCTGTGTGTAATAAACAGTTACAATAAAGCTTAATTAAGCTTGAACTTGCGAAAAGTTCCGCGTATAATTTTATGACTAATTAACCTGTATTAGAGGAAGAACGTTGATTTCAATCATTGTTAATAGTCCTTGAAGAGGTGTGGTCTTTTCTTTTTAATTTTCTGTTATTTTACATCGAGGCCTACCTAAAATATGCTTCACAATGTGGGTTGTATTGCTCAAGTGGATTTGATATGAGGAGCGAAAACGCGTATAACAATAGGGTAATGAGGAAAATAAGAGCTCTCTTCTGATACCAATCTCAGTTTTCATGAAGAAAATGGGTGATGACACTGTCGATTGGGTCATAACTATAGTCTCAGATTTGGGAAACTATAACATTTATTATAAACATGGTAAGAGTTTACTTCAACACTACACTATTTTTCGCTCGCCCCGCACAGTGTCATCGCCCCGATATCTTCATGGCAGAAATCGCCATGGTAGGTTGAATCCTCAGCCACGAATGGCCATTTTGTTCCGACCTGTTTAATAGTTTTGAGATGCATAATGGGCTGAGGGACATCCGACTAAGGCTATTGACAATAGCCCGGTGACTGACCTCTCTGTGTGTGAGTGAGCATGATATGCGCCATGAGGTCATCCGCTTTTAGACTGCCTCCACGAGTGTCCTACACTGCGCTATAGTTCGGCACATATAAAATAAGAATTTTTGTCAGTTTTTGATTTCAAGACGCACGGTTCTTTCTCAAGACGCAAGCTAACGACTATCATATCCGTTCAACACATATATTCAAGTGCAAGGAAAAAAGTATGGCTTCTTTAGAATAAAAAAAATTACGTGAGATATTCATCATTTTCTACCCCGGTATCCAAAGATTTATAGTCTGAATATCAAATCGTGTATAGCATATTCGTGTATCGATCCCGGGTATTGATTTTAGTATCTCTGCTGTACCAAGTAATTATTAGCCAGCCGATGCTGTGGTATACAATCACAGCATCACCATCTGATGAAGACGCTAATCGAGCTTGTGACAACGTTTCGGATGATCGAAAAATAGTGCAGTGTTGAAGTTATACTCTTTAACCATAATATTTACCACTACGTATGAATATCCACTAGTAAACTATAAACATGGCTTATAACACAAATGGCATTGAATTTCTACGTATACTTCGATGTATATAGAGCGATATACCAGACTCCAGTGGCTAGGATTTATTCGGGGAGGGGAGGGTGACTTCACAAAATATCAATGGCAACACTAAGATATTATGAGCGAGGGGTAGAGGTGGCCTAAATATTCACAATTGATTACGTTGACAGAGCGCATGTTGAAGTTAAAATGTTCAGAATGATGTGAACGTTTATGCGGCATATCGGGCTGAATTTGCTAAATTTTGGTCATAATCGGTCAAATAATGATGGAGCTAGAGCAAATTTTATCACTGACCTTGAAGGTTTCGAGAAAGAAGAACTAGACATTGCTGTGGTCTAAGACCCTTAATGACCTTTGACCCCAAAATTTTAAACACCCCAGACATTGGCTAATGCATGTGGGCAAGTGGCATCACTATGCTATGTTATTTGTGACAGAAGAGGCATTTTTAAGGTATTTCATCTCGGACCAGAAGTGACAGCTTAATGACTTTTGACCTCCAAAAATACAATTAGGGAGTGTTCATAAAACACTCTGGTGGGGTCAGAAAAATAGGGGGATCAATAAAAAGGGGAATAAAAAAATCAGTCCTTAATAGGGGGATCAAAAAATTTGAGGGTAAACGTCCGGGGTAAAATGTATGACAAGGCGTACACGTTCCAAAGTTTTGCGCGCTGCGTACGCACAAATGTTAAGTATTCAATTACTCTCAAGCGTCAAATCAGCCAAATTTGCGCACTTTACAATTTGGGTGCAACACTATGATTCCAATAACTCCAAACGGTCATCTATAGCTAATGAGTTAAAACATATATTGTTGGTTTCTTTTTTAGGACATGAAGGGGGATCCAAAATTATTTAGACCATAAAAATGGGGATCAAAATAATCCACCCTTTTTAGGGGATCAAAATAATTTTGATGTCTGAGGTTCCAACTTTTCCAACCACCCCCCCCCACCACCACCACCACCACACCACCACTATACCACCACCACCACCACCACCAGTATATATGAACACAGAACACTTAGGATGTGCGCAAAGAATGGAAAAAGATTTTATTTGGATGCTTGTAGCTTTTCTTTTCATTTTCTTTCTTCTTTCTTTCCTTCCATTTACGTAAAAACAGAAAGGGTTCAGGTCATTGCTAATTAGGACTATTCAAACATAACAAGTTGTTTGCTCAAAACAAGGGCGTGGTTTTAATCATGTTTATGAAGCTCATTAATTAAGTTCATGAAGCACATTACATAATATTTACGTCAAAGACATCCCAGACGAAGGGATGATTGGTGGTTTTTAACACTCGTTGCGTTGTTGTCTGCAGTGCAGGTTGTGTTTTCACAGAATTTGTGAATAGCCTATATTCCAGCTCTATTATTTTCATCATTTCTGTACAAGAAAAGTTTTAACTTTGGTGTCGCATGTCATTATGGCCAGACTCAGGGAATTCGTGTTTATTTTTCTTTGGTTGAATGCGGAGGCAGATACAACTAGGAAATCTCTGGTGCTCTCAGGTATGTAATTTTTATGTTTTTGATGTAACATGAAGTTAAGTATGATTTTGCAATTGTAATGAAAGTATAGGTGAAGAAAACGATTTGTAAAGAAGGCATAGGTGAAGAAATGTTAACTCCATTATTATTTTGCCGAGATTGGGCATGTTTGCAGTGTAATGTTGCATTGAACACTTTAAAATCTAAATCACTGTTAATTTTTATAACTTGAGTAGCTAAAGCATTTTCAACATTGATGTGGCAGTGACGTTAAAGCGTTGAGGCAGATGTTTTGCGCGCGCATCTATGCGGCTTCTTTAAGCGCGTGCGTGTGTACGCCAGCGTTTTGAGCGAACGCTAGCGATATGTAGCTGCTCCCAATGAAATGGACACTGACGACACTGTCACATCAGGGAGGAAAATGCTTTAAGGGCACGATTTCTGTATGGTGTGTGTAACTGCAAGTATACACGATTATTTTCCTGAATTTCATTTTTCACTGACTCTGTGACCCGCGTATTTCAAGGTCAATTTTAAAGTATTGAAATCCCCGGAGAGGCTAAGGTTTACTGCGACTACCAGTAGGATATGTCTTTGTTTGAATCACTGTCTATGGTTGAATGCGAAGGCGACAGATGCAACTCTTAAGCCTTAGGAAGTTTAAGAAAAAATGATGAACATTTTCAAATTTCTTTTCAGTTTCTTCTACATGGGCCTATTTTGATCCCATTAAAAAAATCAGCTTAAGTTGGCCTATGCGCCCCAGTAGTTTTTAACGAAATAGTTTATTACATTTCCCATATATTCCTCGATCTCCCATATGAAGTTGACGACATTTGAATCCAAAGTGACGGAGCCTTCCCATGGACATACAAATTACCCATGATTATACGCTTACATCTTGGCTACCAAAATATTTGAAAAAAAGTGATTTTTGGTTGTTAAGATGTGTTGTTAAAGGATCTGGAATGAGCGTTTTGAGCGTTTCGACAGTATTTTTGTGGGACATGAGAGCACATCAGACATATCGAATTGCATTCTGAATACGAAGAATGTCTTTCTGATATCAAATAATTTTCATTTTTGAAATTCACGATATAATACAAATTTTATGACAAATTATTAAAAGTTGATATTTTTTCACATTTTTGATATATAACAGTCCTCGAAGTAAATTTTATAAATCTAATGATATATTCTTAAAGTGTATGTAGTTGGGAGGAAAAGCCGACGATCAATTGAAAATTTTGACCTTTCATATTGAAGATATGGATTTTTTTCCCAAAAAGACCTAATTTTTTTGGGTGTTTTGGGAAAAAATCCATATCTTCAATACAAAAGGTCAACATTTTCAATTGATCGTCGGCTTTTCATCCCACATACATACACTTTAAGTATAAATCATCAGATTTATAAAGTTTACTTCGAGTACTGTTAAATATCAAAAATATCAATTTTTAATCATTTGCCATAAAATGTATTACATTGCGAATTTCAAAAATCAAAATTATTTGATATCAGAAGGACATTCTTCGTATTCAGAATACAATTCGATATGTCTGATGTGCTCTAAAGTCCCACAATAAATACTGTCCAAACGTTCATACCCCAACCCTTAATGCGAATACAGATTTGGTACATCGGAAACGATCTGAAAAGAAAGACTAATTTTAGATTAAAACAAGTTGCCCACATCTATGTGGAAAACATAACAGAATTATCTCTGAAAATTATTATTGCAGTCAAGTTAGCTCAATCGATAAGGCGTTCGACTATTGTGCGAGAGGTCGCGGATTCGAACCCTGGCGGTGGCTAGTACGCTCTTGTGGAAAAATTGAGTTAGCTTGAAATTCCCCTGGACAAGGAACTTACTGCTAATTGTCTCGTTGTAACCCGTACTAAACTCAGGGAGCTGATCCTGGTTGCGATGGCCATTTGTGGAATGGCTAGGGTGTGCGCTCTTGAAGCTGCAAAGTCCCTGATGTATTGCTGTTATAATGTAAATGGTTTATGGAATGATGATCGACGTCTAGGCGTTGTGCCTGTTCGTAGCGCACTATAAATCACTGCGATTTTTTTAAAATCTGTTCTTGCAGATCTTTTTGCACAACAAAATATAGCCTTCATATTACCGTTTGCATTGGTTGTTGCATTCGATAGGGTGAGCACTTGTTGGTTCAAGTTGTATTAATTGGTTCATAAGGTAAAATCAAATAAGTCGTATGTACAGTTTTTGTATTTTGTAAGTATATTCAAGGCTTATTAACGAAAGAAAGAAAGAAAGAAAGAAAGAAAGAAAGAAAGAAAGAAAGAAAGAAAGAAAGAAAGAAAGAAAGAAAGAAAGAAAGAAAGAAAGAAAGAAAGAAAGAAAGAAAGAAAGAAAGAAAGAAAGAAAGAAAATAAATTACTGACAGACAGAAACAAAGAAAGGAAGAAAGATTCAATTCAATTGGACAGTATTTATTGTGGGACATTAGAGCACATCAGACATATCGAATTGCATTCTGAATATGAAGAATGCCCTTCTGATATCAAATAATTTTGATTTTTGAAATTCGCAATGTAATACACATTTTATGGCAAATGATTAAAATTGATATTTTTGATATTTAACAGTACTCGAAGTAAATTTAATAAATCTGATGATTTATACTTAAAGTGTATGTATGTGGGATGAAAAGCCGACGATCAATTGAAAATTTTGACCTTTCGTATTGAAGATATGGATTTTTTTCCCCAAAACACCCAAAAAAATTAGGTCTTTTGGGGAAAAAAATATCCATATCTTCAATATGAAAGGTCACAATTTTCAATTGATCGTCATTTTTCCTCCCAGCTACATACACTTTAAGAATATATCATTAGATTTATAAAATTTACTTCGAGAACTGTTATATATCAAAAATGAAAAATATCAAATTTTAATAATTTGTCATAAAATTTGTATTATATCGTGAATTTCAAAAATGAAAATTATTTGATATCAGAAAAGACATTCTTCGTATTCAGAATGCAATTCGATATGTCTGATGTGCTCTCATGTCCCACAAAAATACTGTCGAAACGCTCAAAACGCTCATTCCAGATCCCTTAAATTGACCTGCTAAAAATATTCACAGCATGATTTACCGACAAGTGACTCATTTCAGAATGCGATCATGAATTTTGAAGAAAAAAAAAGTTTCCACAGGCTTCGTTGGGATTCGAACCAGCGCTTCGGAACTTCCTTTGATTACGCGTCTAGCGCTTTACCGCTCGTCCACGGTGGCAGTTGAGTGGAGGAGTGTAATGATAAATGATAAATCTCATAATGCCATCTTTAGCCTTTTGTTTACTAAAAAAAGACGTGTTTTGTAAAGATAGATTAGCCGTTTTATGCATAAAGAGCACGAACGTTTGGGAAATGTTTCAAACAAATAATAAAGACACTGATGTGATGATGAAATTGCGTAAGTCGGGAAATATCTGCGTCGCAATGTTTTGTTTTGGATTTAGGAATGTGACCTTAAAATTTACGACTTCATGACATTATCATTCGAAATCAACAAAAGATATTTAAACAGTATATGGCCTCATTCTTTCTCTAGAATGTTTTGTACATGTATGTGAAATAGCGTCAACAATGGTTCGCTGCATAACGGTAAAAACAGCCTTGACCTAAAAAAAGGGCGAGAGGTACCATATTTACCGATTCAGGCTAAATTTAAAATTGATATAAAACGTTTGTTTTTTGATCGATTACAAACATTAATTTTTGTCATATAAAGAAATTGTGTCTGGCGTAAATTACACTACAGTTTTTTATTCTTAGGGCTCTTTAACTTCTTCAAATAATTTTTTAAATGATAGAGTGAATCCCCTGGCCCTCTATAATTACGCACAAAAGTCCCCTTAAGGTTTTACCGTCGTAACTAAACCTATCGACCAATTTTTTTAAATTGACATATTTTGTACTTTGATATGTGTAGATAATAAATCAGGAAAAAACAGGGGGTGCCGGACCTCACTTTTGAGCTACAGCCGTTTTAAAGAGGTGTACATTTCAAAAATCTCTGTACACTTCAATGGCAAAATCAGCAATTTGCCCAAAATATACCACCTTTTGCGTTGTATAAAAAAATTGTCGAGACAAAATTTTTTAAATTTTATATATGTTATGAAAAACAAAAAGCTCTTTAAAATCGAAAAAAAAAAATTGGGGGTACCGGACCTTGTTTTCGCGTAAATTGACCAAAATAGGTCAAAATGCACTTTTTTCTGCGACACCATGCATAGTTAATTGCGTACATGGATATTTTGGTGCGTACCAACGCCCTGGTATACACGCGCGATCTGATGCCGGATCAGCGTTCGTTTACGCATATGGCCACAAAAAAGGATTTGTCTGTTTACGCAGGAAAGTTTTCACTGTAAAAAAAAAGTTACCTAAGAAGTGTCCAGAATAGGAACAATTATAATAATATCGACTATAAAATGAAGCCTTAAAATTCTTGGCCTAATTCTAATTTGGTGTATTTTGGTCATAAACGGGTGTAAGAAAGACTCCTATTCTGCAAAGATATTAACCAAAGAGTTATCAAGTTACACAAAGTGAGAAATTTTCAGCTTTCACCATGTTCACCTGACTCGAATGACCAAAAAGAGGACTTATTAAACATGTTAAAGCGAAGCGTTTGACACCATGGGCGGAAGTGTTTGACTATAATAGGCCTACAATTATTATAGGCATAGGCCTACTTAGTATGCTTAGTGCCGTTTGCCGAGAGAAAAATTTTTGGTCACAAACACTATAATACGGAATTATCTCGAGGTGGATTCATGTCATCAATAGCAGTTCAATTAAAGCAAAGTTAAACACTGGGTTGCCTATAGCTGTAGAAAAACGTTTGGCCAATTATGATATCATTTTTGTAAATGTAGGCCTATGACACATGTTGAAACTGAATAGTTTTGATGGTGTTGTCTATCGCATGCATTTTGAATTCAGTGCACGTAGCTTAGTAGGCTTAGGTCTTTACCCAATAACCATGATTAAACACAAAATGCTTTAAACTAAATGTTGGATTATAAACTTTAGTTACCGTGTAGTGCGTTTCATTATGAAACGTTCTACAAACGTATAACCTTTAATATGCCTATAGGCCTAGTGGTTAGCCAACATTTAGGCCAAAATATGATTATTAAAACGAATTAACCAATTTAACCAACACTCGTTTAGGCCTTAATGGTTTTTTTTAAAACCTGATTCTGTGTTTGTTGGGTAGGCCTATAACTGTGATTGGACCCTACTTTCGTAGGCCTACTTTGGGGGAGGACAAGTTCGTTATCAGTGGAAGCCCGCTGGCAAGATTTGGTTTGTACATATTGTATTTAATAAAACAGCAAACATTGTTTTCTTTATTTTGTGGCCGTTGCGCAAAAATAGCATTGACACGCACAACACGCATCGTTCTCTGCGATGTCTGCAACGCAACGCCGAGCACGACGCAGCCTACGCACGCGTTGAAAACAGGCGCAATAGTAAAGTCGAATCGGGTGACGACGGTAAAACCTTAATGAAAAAACGCGCAATCCGCGAAATCTTAATACTAATTATGGCGTGTCCGTCCGTCCGTCCGTCCTCTGTCCACGCGCTATCGCGATCGCGTGGCTCGCTAACGCGTGCTCGCAGTGCGCATAACGCGAGCTCGCGGTGCGTATCGCGTGCGCGCGGTGCGCTATCGCGTAGTGCGTGGAGTACCGACGGGCGCAGTGCGAGCATCGGAAAGCATTACAGTGACTAACAGGTGCATCTCATCGGACCAATTATAGGCCTATTTTAAAGACATGATTAACATAAAAATCATCAGTTATGATAAGGCCTATGTAACCCGTTTGCGTTCACATGTCTCCCGATTGAATTGACGGCCTACATCCAGACACTAGGCCTACTAAAATTTCGGATATTTTTGGGTCCTCCGATGTGGTTGCAGGACAGGGTTTGGAAGAGGCGAACGATGGATATTCAGATTATAGGTTCCGAAGTAAGCGTCACAGCTACAAAACAGAGTTGATATAGTTGTGTCTTAATCATTGAGAGACGTATATCGTATAGTAGTTTGAAAGGTCAGGACAAGTATTATGGGTAAAGGGTGTTGGGTAATTAGAGATAGGCCTATCACGAGAACCGCCCAACCCGAGAACCGCGAAATCTTGTCTAGTATAATATTACACACTGCCTAATTGTATCTTATTAACATGTCTAGCTAAATAATTTGCCTTTGATATTTTTCTGTTACGCAGGCAATCATACATATGAATTCCGACTAGTTGATGGTCGCACACTATATGAAGGGCGTTTTGAAGTTCGCCGTAACAATGGTTCTTGGGGTATCATAAATGGATGCAAATGGAATTCAAGATACTCACAAGTTGCTTGCCGGACTTTGGGGTTTTCTTCTTCAGTGTTGTCAGCAGATAAAACATCTGCTTTTGGAAGTGGTTCTGGACTTGCTCACTTGGGAATTGTTCATTGTCAAGGCAATGAATATTCCGTGCTTGATTGCGATCATATTCATTGGGATGACAGTTCCCTCGATGGCAGAAGATGCCCTATAGGATTACACTGTATGCCAGGTAGGTGTATGATGGTTCGGAATCCAGTGCGTAACAAGAAGCTATGTATTCTAAGGTAATTTCCAAGATGTTAATAACGTTGGAAGGAGGAGTATTATTATGCAATACTCCTTATCAGTTCCTTATGTGGCGTTTTCTTGGTCTGTGCAGGCAGGGGGCCGAGGGGGAGTTGCAAGCAAAAGATGCTAGCGAATGAAATGTGGGGGACATTCGACCTGAATTGTCAAAAAGTGGCTGAAAATAACAAAAAAAAGCAAGCAAAAACATTGGTGTTCCAATTTTGTCCAGGTGTGCCCATTATTTACTTCAATTGACTAGTCTAATAATTGTCACTCTTGCTTTTGTCAATGACATTGGCACCGTGCAGCATGTCAATCATCTCAATATCTCTATTAGCACAGATGAGGGTATGTCCAGCGCTGTGATATCATGTGCTGGTGCTAGATATATCATTCTTTGACGAGCAGAAGAATGTTTTCTGGTTTTATTTTTATTCAGGAAATCAATCTCTCGTTTTGCGAATAGCCCCATCGTCATCACAGGGAAGCAACATTGACAACAACAGGAAGCCAGTTGAGGTTTATGACGGTGTGTCTGACTGGGGATATATATGTGCCTATAGTCGCTCTTGGACATATGACGCAGCTGACCTAGTCTGCAAGAACATGGGATTTTCATTTGCACGCCATACCTTCTCGATCCCGTATGCTGCATCTTCTAACACGACACCGTTCATCTGTTCAGTTTCATGCGGGACCAATCAATTCACGTCTTTTGATCAATGCACATTCCACAGTTGGCACAACCTTTACAGAAGATGTGTATCCGGCAGCATTGCTGGAGTGGAATGCGCAGGTACGTAGACAAAGTTTGACATACAGTATTGACCTCAAAAGGTCATGATAGTAGAGTAAGCATTTGCTTGGCTGATTATTGCCACTTCACAGATAATATAAAGGGTCAATGTGAAACATTAAATGTGACGTGTCATGTCAAAAGGAGACACTTTTGGGCAGGATCGTAAATGGAGAAATAGCCAAAAATCTGCCCGGGGTGATATTTTCACAATTTGGGTTTGTTGCGAATTTGTGATGTTATTGATGTTAAAAATATTGTCTGATAGTTTCAGACCGGAATATAACTGGCATCTTGTATTTTTTTAGACATTTATCAAGGTAATTCCTACTCTCAACATTGTCAATAATATTTTTAAAGGCCGATATCTCAATTTCCAATTTGATTAAACCATAACTTACGAACTCAATATCTTCGCTTAGGAATGTCAGATTTCATTGTGAAAAACGGCGTTGTGGAGCAAAATATCTCTATTATTTAAGATATGTAAAAATCTAAAAATTGACAACCTGCCCAAAAGTGTCTCCTTTTGACATGACACGTCACAAATAATAAAATGACATTGATTGATTTTCTGTTGGACACAGCAGATAGGACGCTCTTCTCTTTATAATTAATTTAGGCCGTGAGATATTTACGAGATAATCAAATCATTACAATGTTTAATTCGCCGGCTGATCCACCATGAGCTGTTGCAGCATGTGGTGGTGTTCTCCTACATGAAATCGTAAGTTCCGAACGGTTCTGATGTTCTCTCTCCTAGTGCACAGCGTCATCATCCCTATATCTTCTTGTCAGAAATTGCCACGATAGTAGTGCGAATCCCCTAGTTCTTCAATAGCCACGCGTGGCGAGTTTTGTTGAGATACGCCGATCGACTCAGGCTAAGCACATCACCTAGACGATACCACTGCATTTCCATTCATTAGCTGAAATGACACGTTTGTACGATCTGCGCATGCTCATTATCCATTTTAACGTTGCTAACCCAAGAAATTTCGATTTTTCGTCAGTTCTTGTTTTCAAGACGCAGAGTGGAATTTCAAAACGCACAGTAACGCTTATCATATTCTTTCAACACACATATTCCACTGCAAATCTTACAAATGTTTTGTTGAAAAAGCAAAAATAATGGTATATATTAAAGGGTTTGAGAATATTATCACATCAAAACAATCTACACCATCATAGCACAACATGTAGTCTATTTTCATTATAGGAATAAAATCAATCCATCTCAATAGGCAACGAAGGAACGTGGTCTCTTTGTCCCTGAGTTTACGATTCTATACGGGGATTTGCCATTTGGTCTAATACCATTTGGTCTAATATCCATTTCGTCTACACCCATTTCGTCTAAACCCATTAGGTCTATATCCACTACGTCCAACAATCATTTGGTCCTTTAACCATTTGGTCCGATAACCATTTGGTCCTATGACCATTTAGTCTAATAACCAATAAGTCTAAAACCATTTATCCTAACAAACATTTAGTCTAGTACTCATTTGGTCTATAACCAATAGGTCTAATAGCCATTTGGTCTAATAGCCATTTGGTCTACACACCATTTAGTCTTGCAAGCATTTAGTTTATTAATAAATAGACGAAATGGTATTAGACTAACTGGTTATTAGACCATACGAGTATTAGACCAAATGGTTATTAAAGAAATATTATACCAAATGGTTATTAGACTATATGGTTAGTAGACATACCGGTTATTAAACCAAACAATAATAGACTAAATGGACATTAGACTAAATTGGACAATTAGCCTTTCTGGTAATAGACCAATTGAATATAGCCTAAACGGGAATTAGACGAAATAGTATTAGACCAATATGGCAATAGACCATTGAAAGATTCGACCTTCAACAATATAGTGACAATAGATTTAGGTTGTTTATTTGGATGTTTATTTAGGATGTTTTATCCTACATATCGCTAAATAGCATTATTTAAGATCATTTATAAAAAACGAAGATTTTGACACCAAGTTCATCAAAATTGGAGCAAGTTTAAATTTTTGACCCTATAGAGGTCAACGGTCGAACTTTGACCTTTTGATAATTACTCAAGAACAGTACATCCTAGATAGGCAAAACTATATATTTTCTGAATCCTAATGACCAGAGGAATACATTAGTAATGTTTTAGACACACATTTGATGAAGATTGAAATTTGACCCAATGTTAAGTTCAATGACCTTTTCCCCACTCATGGGACAATATTTTGTTTTGGGAACAACAACATTTATGTACTAGGGACTTTAAGGATTACGAAAATGGAATGGATGAACCAAAACAAACTCAAATTGAACAATGATAAAACTGAATTTTTTATAGCCGGGTCATACCAAAGTCTTCAAAAGCTCCCCAAAGTACAGTTAAAGGTCGCCGACATCCATATTGAACCATCATGTAACATCCGAAACCTTGGAATAATTTTTGACTCGAATATGACAATGTGTAAACAAGTTAACAGTCTGGTTTCATCTGGAAACTATCAATTACGCAATATCCGCCGCATATGCCGTTATCTTGATCAGGACACACGTCACCTTGTCGTCCGAGCATTGTTTCTCTCCCGTCTTGATTACGGCAATGCCCTCTTGTATGGCGCAAACTCCCAAGACCTAGTTCGCCTCCAGTCCCTTCAAAACCGAGCGGCAAAACTGATCTTCTATGCATCCAGACTCGATAGTCCATCACCCCTTCTGAAAAAACTGCACTGGTTACCGGTCACAAAACGTATTCAATTTAAGATATGTCTTCATGTTTACAAATGTCTCAATGACTGTGGTCCTGAATATCTTGCCAACTTACTTGCTCACATAAATCGTCCTTCAACGGCTCCGGTTACACGGTCTGCAACAGACAAGACTCTTCTTGCAATACCATTTAGTAAGAAATGTATAGGTGAACAAGCCTTCTCTGTTGCAGGCCCATCACTTTGGTACTCATTTCCGCAGCATGTAAGAAATGCCGGCTCAATTGCAGTTTTCAAAAAACTCTTGAAAACTCATTTGTTTTAATCTGAATTTGTATTTTTGCTTTGTATTATATTTCATGTGGTATTATTTGTTGTATTTTGTATGGCGCCTTGATCATACTGGATATTGCGCCTTATAAGAATTTAATGTATGTATGTATGTATGTATGTAAAAAATAGGATAGACAAATAAATCATTCAGGTGCATGGCAAAGCCACCTGGTGACTAGACTAAATGGGGTGTCATAATGTGCAGGATTAGATCCCGGGGATTAGATACAAAAATATGGGTTAGATTTAAAAATTACTTACAAAATATGGCTGACGTCGGACTTCCATTTGTTGTTCAGCAATGTAATTTTCAGTCAACTCTGTACTATTATCATCAGGGGAAAAGGCGGCTCAATGCATTGGGCTCGCCAAAAATGATACAATGACATACTCATACAACTTACTCTCCTACCAACGAACTTTGATCGATCCCTAACCGGGTAAGGTGGTAGGTAAAACAAAATGAGAGTAATAGATGGACCTAAGATTGGCCCAACCTATTAGAACGCTTATTTAATCTGTCTATACCGATTCGGTGAAAACACCGTAGTCTCGGTATGAAGCCTGGGAGTCACATTTTTGTACCATCGCGATGCAGCTGTCAATCATCATGCACACCGAGTCAGAATTAGTGGGTTAAATCGGTAATAAAAATATAAAAACAAATGTAAAAAGGTAACCCTACCACATATTTTGTTTTTAAAGAAGTAATTAAACAATCTATGAAAGAGATACTTACTTAGAACTTCAGAAAAGATGGGAAAAGACGTTTTTATTACGTTCAGGGTCCAGCTCATTACGTATTCATAGTCACATTTTGGCTGCGCATGACAGACTCTTATACACTGTGCACTCTTACACAAGGTCCCGAGCTCACACTGTCCTCAGTTTTGCGATCGGAGTGGCGCCTCTCTTAATTTAGTTTTCTCAGCAGGTTTGGGTTGGTAAGTATTAGTCTACAAAAATACCGTATTGTTTTCTTTGTCCCTAGATTCTGCGTCTGACATTGCCATTAGTGGATTCCGACTTTGGGGTGGAGACCCGGGAGGAGAGCAAACCACGGAAGGTATAGTCAAGTCAAAGCCTTATCCGAATCTACATGGCGAACTATGTGTTTTTCGTATCAGTCGTGGGTAAGGCAAACCTATAATTCTTTTAATACTCCAACGTTTTTGTTTCGTTGCAAGAAGCGTTGTCCATATTTCAATGCAAATGTCCGCTCACATTATTAGTTTTGTTCGGAGATTTCAGGCCTTTGCGTCTAGATTTTAAAGGTATGTAGTCAAACACTCGCTAGCATGATGCTAGAGAGTTGAATTACTCTGTAGTATGATACTAGGTGAACTGTTAAAGCCATTTGCTCCCCAGCAACGCCCTCAATTTGTTTCGAATTTCTACTTAGGTAATGGCCATTGGTGTACATAAATGCTCTGTGAAAAACTAAGCCTGAAGTGCTTTAATTACAGTAAAATTTAACATTCATCATAATAAAACCGGGTATCCCCGGTTTAACAGTATGTATTCTTACAAAATCACAGTGTAAACAAATTTAATATGTTGTGTACCTCAAGGTTCAATCCTACGTCTGTTATTATTAATGTTTTATATCAACGATATACCCATATTATCCATAAATTGTGCAATATAATAAAATTATAACATGATAATCTAATGTTTATTTTGATTTTTAGCTCTTCTTGAGGAGTGGTTTAAGTAATTCGATATGTTCAAACATTACTGGACATAACTCGGCTGAATTCAAAAAGTTAGACGACTGCAACGTAAAACAACTTGGTCTCAACGGGTCAAAGATCATGCTGACAGGACGCATTGACATAACCTTTGATGATCCCAATCAGGAAACTGAAAATATCAGAGTCAGAGAGTATATTCCTAAGGATGAAACATGCTCTTTCTACGGAACATACCACGCATTATATTTAAGTTGTATAAAAGGTACGTCCTTGAAAAGTCCATAGACATTAAGAGTAATTTTTTTAATTTTTTTTTTATTTCTTTAATTTTGATCAACCATACCAAAAATATTTGGGCGAAAGTCAGACTTTTTTATGTTGACCAAAAGTTAGTCAAAATTTAAAAAAATTAAAAACCGGTCCTAGATACGGTCCTTGATATTTTATTTAGTTTTTAAAGATTAATAAACAAATTCTTTTACTCAAAACTTGTTTTGTTAAGTGGTCCGAAACATATTGGGCCAAAAAACTCGTTTTGGGGGATGTTCTCCAAAAATGAGCATTTTTGCCCAAATTTGACCTCACAGATGAGTCCATCAAGCCTTTGCCATTCTAAAAATGTATACTTTACTTTAGACCAACAATTTAGCAGTTACAAGGTCTAACAGTTTCAATAATTCTAGGGTTAAGTCCACCCTTAAGGGCTGGGGTATGAACGTTTGGACAGTATTTTTTTGGGACATCAGAGCACATCAGACATATCGAATTGCATTCTGAATACGAAGAATGTCATTCTGATATCAAATAATTTCGATTTTTCAAATTCGCAATTTAATACACATTTTATGGCAAATCATTAAAATTGATATTTTTGATATTTAACAGTACTTGAAGAAAACTTTATAAATCTGATGATTTATACTTAAAAATATTTGGGATGAAAAGCCGACGATCAATTGAAAATTTGACCTTTCGTATTGAAGATATGGATTTTTTTTCCAAACAAAATTAGGTCTTTGGGAAAAAAATCCATATCTTCTCAAAATGTATACTTTTTTACTTTATACACAACAATATATCATTAGATTTACATAATTACTTCGAGGACTGTTATATATCAAAAATTTGAAAAAATATCAAATTTTTATAATTTGTCATAAAATTTGTATTATATTGTGATTTTCAAAAAATGAAATTTATTTGATATCAGAAAGACATGCATCGTATTCAGAATGCAATTCGATAGGTCTGAGGTGCTCTCATGTCCACAAAAAATACTGTCGAACGCAATAAACGCTCATTTTAGATCCCTTAACTACGAGTAGCTTTTTATCTACATGTAATATAAGAAAGTACTCCGTTGCTGTCCAACCTAGAAATACATCCATATATTTGGGGGGGGGGGGGGCGGGGGTGTTGTGCGAATAAATTTAAGATAATCCTGTTTACGATAATAAAATGGTGATGTTCTTTTATATTTTAATTTCAGAAATGGCTCACCCTCTGGAACATGGCTATAAAATATTAGTAACTGCCGCAACCAGCTGCGAAGGGCGATGTGGAAACCTTCTAGAATCCACCGGATGCCGTTGCGATAAACAGTGTGTCCTCTTCCACGATTGTTGTTATGATTACAACAGATTATGTAGCGATCGCAATGTTGACTTTAATGATGACATTGTTATAGATCCTGATTTATTTTCCTGCCTTCCCCTGGATACAGATTATAGCATTGGTTCTGTTTTGCTTGTAAACACGTGTCCTACTAACTGGACTGACACGTATATTGAAAATCTTTGCATGAAGAGCTTTAGTGTTTCAGACGCTAACCCCAAACAACGATTTCCTTTTGAATGGCCTGTTGCTGATGAAAACGGTAATAACTTTCGAAATGTATATTGTGCATTTTGTAACGGGAAGAGCTTTACAGATATTACTCCATGGGACGTACAATATCCCCCAAGTCAAGGTTCCAACAATCAATGCCAAGAAAATGATCATCGGTCTGATCTAGGAACGGTAGGAAAGCGTCTACGATATTGCTTCCCTTCAGTCATATCAACTTGTCCAGATACATTTACAAACTTATCAATAGCCGCACTTTGTAACTCATACTCAAATTTCGTGTGCATGGAAACTGAACCAAAAAAGTACAACAATTATCACTGCGCTATTTGCAACGGAGCGGCCGAGGATAATATGCATTCCTGCACTGAGACCGGTCACAGCTTGCAAGGAACAGCGTTTTGCGACAACTTTGGACCTTTAGGGAATCCCAGTTAGAATCGGTTTTAGTGGACTCACAATGCTTGGCAGAAGATAACATTTACGATCCCTACACGCGGCAATGTCGACCTTTGACATGCTCACCTGGGTTTGAGCTTGACGTCGAAGGTAAATGCATTCATATATCTAAAGGAGTCAATGCTATAGATGGTTTGTGTTGTCAACAACAAGACTCGTTAATTTTCTTCGGGATTGACAGACAGCATTCTGGTACAAACGAGGTAAACGAAAACATTGCGTGTTTTCTTCAGCAGCTAAATATCTCTCTACATGGAAACAACACAAAATGGAGAAGACGTCACAATTTCGGTCTCCCTGTATTAAGTAAGGAACTTTTACAGGGAGACACATGTGACATGACCAGTGAATTAGACGCCATATTTCTTCAGACATCTGATATGTTCAGTCTTTGTAAACAAGACTTTGTTTCTTATTTGTACATGTGTAACGCATTTCCTACTAATGACGAAAGCTGCGATGGGATTTGGTTCCACGGAAAGGTGACGGAGTTCTTCTCTGTGGATGGCTCATATCTATACCAAGTTTTCATCTATAAGGGTGAATATATTTTGCCCAAAATAGTTTTGCATCAAGTATATTATAGCTACGACTTGGTGTTTAAGGCTTTTATGAAGGAATCAACCGTCGCTGTATGCGGGGAATATGTGCGTCTTCTACGATCAGCTTGTCCGTTGATAACACTCGAACATGATGATTACAATATCAGCAGGACAAAAAACGGCACCCGATTACTGCAAATTGACAGTCTCACACTTTATGAAGACGAATACGTGATATATCCGAACGGACCCGCACAAATATGTGCCAACAACTTACCTGCAACACACCTCTTCGCTAACGGTAGTTATCTTGACCTTGCCAACACTATAGGTAGCGCTCTGTCACTCGTGGGTCTTTTTCTGACATTTGTTTTATTTTGCCGCTTCAGAGATCTTCGAAACTTACACGGTTGCTGTATAATGAACTTATCCGTTGCCCTTTTCATTGCACAATTATCGTCCTTATTAACTTTGGAACTGACAATGATTCCACATACTGCATGTTTGATAATGGCCTGCATTTCACACTTCACTTGGCTAGCTTCATTCACATGGACGACTATCATCGCAATTAATTTGCTACGCGTGTTTTCTTCAACTCGAGTAGAAAACCAACAGCGTATCGGTCGCCAGAAGAGTCATTATATAGTTCCTGCTTGCGGTTGGGGATACCACTTTTAATCATCTTGGCCTGTATTGGCATTGATAAAGCTGATGCTTTCCCCATATATAGCCGAATTTCTCCCTGTTGGATGGTGAACCCAACCAGTAATCTGCTTGCATTTGGAGTGCCCGTCGCAGTGTCTCAAGTCATCAATGTCATTTTGTTTGTGATCACGGTCATTGTGGCGTGTCGCAGCCAAAGGCGATCTAGGAGACTGCAGAGACGAAACCACAATCTTGCCGCTTTCTTGCGAGATTTTATACTTTGTTTCAAGGTAAAATATTACATAACAGACCCACCTACTTCAGAATGCACAACAAAACACACTGTTTGATTAAGTTAACAATATCTGAATCTTTAACATCTTTAAGATAAGGATAATGAACCGAGTGCAGTGCATTAGTCAAGATAATCGCACGCGCCGTGGAGTTATTGCATTTAGAATTCAATAACTCCATGGCAAGTGCGATTATCTTGACGAATGCATTTGCACGAGTACATTATGCGTCATATACTTTGAGTATATTAAAACAATAGGCAATATTAATTGCTGCATTCATTATATTAGTTTGAATATTAGGGAAAATATCTTGAATTTTAAAAACACCGTCAGGCCACTGACCTAGCAAGAAAATCAATCCCTGTATAAGTTAGCTATCAATGGTATCGATTGCGCCATTATATACGTCATACTTTAGTAACTTGTTCAGGCATGGTTTACAACCAATTGACTTTATGTTGTAACAATTATATTCGTGGTTCCGAACACATCATGAACCAGTTGACCTGGAAACGATCGATTTTGACGCCCCATTAGATATAGGTCTACCTGTATTTCATTTGTAAAATGCTGAATATTTTGTAATGGTGTCATCTTGTATATGGTCACCCCTGTTTTTTAGCCCTTCTTAATTAACATCGAATATTCTCATTTGATTTATTTGGGTTCATTAATCATAATTTATGGCAATGATAGTTGCAAAATAGAACATAATTTGTAACCTATGATTTACATCATGCGCATGAAAAAATACCATTGTAACCTATAATTATTTTAACACCACAGAAGGTATATCGTACTTTTTTTCTAGTATTTGAGCGTGCACGTATTATCTAAAATCTATTGTTTAGCGTGCGGGTTTTAGATAATGCATTGTTTAGCGTGCAGGTTTATATAATTTGGGCTATGAAGGGTAGTTCGCGAATATAATGCACGGGAGAAGAATACATAACGATGAATAGAAACGGGCACTAGAAGTATATTGATCGATAATGATCTGATACATAAACATAAATGCATGCACTTTATTATAATCATTCAAATACATAGATTAGTAATGTTATCCGGCAGTCTTGTTGATTACAAACTTCTGTTGCACTCAATGACTGATGTATAACCATAATTCACTTGTCCTGCGGAAATCACTGTTCAGCGAAGTCCACTGTACACTTGAATTTATATATCCTTTGCGTATTGAATCCTCGCACAGATGACATTTTCCACAATGGTGCTGCTCTCACCACTCACTTTCTTCAGGAAAAGGCCACATAATTATAAAAGGTTGCTCCACCTGTTCCCATTAACATTGACAGGCGTGTTGTTTCATAAACCAGACCTCAGCAAGTCGACAGAAGAATATATTCCCCTTTTGGGAAGAAGAGAGCACTTTGTTGCACTTGAAATCGCCTTCGATGTATTGCTGGAATAATAGCACATTATTGGCTATACAAATTTACTGGCTCACATGGGTACTTCTCTTTGTGATGGCACATGAACTAGACAACACATTAGAAAGCCTACATCCACTTTCTAACGCAGTTCTGCGAAGATAATTTGTCCCTTTTCTCTCTTATATACCAAAGTGGTAAACTGGAAATTCCCAGCTATGATTTTCCCTACATGAAGCAATACAATGGCCACGTCCAGACACATTGGCAATTCCAAGTTACAAAAATAGATATGGGTGAATTTTTCTGATCAACTTGATTGCATGAAAGGGAATTCCCAAAATTACACACCACCTGTTGAAAGGGATTACCATCTCTCATATCTCTCATGAAAGAGCCTTAAATTGTAAACAAAGATCAATAATCAAATTAAATTACTCAGGGCACATCACAATACACACCCCGCACACCACACAAAGAGTACAAAGAGAGCACAAAGGAAAATTCTATAATGATGAACCAATAAACAGTCACATCTCAACTGCCACCGAGGATTGAATGCAATTATGGGATATGTTATTTATGTTTGTCGTTTCAGATCGGTGTGTTGATGGGCTTATCATGGAGTCTTGGTTTTGCCGCATCATTCTCCAACTCGGACACTCTCTGGTGGATCTTCGTAGCCACCAACTCTCTCCAGGGCATTCTATTGTTGGTAACAAATCTCTGCGCCAGTAACGTACAGGACAATATCAGAGGTAGATCAAGACAGATCCGCCAAGCTAATGGCTAACCTCATGTTGGCAGCACATGTCACTCCCCGGGGTAGTCTGCTACTGGTTACATGTGTTAGTGTCAGGCTAATGGCTAACCTCCTGTTGGCATCACATGTCGCTCCCCGGGGTAGTCTGCTACTGGTTACATGTGTTAGTGTCAGTTACGTATGCACATATCTTTCAGATAGACATTCATTTTATCATGTTTATTTTTGAAAATACCATACATCCTATTGGTATACAATGCATTAAACAAATGTATAGCCGGGTGTGTAGATTCCCGGGTGGGCACTCAACTGTGACGGTATGTGCCTGTCAATAGGCCCCCTCTTTTGAAGTCGACTATACCCGATGACCCCCTTTTTTTAAAAGCCGTACCCGATGACCCACCTTTTTTAGTTGCGGCTACCCAATTACCCCCTTTTTTGGTTGCGGCTACCCAATGACCCCCTTTTGTCTACAATAGCATCATCAAAATTTCACAAAATAATGCCAAACCTTTCAAAGTCTCTTATTTCATCAAATTTGTGATGGAAATTTGGAAAATTTGGAACAAGAAAATTGCATATGTATTAGCTCAATTAGCATGTTGTGCACATTTGTGCACATTTTATTACAAATTAAATTGAAGGGGATTCTTTTTAATTGACCTGTTCTTTTTGCAGGTGAAGTCTATGGAGATAAAGATCAGAGAAGGCTAGAAGGGCGGTTTTGCATAATTTTTAGGCCATTTTAGGGATTTAGAAAAGGCGCATACAAAGGAGCCCCATACAAAATTTACATCGAATACCAGTACGAATATAATTAAATACTTCTCAAGAGGGGCTGTAGCCAAAAAGAAAATGCAGCCGACGGTGACCTGCGTCATTTCAATACGGCAACAACAAATGTCGTGAGCAAAAACAGCAACGCTGCCCGCACTATATGTTTGGAAACCGAGGTACGATTTGGGCTCTTATTCGCACCCATGAAGTACCGTTACATGAAGGAAAGGGCACAAAATATAGTTCCCAGTGCAATATATAGGCTACATTTTAACATGAAAATTTTACTCTTTTTTCAAAATCTTCTACCCGATGACCCCTTATTTGAAATCTTATGCTCAATGACCCCCTTTTTTCAAAATCTTATACCCAATGACCCCTGTTTCATTTTTTTGATCGTACCCAATGACCCCCTTTTTGCAAATACCGTTTTGTACCCGATAGGCCATTATTTCGCAATACTGGTAGGCACATACCGTCACTTCTAAATTTGAGTGCCCACCACGGGTATAGATTCCTCTCGAAAACTAGTGCATTGCATATGTATTAGCTCAATTAGCATGTTGTGCACATTTGTGCACATTTTATTAAAATTGAATTGAAGGGATCTTTTTAATTGACCTGTTCTTTTTGCAGGTGAAGTCTATGGAGATAAAGATCAGAGAAGGCTAGAAGGGCGGTTTTGCATAATTTTTAGGCCATTTTAGGGATTTAAAAAAAAGGCGCATACAAAGAGCCCCATACAAAATTTAATCGAATACCAGTAAGAATATAATCAAATACTTCTCAAGAGGGGGCTGTAGCCAAAAAAGAAAATGCAGCCGACTATGACCTACGTCATTTAATAAGGCAACAACAAATTTCGTGAGCAAAAACAGCAACGCTGCCCGCACTATATTTTGGAAACCGAGGTGATTTGGACTCTTATTCGCACCCATGGAGTACCGTTACAGAAACAAAAGGGCACAAAATATATTTCCCAGTGCAACATTTTAACATGAAAATGTAAAACGATTATCAAATGATTTTTTGTTTTAAAAAAATCACTGATTTAAATCAACTTTTCAGTTTTACCATTTTTGATCAATTTAAGTTAATTTCATTCTTGAATTGACTGTTTTACTTCATTTGTAATGCTTCTACACCGTTTTGATTAATTTAAATGATGTCATTTTATCTATTGCTAGAAAATCATTTTCAAGGTACAGAATTCAACAGGTTTTTTCCGATGAGTTTATCAAATTTTTTCTTTGAAATTTTCACATCTGAAAACGCGTTTTGATTTTTTGGTAAATACATGATGGGATTGTGCATATGTCTAGCATTCCACTTGTCTCTTTTGACTTTATCATGGGGTATAGCAGTTCTTGGAATCAAAAAAATTAGAAAAAAAGCAATTTAGATAATAAGAAAAAAAAAACCAACGATTTAAATTTTTTTTTTAATCGCCAACCCTGGTCTTAAGGTGTTAATATTGAGCACATTAGTGCAGTGATATCGCCATCTGTTGTTATTCAGTTTATTCCGTATACAAAACATTTTTAAAGCTATATGTTGACACCATGCAATACATAAAGGACTAAATAGTTGCGTTAAAGCATCCCGGGGTTCATTGTGGAGGAGGGGAGGTTTGAAAAACAAGGAAAGCTACAAAATAGCATCAAAGTTGCCCCGCAGAGCTAAAAAGAAACAATAGCCATCAAGGTTGGCCCAGAAAAAAAGAGTCAATAACAATCAAACTATTAATTAGCCTGAGTTTAAAAGAGACAATAAATGCCTTGGTGTATGATTAAGTTGGTAAAGATCGTATAATAACGTTTTATTGTGAGAAGATGTATGGATGATGTGTGTTTAGTGGATGAAATGGAATGACATTATGCATGATGAGGGGGTGAGTGGAGTGTATGTTTGTTACATATAGTGATGGGTGAGTCGGAAGTAGCTTGTATGTGGGAGTGTGAGTGTGATTGTATGAGGAAGAACGCAGGTTTACTTTTATTATATTTTATTGGGCGAGGTGCGGTACGCCGCACCCGCCCTATATTAGTCTGACTATTGACCTACTTTTTCACATGCAGTGTTGCAGAAAATATTCGTGCTGGTTATATACCCAAAAACCCACAGAGGTAATAGTTTACGGCGAGTTTTGTAATTATTACTTGATTTTGATATTTAAGTAATACGATAAAGTCATCATAGGCAGTAATGTGTTTGTATTAAAAGAAATAACAAAAATAATTATTAAAGTAATAGAAATACTATTCGGAAATTGCAGCAAGATTTCCAGATGTCTTTATTTGAACAGTACCAGTTCTCCAGTTTTGCTAGTTTTCCTAATCTTTGGGCTAAATTAATAGCATCGTAAAGGTAATAATTTTATACTGACAGCTTCGCTAAAAAATAATATCGAAATATTGTAAAATCAAACTTTTCCCCTCATAAGTTGTATCAAAACAATATATTGAGGAAATAGATATGACAGATTTTGAAACTTTGATATGGAAAGATCATAGACCTGTTGTCTCACCAGAGAAGATGAGCAGAAGTCTTCATATCTGATGATAAAAAAACCCTCTAGAGGTATGATTACGAAAGGAATGTTTTAAATAACTATTATCTACAAAATTTTTATAACAACGTTTTATATAAAATGTTAATACAAAACATTTTCTGTTGTGATGTGAAGGGTTAATATAAAAACAGGGAAAATCTGTTCCAACTGACCAGCAGGGAACCAAAGGATGGATCTAAACGGATACAACAGTGTCACACTAGCAATGGATAAGATTAAAATCAGGAAAATATGACACAGCACAATGGGGAATAACATAAACATATAAAGTTAAAAACTCTTTTAACTTTGTTTATACGTTTTGTGTTATTCCCTCATTGAAATCGACTTTGTCATATTTTCCTATTTTCAACTGAAATTGAAGGGTTACTCATTCTTTCATTTCTCTTGACAATTTTTCATTTGCTCGCCCTATTCCTTTTAAAGGAATTTTTATTTATTATATTTTATTTCAATTTGAATTTCTGTATTTGTGCAATGGTGGTCTAGCACTGGCTTCTGAGCTGTACTCTGATACCTGTATGATGATTTTCCACTCGCTGCGCTCGCTGTTCGAGAGGCGTCGCGGTTTGAGAACAGGGCTAGTTCTATAGTGGTCTTGATGATGTGTTTAAATAATTTAAATTATGATGATGTGTTTAATAATCTATTTCTTATTATTTTTTAATAATTTATTATTTTAATATTTTATATTGTTCAATTTCTGTATTTGTGTCTTGGTGATGTGTTTTAATAATTTAAATATAACTTGGATATATATGGTATAATAACATTTTGTTGTGAGAAGATGTGAGATAATTATGGATGATGTGTGTTAAGTGGGTGAAATGGTATGACATTATGCATGGTGAGAGGGGGGTGTGTATATTATGTATGCGAGTAAGGGGTGAGTGGAGTGTATGTTTGTTAAAGGAACTTATTATACTATGTTACATAAACGAATCCAACGAGCCAAGTGATGGTCAGAATCAAAGAGCTTTTATAAACATATAGTGGCAATAGATTACGTAATGCTTTGTTCCTTTGATGCCGATTTGATTTTCCGACAGGCTATTCATAGAAATGGTACCATTGTTTCGAACAAAGAGGTTCTGCCATTAAATTGGTCACTGAACCGACAACATATTAACGCTTTACACAACAGGCGTGTATCAATAAGTGACCACGCAACAGTCATGTGTAAGGGCAGTCATGTGTAAAGTGGTACCATTGTTCTCACGTATCCCAATGTGTGCTTAAGATGGTCTGAAGTCTATAGAGGAGGCTTTATCTGTCGATGTACACTTCTTTATCACCCGTCTGACTTCAGGCGCTTCGTTTAAATAAGTTGAATGGTCTTGTTGATCGATTGCACATCATAATGTGTTAAGGCTACCAGGTCCACATGTTATATAGTACTGTGTCAGGTCCACATGTCTATAGTACAGTATGGTAATCGCTACATGTTAGTAATCGCTACGTATACATGTAACATGTATACTGCGCCAATAAAGTATCCTTACAGTTGGAAAAATAATCACAATTCCCAAACTGAACAATATTGGGTTAAATTTGTTCTTTTTAATAGATGCACTATTTAATCCTGCACATTATGACACCACATTGAATCCAATGTGACCTCAGGAAGAAAAGTTACAAGCAATTGAATAGACGAAGGTCCAGTTTTAAAAGTGACAAACTGGCCTATACAACGCAAAAATATTCCAACAAGCAAAACAAAGAGACAACACAGTTTCTTCAATGAACCGGTATTTAAAGCAGTTTTTATTTCAGTTTTTTACTTCTCTGTACTTTTAATAACTTTCATGTTATTTGTCAGTTCTTTTGTTTCAGTTTTCTTTTGTTCCTTTTGTTTTAAATTAAAGCCAAACGCATAAATTAGCCATTCACCACTCTCAAACCACATATCTAGTCTGTGGAGTTTTGAATAGGCCAGTTTGTCACTTTCAAAACTGGACATTCGTCTAATCAAATGCTTGTAACTTTGCTTCTTGAAGTCACATTGGATTCAATGTGGTGTCATAATGTGCAGGATTAGCTAGTGCATCTATTAAAAATAACAAATTTACCCCAATATTGTTCAGTTTGGGAATTGTGATTATTTTTCAAACTGTAAGGATACTTTATTGGCGCAGTATATAAGTATAGGCCTATAAAGGTTTTATCACAAATTTTCATTTAATTCAATTTTATATTTTAAGAAGGAGATTAGCACAGAAACAGTGGCGTACCTAAGGGAAGAGGAGGTAGCTTCCTGTGAGAAATCATAGAAGGGGATGAGGGAGGAAGAAGGGAGGAGGGGATATGGAGAATAATAGAGGGCTGTAGGAAGGGAGAAAGAGGAAGAAATGAAGAGAAATTAAAAAAAAAGAGGAGATAAATAGAAATATAAGAAAAATGATGGGAATGAGAGAGGAGAGTGAGGATAAAGTGTAGGCCTAGGAAAGAATAAGGAAAATAAAATAAAGGAATGATGAATACATGTAATAATAATTATTAGGCTATATATAATTATAGAAACTAAACATATAACAGCACTAGGCAGCCATTCGATGATGTCAATGCCTTTATTCGTTACGTAATTTAAACGCCCAGTCAGATGTATTTCACACCTGTCAAACACAAGTCACCCAATTTCAAAAACTGGACGTTGAATGTACACTCTCATGAATATTGATTGGCAACATTTTCCAATATGTCAGCGCTCTACTCGGAAACAATAGAACAATAAACCCTGCAGAGCGTTGGTCAGAATTCATTCGGGCATTACTGGGTCTCCCTCGCACCAAACTGGTGTTGTGACTGCCCAATAGAGCTTGTGCATATGACGTATCATACCGTAAATATGGCAGACTACTCAAATGCATTGAACAAAAGCATGATTGCAACCTACCGCGACAGTTCGTCTCACACACATGACAAATGCACTACTATCAAATATGTTGATGACAACATTTGATTGAATGGACTGCACTGCGCCATGATTACGGTGAAGGACACCGGTTCAAATCCTTTGTTTGGAGCCAATCAATAATTTCACGCACAACCTCTATTGGGTGGATTAAATCCACTTAAAAAATCGATGTTATATTGTATTTTCTTTTAAACTTATACATCATTCTATTGTCTTAGTATAACACGGGTGATGGAATGCAGTTCAAATTTTAGGTGGGATGGACCCGACGGTGACCCAGCAGCTATGGCTGCCATTGAGGTGTAGGAATGCGTGAAATTGGATTCGTCTATACTGAGAGGGTGAGTCGGTAGTAGCTTGTATGTGGGAGTGTGTGTGATTGTATGAGGATGAACGCAGGGTTACTTTTATCATATTTCATTTTTTTTTTTAAATAAATATTTTGTCTTTTAGTGAAATATTGTATTAATTTAGTTTTAGTACATTTTTGCATTGTAAATATCTTTTAAACAAACTTTTATATGTTAGTAATATTTTCATATCCACACGGACTTGTGCAAGTTGTGGAAGATCAATATTGTACTGAACATGTTTTTAGTAGTAGTAGTAGTAGTAGTAGTAGTAGTAGTAGTAGTAGTAGTAGTAGTAGTAGTAGTAGTAGTAGTAGTAGTAGTAGTAGTAGTAGTAGGGTGCTATATTAATTTTGGGTAAAGGTGTTTATCTCAGTTAGGTCAAAAACTTACCCTATTTGTTGGGTAATACACTTTTACCCAATCATGCCAATAGTGTTGGTAATTACATAAATTATTGGGTAACTTTTATGGTTTTGTTGGGTAATATATTGACTTTGAAATATGAAAGTGATGAAATAAAACCTTTTATGTTTCCTTTCATCACTTTCAAAAATTTGAATTATACTATATTATGTTATTTTGTCTCTAATTCTTATGTATTATATTATGTCATGGTATAACTGTTTTATCACTTTCCAAAATTTCAGGTTCTTATATATTATTACATTTTATGATGCAATTTGTGATGCTTGATTTTGTCACTTTCAAAACAAATGTGTATTTATTATTTTCTTGATAAAATATATGATGTTTGATAATTTTCTAAAAGTTGAAATTTTCTGTATTCAATCATTTTGAAATGTCATCACTTTCAAAGACATGTACTCTATTATAATTGTGATGATATTTGTGATGTTTCATTTCAACACATTTAAAAATCTAATTCTTTATGTATTCTATTATTTTATGATGAAATCTTGATTGCTTCGTTTCACCACTTTCTAAATATTCTGGTTATGTATTCTATTATTTTGTGATTTCATTAAAAAAAATGGAATATTTATGTATTCTATTATTTTGTCATGAAATCCGTGATGTTTTGTTTCACCACTTTCAAAAAAACAATCTGGATCTTATTTATTCATTTTTGTTTGTTATGAAATTTGTGATGTTTGATTTTACCACTTAATGTGGTAGGCTTCGTTTATCAATTCCCAAATTGAATACCTGCCCATAGCAAAAAGAAAAGTTTCCCGGTGACCACCTGATGACCATTCGGTGGTCATCAGAAACCTTTCGGGTACCTTTTCCAGAGTTGTCCGAAAGTGCCCGCTAGCGGATACCTTGCGGATACCTAATGAAGTTATCCAAAAGTTTTCGGGTAGACATCCGGAAGTCTCCCAAAAACTCAAATATTTCAAATGAGTTACCCAGAAGGTTCCCAGAAACTTATATTCTTTGCAGGAGTTACCCGGTGGTTATCCGCTTTTAATTTGACCTTGAAAATAGCATTAAGCATCTTAAAGGAGTGTTTCGTGATCCTAGCATCCTCTTTTTATGACATTTTTCAGTACATATCCACGAAAAAAGCCTATTCCCAAAATTTCAGTTGATTCCGATTTTGCGTTTGCGAGTTATGCATGATTATGTGTATTACACTGCTCCATAGACAATGTGTTGTAATTTCGTTCTGGTGCACCAGAACGAAAATCAAATTTCACGATATCTTTGCAAAACGAATTAATCTGCAAGAAATATTTTGTACATAAACATTATGTAGCTAGAGGTTTCCAGTGATATAAAAATCTCAACTTTTTTTTAGAAAAGTGGGGGATGAGGCTGTGGATCACGAAATGCCCCTTTAAGAATGCGTGGGTGGGTATATGGTCAAGGGTCACTGAATGAATTCAAATAATGGAGTAGCTAGCTGTTGGCTAATTAATCTGGAACATGCTGTAGGAATTATAAAGCATTGATGCTTGATTTCATATCACAATGCAGGTATGAAAATGTGTATGAAATTATTTGTATTGATGCAGTCTTTATACACTGATGTACCTAATATATGACACATTTGAATGTTTTAGTTTATATCTTTTCTAGTAAATCATACATGATTTTGACAGTAATTAATGTCAATTAAATTACTAATCATCAGCTAATGTGTCAATTAACTGATCAGCTTTATGTTAAGCTATTTGTTGTAAATAAATTATAATATTTGATATGAAAATTATTATGCTGTGTCAGTGATGTGATCACATTTAGGTACTGTAATATACATGTATATGCTGATATCATAACAATTTGGTTGTACATTGGTATGCACCTTATAAAGGTGTGAACCAATTAAATTAAATCATACATGATTTTGACAGTAATTAATGTCAATTAAATTACTAATCATCAGCTAATGTGTCAATTAACTGATCAGCTTTATGTTAAGCTATTTGTTGTAAATAAATTATAATATTTGATATGAAAATTATTATGCTGTGTCAGTGATGTGATCACATTTAGGTACTGTAATATACATGTATATGCTGATATCATAACAATTTGGTTGTACATTGGTATGCACCTTATAAAGGTGTGAACCAATTAAATTAAATCAGGAATATTTAAAATTACATTGCACACTTTCAAGTTTCTTAAAGCAAGATAGCACAAGCTATGACTGCAGAGTTATATTTTTCCAAAATCTACAATTCAAATAATAAGCTATTAATTGCGTAATAAATTTGTGCATACTCATGAATTTGTATTTCTGCATTCCCCAAAAGGTCAACAGGAAGTCTCCAAGAGGTCACCAGGTATATCGTCACCAAAAGTTATCCGCTAGGTCCCCGAAAAGTTATCGGGTAGTTATCCGCTAGTTCCCAAAAAAAGTCATCGGGTGGTTACCCGCTAGTTTCCCAAAACAGTCATCGGGTAGTCATCCGGTACCTATTACCTGAAAGGTATCCACTATTGTTTCCCAAAAATTTATCGGGTAGTCACCCGCTACCTATCTAATTTGCATGTGAAATGTGCCGGTGTCTACCCGATGACTATCGGGAAGTTATCCGAAAAGGTCTCATTTTTTAATATGGGTGTATACAACAATGGCCCGAGTACATTTGTGATATTGAGAAAACTCAACAAAAATTCGTTTTTTATTTCCTCAGTTACATGTCATTGGTCAACAGTTTAAGGCTTACGTGCGAATTAGTATGACAATGACCGTTTAAGTCATTGTGCGGGATCATTTCAATGTCAGGCCTGTAACCAGAATTTTTTGTTTTGTGGAGGTGGGGTGGGGGGAATGAATGACCTCAACATGTCATTTCATTTTGATGACTCATTTTGAAGACAAAATCGGTTATATCAAAATCTGAATAGTTTCCCTTGTCAAATTTGACAAGTTTCTAATCAAAAATGAGTAGATTGTTTAAGAATTTTATCATTATTACGTGTTGGATCCAATATTCACACTTGGATTCATCAAAACATAATAATGCCTAAAATTGTACGTAAACTTACGTTTGTTATGCATATTTTATAAACTTGGTATGTGTCATATTAAAACAAGAGCACCAATGGTGATGTAGCTCAATTGTTTCTGGATATCTCTCTCTCTGTGTCAGGTGGCGCTGTGTAGCGCTGCTGGGGTCTTCACAAGAGTACGCCATCTCACTCGATCTGATGCCAAGTGCGTTGCACCTTGCATTCCTTGGTTAGAAACCAGCTTCACGTCATTAGTCCAAGATGTTGGTGAACGTCCTCTTCCGCGTCGGCCTTTCATAGCCCCTTCTGGCCCGGGGATATATGAATGTCATTGGAACTAATTATGTTATTGGCATCATGGTATTGTAGGTGAATAATATCACAGTTTATTATCGGTTACCATATTCAGCATTATTATTATGGACTGCGCATTTACCCGTTGAAGTATGAGATAGAGCTCTTTGAAATACAGCTTTCCTAATAGAAAAAAATGGACAGAGCTCCGCCGTCTGACAGCCCATTTTTAGGGAACTGTCAGCAGGAAAAAGGTTCATGGATTATTTTTGAAACAAATACATGACATGAAACATTAACATAAAAGTTAATGTAAAAGTGTCAACTTTTAAGGCTCATAACTTTAAAACTAAGCCCCCTACGTACATATGAACTATAAAGCTTTCCTGAAAGAAAATGGACATAGCTCCACCGTCTGACAGCCCCATTTTAGGAACTGTCAGTTGGAACTAAAAGGCCATATGGAGGATTTTCAAACTGCACGAAAGGGTCCACTTTAAGGGCTCATATCTTGAAAACTGGGTCCGCTGGGTACTTGTATGGACTGCATCATGAGATAGAGTTTTTTTAAATAAATCTTTCTAGAAAAAATGGACAGACCAAAGAAAAGAATTGCATGAAAAGATTAAAGTAAGCGTCAACTTTGAAGGCTCATAACTTGAAAACTGAGCCACCTGCGTACATATGAACTGCATTATGAGATAGAGCTTTTTAAAATAAAGCTTTCCTGAAAAAATTCCAGAGCTCTGCAGTCTGAAAACCCCATTTAAGGAACTGTCAGTTGGAACTAAAGTCCATATAAAGGCTCATCACTTGACAACTAAAACATCTACGTACATACGAGGGTCATTCAAAAAGTTCTACCTCCATCATCACATCTCTGTTATCTTACGTACCAGCCATGATTATATTCGTAAATCTAGGCTACAAAATAAAAGTTATTTGATGAAAATGTGATTTTTGGTTGTTAAGATATGTTTCAATTCATTCATCATTAAAATACTATAAAAAATGAGCAAACTTGAGTAATTTTAATTGGTCAAACTTGCGCAACCTTGATCATACTTATGTCAACCGGAGCATACATGTGTACTTGTGTCAACTTGATGGTCAAACATGAACATACTTGAACATTTCTTGAAGTAAATCGAATCGAGGCACCCTTTAGTGAAGAATAAGTTTATAGACCTTTATACCTAGGTAAAACAAACTCGATCAAACTTGAACATACTGGAGCATACATGAGTATACTATAAGCTTATAATTATGTGCAAACTTCAGCATACCAGAGTAAAACAACTTGAGCAAACCTCAGCATACCTGAGCATACTTGAGCATATAAGCATGAGCATACCAGAGTAAATTTGATCTAATTTAAGTAAACGTGAGCAAACTTGCCCTTGAGCATACTGAAACTTGCGCATACTTCCATGATGATAAGCATGATAATATGTGCGGCGACGATCGGAATATATGAAATCAAAGCTGTCGATTCGTCAGTAATAGTTCGGTAATTGTCTCAAGTGACATCATAAGCGTTGTGTGGTCAAGAACAGAGGCGTATCATCATAGGACATAAGGGCATGTGCCCCAATCGATTTGAAAATTTAAAAAATCCAATAGGAAATAGCCGAAAAACGGCTTGTGTCCCACCCCCCCCCCACCCAATCAGGCCCGGTGGCCCCGTGCCCCCCCCCCCCATCATGGTCGGTCCAGACAAGATCGAAGACTACGATATTCTTCTGGTAAAGAAGGTTATTGTTTGTTTAAAAACATAACAAACAAACAAACAATTCATATCCATATTAAATACCCAGTTGTTAAAATGGCAATGTAGCTAACTTGGTCTTATTTTCAGCGCTCGAAATAATTATAAGCTTGAAGCTTCAATTGAATACCTGAGTGTAAGAAAGGCCCAACTCCATTTTTACAAAAATGAGTTAGACTCGGCATTTTATTGCCAGCAGACTGTTCGTATGAGCCAAAATCCACTCTCTAAATAGTCTTCCACGTACACTTAATCAAGGTTTTCATGGAAGAAAGGCCCAACTCCATGGAGTTGGGCCCTTCTTCCACAAATAGTGGGTTAAAGAGTAATTTTGTTAATCCATGAAATCTGCTTTTCACTACAAGGCCCTATGTCACATGATCGATAACGCAAAATAACGAAACATTTTAATAAAACCTAAGAAAAGACCAGAATATTGTAAAACACAAAAATGCACAACATTCTCTAAAATAACGGAAAATATCAGTAGATATTCTAAGGTAACAGTGAATTTCAGGAGATATTCTAAAATATTTTGTTTTTTTAAGGATACTTTGCGTTATCGATCAAGTGACATAGGGCCTCTTGCTTGAGATGCGCGAGTGAATTTCCACGTCAAATCACCTGGCAGGCAGGGTGGAAGTTCTGTGAGCACTGTGTACCTGCATACACATATTGACGGACCGACCACACGCACTTGAGGAACTCGCGTCGTTTTTTGTTTTTTTTATCTCCAGGCCCTAAAGTAATATGCTATTTACGAACTTAAAATCAAAATCAAAACGAGAAAGATTTTAAATTTTTTCCGCAAAGGAAAATTTTCCGGAAAAACGCATGTGAATTTTTTCATTCTCCATTGAAATGTGTACAAAAGTGAAAAGTTGAAGCCCAAAATTGGCACTTTCCTTAATTTTCAGTGCTTTGAAATTCATGGGAGTAAAAATATGGCCAATTTCGAACATATTATTTTTTCACCCCCAAAAAAAATCCCACCCACAATGACCCCCCCCCATCATTTGGGCAATTTTCAATTTTGATCATTGAAGCGCTCTTGCTTGAGATGCGCGAGTGAATTTCCACGTCAAATCACCTGGCAGGCAGGGTGGAAGTTACTTGCTGTGTACCTGATACATACACATACCCGAAAAACCCACCCAAAATGCCCCCCCCATCATTTGAGCAATTTTCAATTTTTGCTCATTGAAGAGGCCCTATGTCACATGATCGATAACGCAAAATAACGAAACATTTTAATAAAACTAAGAAAAGACCAGAATATTGTAAAAAAACACAAAAATGCACAACATTCTCTAAAATAACGGAAAATATCAGTAGATATTCTAAGGTAACAGTGAATTTCAGGAGATATTCTAAAATATTTTGTTTTTTTAAGGATACTTTGCGTTATCGATCAAGTGACATAGGGCCCCGGATCTCTGAGCTCTCTGACCAATAGGATCTTCATCATGCTCATCTATCAAGGCACAGTTCTATACCGCATATTATATTTATACATTCATAGAAAGACCCTGGAATGTTTTGGTTATTGAAACTCGCAATCCACATCTTGAGGTCAAATTTAGAGCTATTATTGTTGAATGGAGCTCTTGAGCTTGGGAATGAGATACTCAGTTTCCACTCATCAGACAGCTTTTTCTTGTGAATTCGCCAATTGGTCAGTTGCACAATGCACAAATTGTGTTCATATAGAAATGAACCCGTCGAAGCGAAAATTTCCTCTTGGAGATATACAACCTGTGGTTCCCTGTGGTGTTATTTTGTAGTGTCTAAAATAATTTACATAATTTGTTTATTATTAGATTAGAAGATTTATAGCTGATTGTTTGTGTATTTTGTTTTCGAAAATGAATGCATTTTATGTAAGTAAATCAACGCTATTGTATACAATTATTACAAAACTCCAATAGCCCATGAACGATATATTTCTGTCATGAACATCAATTTTGTGAGTTGTGAGCGATACATCTAATTTGGCATTATAATTATAGTCTATAAAATCATTTGAACACTATGTTTTTTTTTTTATACTATTATTCAATTTTCATCTGTATTTGATCTATTTTGAAATACCAACCTTTTGGATATATCTTGCAAACCCTAATATTTTCTTGACGCTCGTGCTTCAGGTATTTATGTTTCCATAAACCAATCTCACATTGTTCCCAATTATTTTCCGTGCTTGGACTCTGTAATAAATAATTGCTTCAAAGTACTCTCCTCACTATAAATGGACCGCAATGATCTCATCCCAATGCTAAGTTCAATAACCTCAATTAAACAATCATGCAGCAAAATTTGACCCCAAGTTGGAGGGTGTGAGTTTGTGTACCCAAATTTTCAAAGGTCATTCAATGAATGTGCAACTGTATTGGGGTTAAAGAAATGTGTCCTTATAGATGAGCATGTTGTGGGATATACAGACAACAGGTGTCACAGCCAATTATATGCCCATTCTATCTTAGCACGATATAATATAAATTATTTATAGAGTCTGTTATTTGTAAGTTCGAGGCAAATGAAATAGTGCAACAGAATGCTTTCTGGTACGTGTGGTAAAAGAATGTCTATAAGCTTACGATGTTAGCCTATCATCATTATCTCCGGGGTCATTATCATAATTATTGTAAGACTAATTGCTTAACATTTGAAATAATGAATTCTATAATTAGGTGTAAATATATAAATAGGTTAATAAAGCTGGATGAATTGTACGTTTTCATTTTCTTATCCAAGGTCAATGAATAATTTAAGTATCTGCAAATTATAACGTATACATGTACCTGAAAAATTGACTTTATAAAGCCATTATTAATTTGACATATGGACAAATTAAGCCTCCTTCACCTATGGAAAAATACTGTCATGATAACCCAGCAAACACAACGGTTTTCGACATTTTTCGCAAAAGGTTAGAAAAGGTTGCCAGAAAACGGTTAAATGTCGGGTTTTATAAAGGGTATGTGAAGGGTATAAAACGTTTTCATAACATTGAAAATTTTTTTTTTAAACTTCCTACAAAATGTTCTCACATAGGCTAATCTTATTTAAGTGTGTTGACGAAATATTTGGCAACAAATATTTCCAAAAAATTACATTTTGACAACAATATAAAAATGTTGTAGTGCGTTTTTCATACAAAATGTTTTAAAAACGTTGCTATGATAACCCGACAATAAATGTTTTTAAACCGTTTTTACCAAAATTAAAACCCAAAATACAGTCCGTTTTAAACGTTTTTAACACGTTTTGTGTTTGCTGGGAAGACACGAAGAGTCGACAAAAATACATCTTTGCTTCTCAAAGAACATGACGAAACATCATTGGCCATCTCTGTCAAAATTATTATATACGACAAAATTGATCCGATATATTCATTATGATATAAAATACGAGTATATAATTGACTGACGATATTCCAAGTGGAAGTGCTGCTATCATGATATCGTCTATCAAAAGTTCTCCGAATGTACACAACGAAACACTATAATTGTGCATTTATGTACACTCTTTTAATGTAGAAGAGTAAAATACTCACTCTGCAAAAGAGTGAAAATCACTCCAAAAAGAGTTAACTGAAAACCACTCTTAAAAGAGTGAAACCCACTCCTAAAAGAGTGGAAACATAATACGGAATTACTATTATAGAGTGTTTACTCTAAATAAAATGAAGCAAGACTGATAAATACGATCCCTTTCTGCATGAATTTGCAATTTTTAGATTTTCTCAGATAAAACCCCAGTGTATATAATAGTTTGCGCCGGTTGTATATCCACATCGTATTTCTTCTAGCTTTTTTCCGCAAAGGAAAATTTTCCGGAAAAACGCATGTGAATTTTTCATTCTCCATTGAAATGTGTACAAAAGTGAAAAGTTGAAGCCCAAAATTGGCACTTTCCTTAATTTTCAGTGCTTTGAAATTCATGGGAGTAAAAATATGGCCAATTTCGAACATATTATTTTTTTCACCCCCCCCAAAAAAAAAAATCCCACCCACAATGACCCCCCCCCCCCATCATTTGGGCAATTTTCAATTTTTGATCATTGAAGCGCTCTTGCTTGAGATGCGCGAGTGAATTTCCACGTCAAATCACCTGGCAGGCAGGGTGGAAGTTACTTGCTGTGTACCTGATACATACACATACCCGAAAAACCCACCCAAAATGCCCCCCCCATCATTTGAGCAATTTTCAATTTTTGCTCATTGAAGAGGCCCTATGTCACATGATCGATAACGCAAAATAACGAAACATTTTAACAAAACCTAAGAAAAGACCAGAATATTGTAAAAAAACACAAAAATGCACAACATTCTCTAAAATAACGGAAAATATCAGTAGATATTCTAAGGTAACAGTGAATTTCAGGAGATATTCTAAAATATTTTGTTTTTTTAAGGATACTTTGCGTTATCGATCAAGTGACATAGGGCCTACTACAATAAAACTTCTTGCTAACATATTACGTGAGTTCTATGTGGGCATAATGGTGATTACCTAATATCTGTAGCTATTTATAACAAAGAACTGGCACTTACAGTATATTAGTGGAAGAAGGGCCCAACTCCATGGAAACATCATATATAATTTCGAATGTATGTAATATTGTATGTTCATGTATTAAAGGTCCCCTGAAGAAGCAAACATTCTGTCTATAAAACTTTTCCAAATATTACGTTTTTTCTTAATATCTCAAAAACAGTTTTGATGGTGTTGGGCCCTTCTTCCACTCAGGTATTCAATTGTCAAAGGCCATTCGTGTTAGGCTACACTGACACTAGACCCTCCCTCGGGTCCATGGAGAACGACTGGTAATGTAGATTACATAGCATTAAAAATCAACCCAATACAGCGCTCAATGTACTTTCGCGTTCACTATAAAACATGACTAATAATACGAGTATGTTTCTATATTGCTGCACTGACTGTATGTGTAATCAGTGGCGTCGATTTGTGCATGAAGAGGAATGGGTTTTTGGCATTGAGAAAACGAAGGGGGGGGGGGTTACAGGAATAGGGCATTATGTAAATATTTATTGTTACATTATCCAGAGATGGAACTGAACCGAGACTGGGGCATTCAGCGCTCAATGTACTTTCGCGTTCACTATAAAACATGACTAATAATACGAGTATGTTTCTATATTGCTGCACTGACTGTATGTGTAATCAGTGGCGTCGATTTGTGCATGAAGAGGAATGGGTTTTTGGCATTGAGAAAACGAAGGGGGGGTTACAGGAATAGGGCATTATGTAAATATTTATTGTTATATTATCCAGAGATGGAACTGAACCGAGACTGGGGCCAGTCTACACTGACACTTGATAGACCTGTTCAGACTCGCAAATGAACAACAAGTAATGCATGGCTTGACAGTTGCGTAGACCTACATGCAGAATTTCATGAGTATGTTCCCAGATACCGCGTTCCCCCGACTGACCTAAAAAGGTAGGGTTTGTGTATGGCCAGATTTACCTTTTGTGGACCGCAGCCACAGCGACATGATTTTTTCCATTTTATAAAAACCTGGTCCCGCTAGGTTGGGGTATATGTTTACTTAAAACCAGACCCTAGCATAGGTACCCATAAAATCTTTGAGAAGCCTCCGCCCCCCGGCTGTGTAATTATTTTTTGTAACCATGGGCCGCAATATTCTAACCTTACCCCCGCCTTACCCTTGATCCATGATAGGTTTATTTCGGCCCATATGGGTGCAGCGGCCCATCATGGCCCATGTTTGCAGAATGAAATTAACCTCCGGGCGTAACACACAAACGCAAAATCTGAATCACAATGAACTGAAATTTTATGAACAACCAGGATACAAGAATTACATATTAAAGAGTTCGTTTACAAAAGGCGCTAAATCCAATAGCTGCCTTGTGCCACATTTTTCTGGTAGATCCTATATTTTAACATTATTTTAAACTTAAAAGTTTTTAAACTTTTTTGTTAAAATATAGGATCTAAAAATGGCATTTAAAAATGACATTTAACGATTGGAATGGATATGTTTGTAACACTAGCTTATTTTCTAACTATTTTCAACATCAATTTGTCCCCTAAAAATTCTTCAATGCAAAATTTTAAAATGGCTGACATTGGATTTAGCTCATTTTGGAACAAAAAAAACCCAATTCTTTTAAATTTTTGATATTCTCTTATTCACACATGGGAAGTTAAAGAGATTTGCAACCATTTTTTAAGGATAATCAAAACATTGTTACAACAATAAGTCCACTGTTATTAAATTGGCAAGCTTACTGCTACTCTTGGGAATATCTTCAAATGAATTTTACAAAAAGCAGCCGTTGGATTATTAAAGCGCCTTTTGGAACCGAACTATTCAATTATACTCTTTTTACGATCTGATGACGTCTTTATACCCTCACGTTAAAGGTGGGTAACCTGATTGACAATCTCATTCCCCCCACTTTACCTCATCAAAATGCTTATTTTGGTGTCAGATGAAAGCTCATATTATTCTCATAAACATATTGAAATTTGGCGTTCCAAATCGGTATATTTCCGAAGAAATCATCTAAAAACTGTCGAATTAGTCTCAAATATGGTAGGCCTATACCATATTTGAGACTAATAAGGCAGTTTTTTGATGATATCTTCGGAAATACACTGAGTTGGAACTTCTAATTTCAATATGTTTATGAGAAAAATAGGACCTTTCACTTGAAATCAATATATTACATGATCATGATGATTATCATTAATAAAAACACTGTAGACTACCAATATCACGCTGTATAAATGTCGGTAATTCTATTAGGAATTAGTCACATTTACAAAAACATTACATGTTCTTTTTTGCATGAGTGCTTGAAAGGGATGACATTGTATGTTATACGTAAGTTTTAAAGAATTTGATTTTCCAAATATATCAGGTCACCTTCCTTTAACATCTAAACAATAGCTCTTAATTGCTAATCAGATCTAGTTTTTCAATATTAACTAACATCACAAATTATATAACTACGTCTTTCCTGTGTGCTGTGTGTAATAAACAGTTACAATAAAGCTTAATTAAGCTTGAACTTGCGAAAATTTCAGCGTATAATTGTATGACTAATTAACCTGTATTAGAGGAAGAACGTTGATTTCAATCATTGTTAATAGTCCTTGAAGAGGTGTGGTCTTTTCTTTTTCATTTTCTGTTATTTTACATCGAGGCCTACCTTTGAAAAAATATGCTTCACAATGTGGGTTGTATTGCTCAAGTGGATTTGATATGAGGAGCGAAAACGCGTATAACAATAGGGTAATGAGGAAAATAAGAGCTCTCTTCTGATACCAATCTCAGTTTTCATGAAGAAAATGGGTGATGACACTGTCGATTGGGTCATAACTATAGTCTCAGATTTGGGAAACTATAACAATTATAAACATTGTAAGAGTTTACTTCAACACTACACTATTTTTCGCTCGCCCCGCACAGTGTCATCGCCCGATATCTTCATGGCAGAAATCGCCATGGTAGGTTGAATCCACAGCCACGCATGGCCATTTTGTTCCGACCTGTTTAATAGTTTTGAGATGCATAATGGGCTGAGGGACATCCGACTAAGGCTATTGACAATAGCCCGGTGACTGACCTCTCTGTGTGTGAGTGAGCATGATATGCGCCATGAGGTCATCCGCTTTTAGACTGCCTCCACGAGTGTCCTACACTGCGCTATAGTTCGGCACATATAAAATAAGAATTTTTGTCAGTTTTTGATTTCAAGACGCACGGTTCTTTCTCAAGACGCAAGCTAACGACTATCATATCCGTTCAACACATATATTCAAGTGCAAGGAAAAAAGTATGGCTTCTTTAGAATAAAAAAATTACGTGAGATATTCATCATTTTCTACCCCGGTATCCAAAGATTTATAGTCTGAATATCAAATCGTGTATAGCATATTCACGTGTATCGATCCCGGGTATTGATTTTAGTATCTCTGCTGTACCAAGTAATTATTAGCCAGCCGATGCTGTGGTATACAATCACAGCATCACCATCTGATGAAGACGCTAATCGAGCTTGTGACAACGTTTCGGATGATCGAAAAATAGTGCAGTGTTGAAGTTATACTCTTTAACCATAATATTTACCACTACGTATGAATATCCACTAGTAAACTATAAACATGGCTTATAACACAAATGGCATTGAATTTCTACGTATACTTCGATGTATATAGAGCGATATACCAGACTCCAGTGGCTAGGATTTATTCGGGGAGGGAGGTGACTTCACAAAATATCAATGGCAACACTAAGATATTATGAGCGAGGGGTGAGGTGGCCTAAATATTCACAATTGATTACGTTGACAGAGCGCATGTTGAAGTTAAAATGTTCAGAATGATGTGAACGTTTATGCGGCATATCGGGCTGAATTTGCTAAATTTTTGTTTATTATCGGTCAAATAATGATGGAGCTAGAGCAAATTTTATCACTGACCTTGAAGGTTTCGAGAAAGAAGAACTAGACATTGCTGTGGTCTAAGACCCTTAATGACCTTTGACCCCAAAATTTTAAACACCCCAGACATTGGCTAATGCATGTGGGCAAGTGGCATCACTATGCTATGTTATTTGTGACAGAAGAGGCATTTTAAGGTATTTCATCTCGGACCAGAAGTGACAGCTTAATGACTTTTGACCTCAAAAATACAATTAGGGAGTGTTCATAAAACACTCTGGTGGGGTCAGAAAAATAGGGGGATCAATAAAAAGGGGAATAAAAAAATCAGTCCTTAATAGGGTGATCAAAAAATTTGAGGGTAAACGTCCGGGGTAAAATGTATGACAAGGCGTACACGTTCCAAAGTTTTGCGCGCTGCGTACGCACAAAATGTTAAGTATTCAATTACTCTCAAGCGTCAAATCAGCCAAATTTTGCACTTTACAATTTAGGTGCAACACTATGATTCCAATAACTCCAAACGGTCATCTATAGCTAATGAGTTAAAACATATATTGTTGGTTTCTTTTTTAGGACATGAAGGGGGATCCAAAATTATTTAGACCATAAAATGGGGATCAAAATAATCCACCCTTTTGGGGATCAAAATAATTTTGATGTCTGAGGTTCCAACTTTTCCAACCACCCCCCCCCCCCCACCACCACCACCACCACCACTATACCACCACCACCACCACCACCACCACCACCACCAGTATATATAAACACAGAACACTTAGGATGTGCGCAAAGAATGGAAAAAGATTTTATTTGGATGCTTGTAGCTTTTCTTTTCATTTTCTTTCTTCTTTCTTTCCTTCCATTTACGTAAAAAACAGAAAGGGTTCAGGTCATTGCTAATTAGGACTATTCAAACATAACAAGTTGTTTGCTCAAAACAAGGGCGTGGTTTTAATCATGTTTATGAAGCTCATTAATTAAGTTCATGAAGCACATTACATAATATTTACGTCAAAGACATCCCAGACGAAGGGATGATTGGTGGTTTTTAACACTCGTTGCGTTGTTGTCTGCAGTGCAGGTTGTGTTTTCACAGAATTTGTGAATAGCCTATATTCCAGCTCTATTATTTTCATCATTTCTGTACAAGAAAAGTTTTAACTTTGGTGTCGCATGTCATTATGGCCAGACTCAGGGAATTCGTGTTTATTTTTCTTTGGTTGAATGCGGAGGCAGATACAACTAGGAAATCTCTGGTGCTCTCAGGTATGTAATTTTTATGTTTTTGATGTAACATGAAGTTAATTATGATTTTGCAATTGTAATGAAAGTATAGGTTAAGAAAACGATTTGTAAAGAAGGCATAGGTGAAGAAATGTTAACTCCATTATTATTTTGCCGAGATTGGGCATGTTTGCAGTGTAATGTTGCATTGAACACTTTAAAATCTAAATCACTGTTAATTTTTATAACTTGAGTAGCTAAAGCATTTTCAACATTGATGTGGCAGTGACGTTAAAGCGTTGAGGCAGATGTTTTAATGTACTTCGAGTACTGTTAAATATCAAAAATATCAATTTTTAATCATTTGCCATAAAATGTGTATTACATTGCAATTTCAAAAATCAAAATTATTTGATATCAGAAGGACATTCTTCGTATTCAGAATACAATTCGATATGTCTGATGTGCTCTAAAGTCCCACAATAAATACTGTCCAAACGTTCATACCCCAACCCTTAATGCGAATACAGCTTTGGTACATCGGAAACGATCTGAAAAGAAAGACTAATTTTTGATTAAAACAAGTTGCCCACATCTATGTGGAAAACATAACAGAATTATCTCTGAAAATTATTATTGCAGTCAAGTTAGCTCAATCGATAAGGCGTTCGACTATTGTGCGAGAGGTCGCGGATTCGAACCCTGGCGGTGGCTAGTACGCTCTTGTGGAAAAATTGAGTTAGCTTGAAATTCCCTGGACAAGGAACTTACTGCTAATTGTCTCGTTGTAACCCGTACTAAACTCAGGAGCTGATCCTGGTTGCGATGGCCATTTGTGGAATGGCTAGGGTGTGCGCTCTTGAAGCTGCAAAGTCCCTGATGTATTGCTGTTATAATGTAAATGGTTTATGGAATGATGATCGACGTCTAGGCGTTGTGCCTGTTCGTAGCGCACTATAAATCACTGCGATTTTTTTTAAATCTGTTCTTGCAGATAGTACAGTTTTACTGGGTATCATGTCTTTTGCACAACAAAATATAGCCTTCATATTACCGTTTGCATAGGTTGTTGCATTCGATAGGGTGAGCACTTGTTGGTTCAAGTTGTATTAATTGGTTCATAAGGTCAAATCAAATAAGTCGTATGTACAGTTTTTGTATTTTGTAAGTATATTCAAGGCTTATTAACGAAAAAAGAAAGAAAGAAAGAAAGAAAGAAAGAAAGAAAGAAAGAAAGAAAGAAAGAAAGAAAGAAAGAAAGAAAGAAAGAAAGAAAGAAAAGAAAGAAAAGAAAGAAAGAAAGAAAGAAAGAAAGAAAGAAAATTACTGACAGACAGAAACAAAGAAAGGAAGAAAGATTCAATTCAATTGGACAGTATTTATTGTGGGACATTAGAGCACATCAGACATATCGAAAATTGCATTCTGAATATGAAGAATGCCCTTCTGATATCAAATAATTTTGATTTTTTGAAATTCGCAATGTAATACACATTTTATGGCAAATGATTAAAAATTGATATGTTTGATATTTAACAGTACTCGAAGTAAATTTAATAAATCTGATGATTTATACTTAAAGTGCATGTATGTGGGATGAAAAGCCGACGATCAATTGAAAATTTTGACCTTTCGTATTGAAGATATGGATTTTTTCCCCAAAACACCCACAAAAATTAGGTCTTTTTGGGAAAATATCCATATCTTCAATATGAAAGGTCAAAATTTTCAATTGATCGTCGGCTTTTCCTCCCAGCTACATACACTTTAAGAATATATCAATAGATTTATAAAATTTACTTCGAGGACTGTTATATATCAAAAATGTGAAAAATATCAACTTTTAATAATTTGTCATAAAATTTGTATTATATCGTGAATTTCAAAAAATGAAAATCATTTGATATCAGAAAGACATTCTTCGTATTCAGAATGCAATTCGATATGTCTGATGTGCTCTCATGTCCCACAAAAAATACTGTCGAAAACTCAAAACGCTCATTCCAGATCCTTAACCAACACATCTTAACAACCAAAAATCACTTTTTTCAAATATTTTTTGGTAGCCAAGATGTAAGCGTATAATCATGGGTAATTTGTATGTCCATGGGAAGCCTCCGTCACTTTTTTCCCCAAAACACTGAAAAAAATTAGGTCTTTTGGGGAAAAAATCTATATCTTCAATATGAAAGGCAAAATTTTCAATTGATCGTCGGCTTTTCCTCCCAGCTACATACACTTTAAGAATATATCATTAGATTTATAAAATTTACTTCGAGGACTGTTATATATCAAAATGTGAAAAATATCAAATTTTAATAATTTGTCATAAAATTTGTATTATTCTTCGTATTCAGAATGCAATTCGATATGTCTGATGTGCTCTCATGTCCCACAAAAAATACTGTCGAAACGCTTAAAGCAGTATTAATGAAAAAACGCGCAATCCGCGAAATCTAGTATAATATTAAACACTGCCTAATTGTATCTTATTAACATGTCTAGCTAAATAATTTGCCTTTGATATTTTTCTGTTACGCAGGCAATCATACATATGAATTCCGACTAGTTGATGGCCACACACTATATGAAGGGCGTTTTGAAGTTCGCCGTAACAATGGTTCTTGGGGTATCATAAATGGATGCAAATGGAATTCAAGATACTCACAAGTTGCTTGCCGGACTTTGGGGTTTTCTTCTTCAGTGTTGTCAGCAGATAAAACATCTGCTTTTGGAAGTGGTTCTGGACTTGCTCACTTGGGAATTGTTCATTGTCAAGGCAATGAATATTCCGTGCTTGATTGCGATCATATTCATTGGGATGACAGTTCCCTCGATGGCAGAAGATGCCCTATAGGATTACACTGTATGCCAGGTAGGTGTATGATGGTTCGGAACCCAGTGCGTAACAAGAAGCCCGGCAAGAAGCTATGTATTCTAAGGTAATTTCAAGATGTTAACGTTGGAAGGAGGAGTATTATTATGCAATACTCCTTATCAGTTCCTTATGTGGCGTTTTCTTGGTCTGTGCAGGCAGGGGGCCGAGGGGGAGTTGCAAGTAAAAGATGCTAGCGAATGAAATGTGGGGGACATTCGACCTGAATTGTCAAAAAGTGGCTGAAAATAACAAAAAAGCAAGCAAAAACATTGGTGTTCCAATTTTGTCCAGGTGTGCCCATTATTTACTTCAATTGACTAGTCTAATAATTGTCACTCTTGCTTTTGTCAATGACATTGGCACCGTGCAGCATGTCAATCATCTCAATATCTCTATTAGCACAGATGAGGGTATGTCCAGCGCTGTGATATCATGTGCTGGTGTTAGATATATCATTCTTTGACGAGCAGAAGAATGTTTTCTGGTTTTATTTTTATTCAGGAAATCAATCTCTCGTTTTGCGAATAGCCCCATCGTCATCACAGGGAAGCAACATTGACAACAACAGGAAGCCAATTGAGGTTTATGACGGTGTGTCTGACTGGGGATATATATGTGCCTATAGTCGCTCTTGGACATATGACGCAGCTGACCTAGTCTGCAAGAACATGGGATTTTCATTTGCACGCCATACCTTCTCGATCCCGTATGCTGCATCTTCTAACACGACACCGTTCATCTGTTCAGTTTCATGCGGGACCAATCAATTCACGTCTTTTGATCAATGCACATTCCACAGTTGGCACAACCTTTACAGAAGATGTGTATCCGGCAGCATTGCTGGAGTGGAATGCGCAGGTACGTAGACAAAGTTTGACATACAGTATTGACCTCAAAAGGTCATGATAGTAGAGTAAGCATTTGCTTGGCTGATTATTGCCACTTCACAGATAATATAAAGGGTCAATGTGAAACATTAAATGTGACGTGTCATGTCAAAAGGAGACACTTTTGGGCAGGATCGTAAATGGAGAAATAGCCAAAATCTGCCCTGGGTGATATTTTCACAATTTGGGTTTGTTGCGAATTTGTGATGTTATTGATGTTAAAAATATTGTCTGATAGTTTCAGACCGGAATATAACTGGCATCTTGTATTTTTCAGACATTTATCAAGGTAATTCCTACTCTCAACATTGTCAATAATATTTTTAAAGGCCGATATCTCAATTTCCAATTTTATTAAACCATAACTTACGAACTCAATATCTTCGCTTAGGAATGTCAGATTTCATTGTGAAAAACGGCGTTGTGGAGCAAAATATCTCTATTATTTAAGATATGTAAAATCTAAAAATTGACAACCTGCCCAAAAGTGTCTCCTTTTGACATGACACGTCACAAATAATAAAATGACATTGATTGATTTTCTGTTGGACACAGCAGATAGGACGCTCTTCTCTTTATAATTAATTTAGGCCGTGAGATATTTACGAGATAATCAAATCATTACAATGTTTAATTCGCCGGCTGATCCACCATGAGCTGTTGCAGCAGGTGGTGGTGTTCTCCTACATGAAATCGTAAGTTCCGAACGGTTCTGATGTTCTCTCTCCTAGTGCACAGCGTCATCATCCCTATATCTTCTTGTCAGAAATTGCCACGATAGTAGTGCGAATCCCCTAGTTCTTCAATAGCCACTCGTGGCGAGTTTTGTTGAGATACGCCGATCGACTCAGGCTAAGCACATCACCTAGACGATACCACTGCATTTCCATTCATTAGCTGAAATGACACGTTTGTACGATCTGCGCATGCTCATTATCCATTTTAACGTTGCTAACCCAAGAAATTTCGATTTTTCGTCAGTTCTTGTTTTCAAGACGCAGAGTGGAATTTCAAAACGCACAGTAACGCTTATCATATTCTTTCAACACACATATTCCACTGCAAGTCTTACAAATGTTTTGTTGAAAAAGCAAAAATAATGGTATATATTAAAGGGTTTGAGAATATTATCACATCAAAACAATCTACACCATCATAGCACAACATGTAGTCTATTTTCATTATAGGAATAAAATCAATCCATCTCAATAGGCAACGAAGGAACGTGGTCTCTTTGTCCCTGAGTTTACGATTCTATACGGGGATTTGCCATTTGGTCTAATACCATTTGGTCTAATATCCATTTCGTCTACACCCATTTCGTCTAAACCCATTAGGTCTATATCCACTACGTCCAACAATCATTTGGTCCTTTAACCATTTGGTCCGATAACCATTTGGTCCTATAACCATTTAGTCTAATAACCAATAAGTCTAAAACCATTTATCCTAACAAACATTTAGTCTAGTACTCATTTGGTCTATAACCAATAGGTCTAATAGCCATTTGGTCTAATAGCCATTTGGTCTGCACACCATTTAGTCTTGCAAGCATTTAGTTTATTAATAAATAGACGAAATGGTATTAGACTAACTGGTTATTAGACCATACGAGTATTAGACCAAATGGTTATTAAAGAAATATTATACCAAATGGTTATTAGACTATATGGTTAGTAGACATACCGGTTATTAGACCAAACAATAATAGACTAAATGGACATTAGACTAAATTGGACAATTAGCCTTTCTGGTAATAGACCAATTGAATATAGCCTAAACGGGAATTAGACGAAATAGTATTAGACCAAAATGGCAATAGACCATTGAAAGATTCGACCTTCAACAATATAGTGACAATAGATTTAGGTTGTTTATTTGGATGTTTATTTAGGATGTTTTATCCTACATATCGCTAACTAGCATTATTTAAGATCATTTATAAAAAACGAAGATTTTGACACCAAGTTCATCAAAATTGGAGCAAGTTTAAATTTTTGACCCTATAGAGGTCAACGGTCGAACTTTGACCTTTTTGATAATTACTCAAGAACAGTACATCCTAGATAGGCAAAACTATATATTTTCTGAATCCTAATGACCAGAGGAATACATTAGTAATGTTTTAGACACACATTTGATGAAGATTGAAATTTGACCCAATGTTAAGTTCAATGACCTTTTCCCCACTCATGGGACAATATTTTGTTTTGGGAACAACAACATTTATGTACTAGGGACTTTAAGGATTACGAAAATGGAATGGATGAACCAAAACAAACTCAAATTGAACAATGATAAAACTGAATTTTTTTATAGCCGGGTCATACCAAAGTCTTCAAAAAGCTCCCCAAAGTACAGTTAAAGGTCGCCGACATCCATATTGAACCATCATGTAACATCCGAAACCTTGGAATAATTTTTGACTCGAATATGACAATGTGTAAACAAGTTAACAGTCTGGTTTCATCTGGAAACTATCAATTACGCAATATCCGCCGCATATGCCGTTATCTTGATCAGGACACACGTCACCTTGTCGTCCGAGCATTGTTTCTCTCCCGTCTTGATTACGGCAATGCCCTCTTGTATGGCGCAAACTCACAAGACCTAGTTCGCCTCCAGTCCCTTCAAAACCGAGCAGCAAAACTGATCTTCTATGCATCCAGACTCGATAGTCCATCACCCCTTCTGAAAAAAACTGCACTGGTTACCGGTCACAAAACGTATTCAATTTAAGATATGTCTTCATGTTTACAAATGTCTCAATGACTGTGGTCCTGAATATCTTGCCAACTTACTTGCTCACATAAATCGTCCTTCAACGGCTCCGGTTACACGGTCTGCAACAGACAAGACTCTTCTTGCAATACCATTTAGTAAGAAATGTATAGGTGAACAAGCCTTCTCTGTTGCAGGCCCATCACTTTGGAACTCACTTCCGCAGCATGTAAGAAATGCCGGCTCAATTGCAGTTTTCTAAAAACTCTTGAAAACTCATTTGTTTTAATCTGAATTTGTATTTTTGCTTTGTATTATATTTCATGTGGTATTATTTGTTGTATTTTGTATGGCGCCTTGATCATACTGGATATTGCGCCTTATAAGAATTTAATGTATGTATGTATGTATGTAAAAAATAGGATAGACAAATAAATCATTCAGGTGCATGGCAAAGCCACCTGGTGACTAGACTAAATGGGGTGTCATAATGTGCAGGATTAGATCCCGGGGATTAGATACAAAAATATGGGTTAGATTTAAAAATTACTTACAAAATATGGCTGACGTCGGACTTCCATTTGTTGTTCAGCAATGTAATTTTCAGTCAACTCTGTACTATTATCATCAGGGGAAAAGGCGGCTCGATGCATTGGGCTCGCCAAAAATGATACAATGACATACTCATACAACTTACTCTCCTACCAACGAACTTTGATCGATCCCTGCCCGGGTAAGGTGGTAGGTAAAACAAAATGAGAGTAATAGATGGACCTAAGATTGGCCCAACCTATTAGAACGCTTATTTAATCTTTCTATACCGATTCGGTGAAAACACCGTAGTCTCGGTATGAAGCCTGGGAGTCACATTTTTGTACCATCGCGATGCAGCTGTCAATCATCATGCACACCGAGTCAGAATTAGTGGGTTAAATCGGTAATAAAAATATAAAAACAAATGTAAAAGGTAACCCTACCACATATTTTGTTTTTAAAGAAGTAATTAAACAATCTATGAAAGAGATACTTACTTAGAACTTCAGAAAAGATGGGAAAAGACGTTTTTATTACGTTCAGGGTCCAGCTCATTACGTATTCATAGTCACATTTTGGCTGCGCATGACAGACTCTTATACACTGTGCACTCTTACACAAGGTCCCGAGCTCACACTGTCCTCAGTTTTGCGATCGGAGTGGCGCCTCTCTTAATTTAGTTCTCTCAGCAGGTTTGGGTTGGTAAGTATTAGTCTACAAAAATACGGTATTGTTTTCTTTGTCCCTAGATTCTGCGTCTGACATTGCCATTAGTGGATTCCGACTTTGGGGTGGAGACCCGGGAGGAGAGCAAACCACGGAAGGTATAGTCCAAGTCAAAGCCTTATCCGAATCTACATGGCGAACTATGTGTTTTTTGTTTTTTTTGTGGGTAAGGCAAACCTATAATTCTTTTAATACTCCAACATTTTTGTTTCGTTGCAAGAAGCGTTGTCCATATTTCAATGCAAATGTCCGCTCACGTTTTGTTCGGGGATTTCAGGCCTTTGCGTCTAGATTTTAAAGGTATGTAGTCAAACACTCGCTAGCATGATGCTAGAGAGTTGAATTACTCCGTAGTATGATACTAGGTGAACTGTTAAAGCCATTTGCTCCACAGCAACGCCCTCAATTTGTTTCGAATTTCTATTTTTTGCACCAAGGTAATGGCCATTGGTGTACATAAATGCTCTGTGAAAAACTAAGCCTGAAGTGCTTTAATTACAGTAAAATTTAACATTCATAATAAAACCGGGTATCCCCGGTTTAACAGTATGTATTCTTACAAAATCACAGTGTAAACAAATTTAATATGTTGTGTACCTCAAGGTTCAATCCTACGTCTGTTATTATTAATGTTTTATATCAACGATATGCCCATATTATCCATAAATTGTGCAATATAATAAAATTATAATATGATAATCTAATGTTTATTTTGATTTTTAGCTCTTCTTCAGGAGTGGTTTAAGTAATTCGATATGTTCAAACATTACTGGACATAACTCGGCTGAATTCAAAAAGTTAGACGACTGCAACGTAAAACAACTTGGTCTCAACGGGTCAAAGATCATGCTGACAGGACGCATTGACATAACCTTTGATGATCCCAATCAGGAAACTGAAAATATCAGAGTCAGAGAGTATATTCCTAAGGATGAAACATGCTCTTTCTACGGAACATACCACGCATTATATTTAAGTTGTATAAAAGGTACGTCCTTGAAAAGTCCATAGACATTAAGAGTTATTTTTTTTATTTTTTTTTATTTCTTTAATTTTGATCAACTATACCAAAAATATTTGGGCGAAAGTCAGACTTTTTTATATTGACCATTTTTGGTGCAAATTTCTCAAAGTTAGTCAAAATTTAAAAAAATTAAAAACCGGTCCTAGATACGGTTCTTGATATTTTATTTAGTTTTTAAAGATTAATAAGCTAATTCTTTTACTCAAAACTTGTTTTGTTAAGTGGTCCGAAAAATATTGGGCCAAAAAAACTCGTTTTGGGGGGATTTTCTCCAAAAATGAGCATATTTTGCCCAAATTTGACCTCACAGATGAGTCCATCAAGCCTTTGCCATTCTAAAAATGTATACTTTACTTTAGACCAACAATTTAGCAGTTACAAGGTCTAACAGTTTCAATAATTCTAGGGTTAAGTCCACCCTTAACTACGAGTAGCTTTTTATCTACATGTAATATAAGAAAGTTAGATTACTCCGTTGCTGTCCAACCTAGAAATACATCCATATATTTGGGGGCGGGGGTGTTGTGCGAATAAATTTAAGATAATCCTGTTTACGATAATAAAATGTTCATATTCTTTTATATTTTAATTTCAGAAATGGCTCACCCTCTGGAACATGGCTATAAAATATTAGTAACTGCCGCAACCAGCTGCGAAGGGCGATGTGGAAACCTTCTAGAATCCACCGGATGCCGTTGCGATAAACAGTGTGTCCTCTTCCACGATTGTTGTTATGATTACAACAGATTATGTAGCGATCACAATGTTGACTTTAATGATGACATTGTTATAGATCCTGATTTATTTTCCTGCCTTCCCCTGGATACAGATTATAGCATTGGTTCTGTTTTGCTTGTAAACACGTGTCCTACTAACTGGACTGACACGTATATTGAAAATCTTTGCATGAAGAGCTTTAGTGTTTCAGACGCGAACCCCAAACAACGATTCCCTTTTGAATGGCCTGTTGCTGATGAAAACGGTAATAACTTTCGAAATGTATATTGTGCATGTTGTAACGGGAAGAGCTTTACAGATATTACTCTATGGGACGTACAATATCCCCCCAGTCAAGGTTCCAACAATCAATGCCAAGAAAATGATCATCGGTCTGATCTAGGAACGGTAGGAAAGCGTCTACGATATTGCTTCCCTTCAGTCATATCAACTTGTCCAGATACATTTACAAACTTATCAATAGCCGAACTTTGTAAGTCATACTCAAATTTCGTGTGCATGGAAACTGAACCAAAAAAGTACAACAATTATCACTGCGCTATTTGCAACGGAGCGGCCGAGGATAATATGAATTCCTGCACTGAGACCGGTCACAGCTTGCATGGAACAGCGTTTTTGCGACAACTTTGGACCTTTAGGGAATCCCAGTTAGAATCGGTTTTAGTGGACTCACAATGCTTGGCAGAAGATAACATTTACGATCCCTACACGCGGCAGTGTCGACCTTTGACATGCTCACCTGGGTTTGAGCTTGACGTCGAAGGTAAATGCGTTCATATATCTAAAGGAGTCAATGCTATAGATGGTTTGTGTTGTCAACAACAAGACTCGTTGATTTTCTTCGGGATTGACAGACCGCTTTCTGGTACAAACGAGGTAAACGAAAACATTGCGTGTTTTCTTCAGCAGCTAAATATCTCTCTACATGGAAACAACACAAAATGGAGAAAACGTAACAATTTCGGTCACACTGTAAGTAAGCAAGTTTTACAAGGAGACACGTGTGACATGACCAGAGAATTAGACGCCATATTTCTTCAGACATCTGATATGTTCAGTCTCTGTAAACAAGACTTTGTTTCTTATTTGTACATGTGTAACGCATTTCCTACTAATGACGAAAGCTGCGACGGGATTTGGTTCCACGGAAAGGTGACGGAGTTCTTCTCTGTGGATGGCTCATATCTATACCAAGTTTTCATCTATAAGGGGGAATATATTTTGCCCAAAATAGTTTTGCATCAAGTATATTATAGCTACGACTTGGTGTTTAAGGCTTTTATGAAGGAATCAACCGTCGCTGTATGCGGGGAATATGTGCGTCTTCTACGATCAGCTTGTCCGTTGATAACACTCGAACATGATGATTACAATATCAGCAGGACAGAAAACGGCACCCGATTACTGCAAATTGACAATCTCACACTTTATGAAGACGAATACGTGATATATCCGAACGGACGCGCACAAATATGTGCCAACAACTTACCTGCAACACACCTCTTCGCTAACGGTAGTTATCTTGACCTTGCCAACACTATAGGTAGCGCTCTGTCACTCGTGGGTCTTTTTCTGACATTTGTTTTATTTTGCCGCTTCAGAGATCTTCGAAACTTACACGGTTGCTGTATAATGAACTTATCCGTTGCCCTTTTCATTGCACAATTATCGTCCTTATTAACTTCGGAACTGACAATGATTCCACAGACTGCATGTTTGATAATGGCCTGCATTTCACACTTCACTTGGCTAGCTTCATTCACATGGACGACTATCATCGCAATTAATTTGCTACGGGTGTTTTCTTCAACTCGAGTAGAAAACCAACAGCGTATCGGTCGCCAGAAGAGTCATTATATAGTTCCTGCTTGCGGTTGGGGATAGCACTTTTAATCATCTTGGCCTGTATTGGCATTGATAAAGCTGATGCTTTCCCCATATATAGCCGAATTTCTCCCTGTTGGATGGTGAACCCAACCAGTAATCTGCTTGCATTTGGAGTGCCCGTCGCAGTGTCTCAAGTCATCAATGTCATTTTGTTTGTGATCACGGTCATTGTGGCGTGTCGCAGCCAAAGGCGATCTAGGAGACTGCAGAGACGAAACCACAATCTTGCCGCTTTCTTGCGAGATTTTATACTTTGTTTCAAGGTAAAATATTACATAACAGACCCACCTACTTCAGAATGCACAACAAAACACACTGTTTGATTAAGTTAACAATATCTGAATCTTTAACATCTTTAAGATAAGGATAATGAACCGAGTGCAGTGCATTAGTCAAGATAATCGCACGCGCCGTGGAGTTATTGCATTTAGAATGCAATAACTCCATGGCAAGTGCGATTATCTTGACGAATGCATTTGCACGAGTACATTATGCGTCATATACTTTGAGTATATTAAAACAATAGGCAATATTAATTGCTGCATTCATTATATTAGTTTGAATATTAGGGAAAATATCTTAAATTTTAAAAAACACCGTCAGGCCACTGACCTAGCAAGAAAATCAATCCCTGTATAAGTTAGCTATCAATGGTATCGATTGCGCCATTATATACGTCATACTTTAGTAACTTGTTCAGGCATGGTTTACAACCAATTGACTTTATGTTGTAACAATTATATTCGTGGTTCCGAACACATCATGAACCAGTTGACCTGGAAACGATCGATTTTGACGCCCCATTAGATATAGGTCTACCTGTATTTCATTTGTAAAATGCTGAATATTTTGTAATGGTGTCATCTTGTATATGGTCACCCCTGTTTTTAGCCCTTTTAATTAACATCGAATATTCTCATTTGATTTATTTGGGTTCATTAATCATAATTTATGGCAATGATAGTTGCAAAATAGAACATAATTTGTAACCTATGATTTACATCATGCGCATGAAAAAATACCATTGTAACCTATAATTATTTTAACACCACAGAATGTATATCGTACTTTTTTCTAGTATTTGAGCGTGCACGTATTATCTAAAATCTATTGTTTAGCGTGCGGGTTTTAGATAATGCATTGTTTAGCGTGCAGGTTTATATAATTTGGGCTATGAAGGGTAGTTCGCGAATATAATGCACGGGAGAAGAATACATAACGATGAATAGAAACGGGCACTAGAAGTATATTGATCGATAATGATCTGATACATAAACATAAATGCATGCACTTTATTATAATCATTCAAATACATAGATTAGTAATGTTATCCGGCAGTCTTGTTGATTACAAACTTCTGTTGCACTCAATGACTGATGTATAACCATAATTCACTTGTCCTGCGGAAATCACTGTTCAGCGAAGTCCACTGTACACTTGAATTTATATATCCTTTGCGTATTGAATCCTCGCACAGATGACATTTTCCACAATGGTGCTGCTCTCACCACTCACTTTCTTCAGGAAAAGGCCACATAATTATAAAAGGTTGCTCCACCTGTTCCATTAACATTGACAGGCGTGTTGTTTCATAAACCAGACCTCAGCAAGTCGACAGAAGAATATATTCCCCTTTTGGGAAGAAGAGAGCACTTTGTTGCACTTGAAATCGCCTTCGATGTATTGCTGGAATAATAGCACATTATTGGCTATACAAATTTACTGGCTCACATGGGTACTTCTCTTTGTGATGGCACATAAACTAGGCAAGCAACACATTAGAAAGCCTACATCCACTTTCTAACGCAGTTCTGCGAAGATAATTTGTCCCTTTTCTCTCTTATATACCAAAGTGGTAAACTGGAAATTCCCAGCTATGATTTTCCCTACATGAAGCAATACAATGGCCACGTCCAGACACATTGGCATTTCCAAGTTACAAAAATAGATATGGGTGAATTTTTCTGATCAACTTGATTGCATGAAAGGGAATTCCCAAAATTACACACCACCTGTTGAAAGGGGATTACCATCTCTCATATCTCTCATGAAAGAGCCTTAAATTGTAAACAAAGATCAATAATCAAATTAAATTACTCAGGGCACATCACAATACACACCCCGCACACCACACAAAGAGAGCACAAAGGAAAATTCTATAATGATGAACAATGATACCCAATGACCCCCTTTTTGAAAATAACGTTTTGTACCCGATAGGCCCCTATTTCGCAATACTGGTAGGCACATACCCGTCACTTCTAAATTTGAGTGCCCACCCCGGGTATAGATTCCTCTCGAAAACTAGTGCATTGCATATGTATTAGCTCAATTAGCATGTTGTGCACATTTGTGCACATTTTATTACAAATTGAATTGAAGGGATTCTTTTTAATTGACCTGTTCTTTTGCAGGTGAAGTCTATGGAGATAAAGATCAGAGAAGGCTAGAAGGGCGGTTTTGCATAATTTTTAGGCCATTTTAGGATTTAAAGGCGCATACAAAGGAGCCCCATACAAAATTTACATCGAATACCAGTACGAATATAATTAAATACTTCTCAAGAGGGGGCTGTAGCCAAAAAAGAAAATGCAGCCGACTATGACCTACGTCATTTAATAAGGCAACAACAAATTTCGTGAGCAAAAACAGCAACGCTGCCCGCACTATATTTTTGGAAACCGAGGTACGATTTGGACTCTTATTCGCACTCATGGAGTACCGTTACAGAAACAAAAGGGCACAAAATATATTTCCCAGTGCAACATTTTAACATGAAAATGTAAAACGATTATCAAATGATTTTTTGTTTTAAAAAAATCACTGATTTAAATCAACTTTTTCAGTTTTTACCATTTTTGATCAATTTAAGTTAATTTCATTCTTGAATTGACTGTTTTACTTCATTTGTAATGCTTCTACACCGTTTTGATTAATTTAAATGATGTCATTTTATCTATTGCTAGAAAATCATTTTCAAGGTACAGAATTCAACAGGTTTTTTCAGATGAGTTTATCAAATTTTTTCTTTGAAATGTTCACATCTGAAAACGCGTTTTGATTTTTTGGTAAATACATGATGGGATTGTGCATATGTCTAGCATTCCACTTGTCTCTTTTGACTTTATCATGGGGTATAGCAGTTCTTGGAATCAAAAAAATTAGAAAAAAAGCAATTTAGATAATAAGAAAAAAAACCAACGATTTAAATTTTTTTTTTAATCGCCAACCCTGGTCTTAAGGTGTTAATATTGAGCACATTAGTGCAGTGATATCGCCATCTGTTGTTATTCAGTTTATTCCGTATACAAAACATTTTTAAAGCTATATGTTGACACCATGCAATACATAAAGGACTAAATAGTTGCGTTAAAGCATCCCGGGGTACATTGTGGAGGAGGGGAGGTTGGAAAAACAAGGAAAGCTACAAAATAGCATCAAAGTTGCTCCGCAGAGCTAAAAAGAAACAATAGCCATCAAGGTTGCCCCGCAGGGCTAAAAAGAGTCAATAACAATCAAACTATTAATTAGCCTGAGTTTAAAAAAGAGACAATAAATGCCTTGGTGTATGATTAAGTTGGTAAAGATCGTATAATAACGTTTTATTGTGAGAAGATGTATGGATGATGTGTGTTTAGTGGATGAAATGGAATGACATTATGCATGATGAGTTGGGGGGTGTGTATGTGAGTAAGGGGTGAGTGGAGTGTATGTTTGTTACATATAGTGATGGATGAGTCGGAAGTAGCTTGTATGTGGGAGTGTGATTGTGATTGTATGAGGAAGAACGCAGGTTTACTTTTATTATAGTCTGACTATTGACCTACTTTTTCACATGCAGTGTTGCAGAAAATATTCGTGCTGGTTATATACCCAAAAACCCACAGAGGTAATAGTTTACGGCGAATTTTGTAATTATTACTTGATTTTGATATTTAAGTAATACGATAAAGTCATCATAGGCAGTAATGTGTTTGTATTAAAAGAAATAACAAAAATAATTATTAAAGTAATAGAAATACTATTCGGGAATTGCAGCAAGATTTCCAGATGTCTTTATTTGAACAGTACCAGTTCTCCAGTTTTGCTAGTTTTCCTAATCTTTGGGCTAAATTAATAGCATCGTAAAGGTAATAATTTTATACTGACAGCTTCGCTATGTACTTTATAGCTTGTATGTGCATTGTGTTCAGTGTGTACATAGGCTATTTACTTGTGCTTGCTGATGCTTGTATAATGTATTATAGACAAATTATTAGAATGCATGTGCAGCCCTAGCTGCCATGCATGTATGACGTAGCACCAGTAGAAATGGCCCAGGTTGAATAAAATAAATAAACCTATAAATGAATATTTCATTCCCTGGATTATATTTGTTGGGACAAAAATAATGATATAGTTTGACGCTTTGAAATACAGTTGTGTTATTATGATAAAGTTATAGAAAGTTAAAAAAAATAATATCGAAATATTGTAAAATCAAACTTTTCCCCTCATAAGTTGTATCAAAACAATATATTGAGGAAATAGATATGACAGATTTTGAAACTTTGATATGGAAAGATAGCCCAGACCTGTTGTCTCACCAGAGAAGATGAGCAGAAGTCTTCATATCTGATGATAAAAAACCCTCTAGAGGTATGATTACGAAAATGTTTTAAATAACTATTATCTACAAAATTTTTACAACAACGTTTTATATGAAATGTTAATACAAAACATTTTCTGTTGTGATGTGAAGGGTTAATATAAAAACAGAGAAAATCTGTTCCAACTGACCAGCAGGGAACCAAAGGATGGATCTAAACGGATACAACAGTGTCACACTAGCAATGGATAAGATTAAAATCAGGAAAAATATGACACAGCATCCAATGGGGGAATAACATAAACATATTAAGTTAAAAACTCTTTTAACTATGTTTTTACGTTTTGTGTTATTCCCTCATTGGAAATCGATGTTGTGTCATATTTTCCCTGTTTTTAATTGTGAAGGGTTACTCATTCTTTCATTTCTCTTGACAATTTTTCATTTGCTCGCCCTATTCCTTTTAAAGGAATTTTTATTTATTATATTTTATTTCAATTTCTGTATTCTGTATTCTGTATTTACTTGTGAGATACAATCACAATTACTTTGACAAGTTTGACATTAGCAACAATGAGTTGTACCATCAACAAGTTATTATTTACCATAACAATGCTACATAACAATATGCAGACTATTGTTCTCATTTGGGAAACAAAGGCCTCACACAGTATTGCTATTGTGCGTCCATCCACTGTTTGCTTTGTAATGGTGCATCCAACTGAAATTATAATACTTAGCATCACAACACATTGCAATATAGCACAGGGAAATTCAGAAACATGGGATAGTGGACTTAACACGGTTTGGAAATAAGCTCTTCATTTGTGCAATGGTGGTCTAGCACTGGCTTCTGAGCTGTACTCTGATACCTGTATGATGATTTTCCACTCGCTGCGCTCGCTGTTCGAGAGGCGTTGCGGTTTGAGAACGGGGCTAGTTCTATAGTGGTCTTGATGATGTGTTTAAATAATTTAAATTATGATGATGTGTTTAATAATCTATTTCTTATTATTTTTTAATAATTTATTATTTTTAATATTTTATATTGTTCAATTTCTGTATTTGTGCAATAGTGGTCTTGGTGATGTGTTTTAATAATTTAAATATAACTTGGATATATATGGTATAATAACATTTTGTTGTGAGAAGATGTGAGATAATTATGGATGATGTGTGTTAAGTGGGTGAAATGGTATGACATTATGCATGGTGAGAGGGGTGTGTGTATATTATGTATGCGAGTAAGGGGTGAGTGGAGTGTATGTTTGTTAAAGGAACTTATTATACTATGTTACATATAAACGAATCCAACGAGCCAAGTGATGGTCAGAATCAAAGAGCTTTTATAAACATATAGTGGCAATAGATTACGTAATGCTTTGTTCCTTTGATGCCGATTTGATTTTCCGACAGGCTATTCATAGAAATGGTACCATTGTTTCGAACAAAGAGGTTCTGCCATTAAATTGGTCACTGAACCGACAACATATTAACGCTTTACACAACAGGCGTGTATCAATAAGTGACCACGCAACAGTCATGTGTAAGGGCAGTCATGTGTAAAGTGGTACCATTGTTCTCACGTATCCCAATGTGTGCTTAAGATGGTCTGAAGTCTATAGAGGAGGCTTTATCTGTCGATGTACACTTCTTTATCACCCGTCTGACTTCAGGCGCTTCGTTTAAATAAGTTGAATGGTCTTGTTGATCGATTGCACATCATAATGTGTTAAGGCTACCAGGTCCACATGTTATATAGTACTGTGTCAGGTCCACATGTCTATAGTACAGTATGGTAATCGCTACATGTTAGTAATCGCTACGTATACATGTAACATGTATACTGCGCCAATAAAGTATCCTTACAGTTGGAAAAATAATCACAATTCCCAAACTGAACAATATTGGGTTAAATTTGTTCTTTTTAATAGATGCACTATTTAATCCTGCACATTATGACACCACATTGAATCCAATGTGACCTCAGGAAGAAAAGTTACAAGCAATTGAATAGACGAAGGTCCAGTTTTAAAAGTGACAAACTGGCCTATACAACGCGCAAAAATATTCCAACAAGCAAAACAAAGAGACAACACAGTTTCTTCAATGAACCGGTATTTAAAGCAGTTTTATTTCAGTTTTTACTTCTCTGTACTTTTAATAACTTTCATGTTATTTGTCAGTTCTTTTGTTTCAGTTTTCTTTTGTTCCTTTTGTTTTAAATTAAAGCCAAACGCATAAATTAGCCATTCACCACTCTCAAACCACATATCTAGTCTGTGGAGTTTTGAATAGGCCAGTTTGTCACTTTCAAAACTGGACATTCGTCTAATCAAATGCTTGTAACTTTGCTTCTTGAAGTCACATTGGATTCAATGTGGTGTCATAATGTGCAGGATTAGCTAGTGCATCTATTAAAAAACAAATTTACCCCAATATTGTTCAGTTTGGGAATTGTGATTATTTTTCAAACTGTAAGGATACTTTATTGGCGCAGTATATAAGTATAGGCCTATAAAGGTTTTATCACAAATTTTCATTTAATTCAATTTTATATTTTAAGAAGGAGATTAGCACAGAAACAGTGGCGGAGGGGATATGGAGAATAATAGAGGGCTGTAGGAAGAAGGAGGAGGGGAGAATAAAGAGGAAAGAAATGAGGAAGAAATGAAGAGAAAAAAAGAGTAGATAAATAGAAATATAAGAAAAATGATGGGAATGAGAGAGGGAGAGTGAGGGATAAAGTGTAGGCCTAGGAAAGAATAAGGGAAAATAAAATAAAGGAATGATGAATACATGTAATAATAATTATTAGGCCTATATAATTATAGAAACTAAACATATAACAGCACTAGGCAGCCATTCGATGATGTCAATGCCTTTATTCGTTACGTAATTTAAACGCCCAGTCAGATGTATTTCACACCTGTCAAACACAAGTCACCCAATTTCAAAAACTGGACGTTGAATGTACACTCTCATGAATATTGATTGGCAACATTTTCCAATATGTCAGCGCTCTACTCGGAAACAATAGAACAATAAACCCTGCAGAGCGTTGGTCAGAATTCATTCGGGCATTACTGGGTCTCCCTCGCACCAAACTGGTGTTGTGACTGCCCAATAGAGCTTGTGCATATGACGTATCATACCGTAAATATGGCAGACTACTCAAATGCATTGAACAAAAGCATGATTGCAACCTACCGCGACAGTTCGTCTCACACACATGACAAATGCACTACTATCAAATATGTTGATGACAACATTTGATTGAATGGACTGCACTGCGCCATGATTACGGTGAAGGACACCGGTTCAAATCCTTTGTTTGGAGCCAATCAATAATTTCACGCACAACCTCTATTGGGTGGATTAAATCCACTTAAAAAATCGATGTTATATTGTATTTTCTTTTAAACTTATACATCATTCTATTGTCTTAGTATAACACGGGTGATGGAATGCAGTTCAAATTTTAGGTGGGATGGACCCGACGGTGACCCAGCAGCTATGGCTGCCATTGAGGTGTAGGAATGCGTGAAATTGGATTCGTCTATACTGAGAGGGTGAGTCGGTAGTAGCTTGTATGTGGGAGTGTGTGTGATTGTATGAGGATGAACGCAGGGTTACTTTTATCATATTTCATTTTTTTTAAATAAATATTTTGTCTTTTAGTGAAATATTGTATTAATTTAGTTTTAGTACATTTTTGCATTGTAAATATCTTTTAAACAAACTTTTATATGTTAGTAATATTTTCATATCCACACGGACTTGTGCAAGTTGTGGAAGATCAATATTGTACTGAACATGTTTTTTAGTAGTAGTAGTAGTAGTAGTAGTAGTAGTAGTAGTAGTAGTAGTAGTAGTAGTAGTAGTAGTAGTAGTAGTAGTAGTAGGGTGCTATATTAATTTTGGGTAAAGGTGTTTATCTCGGTTAGGTCAAAAAACTTACCCTATTTGTTGGGTAATACACTTTTACCCAATCATGCCAATAGTGTTGGGTAATTACATAAATTATTGGGTAACTTTTATGGTTTTGTTGGGTAATATATTGACTTTCAAAGATGAAAGTGATGAAATAAAACCTTTTATGTTTCCTTTCATCACTTTCAAAAATTTGAATTATACTATATTATGTTATTTTGTCTCTAATTCTTATGTATTATATTATGTCATGGTATAACTGTTTTATCACTTTCCAAAAATTCAGGTTCTTATATATTATTACATTTTATGATGCAATTTGTGATGCTTGATTTTGTCACTTTCAAAACAAATGTGTATTTATTATTTTCTTGATAAAATATATGATGTTTGATAATTTTCTAAAAGTTGAAATTTTCTGTATTCAATCATTTTGAAATGTCATCACTTTCAAAGACATGTACTCTATTATAATTGTGATGATATTTGTGATGTTTCATTTCAACACATTTAAAAATCTAATTCTTTATGTATTCTATTATTTTATGATGAAATCTTGATTGCTTCGTTTCACCACTTTCTAAATATTCTGGTTATGTATTCTATTATTTTGTGATTTCATTAAAAAAAATGGAATATTTATGTATTCTATTATTTTGTCATGAAATCCGTGATGTTTTGTTTCACCACTTTCAAAAAAACAATCTGGATCTTATTTATTCATTTTGTTTGTTATGAAATTTGTGATGTTTGATTTTACCACTTAATGTGGTAGGCTTCGTTTTATCAATTCCCAAATTGAATACCTGCCCATAGCAAAAAGAAAAGTTTCCCGGTGACCACCTGATGACCATTCGGTGGTCATCAGAAACCTTTCGGGTACCTTTTCCAGAGTTGTCCGAAAGTGCCCGCTAGCGGATACCTTGCGGATACCTAATGAAGTTATCCAAAAGTTTTCGGGTAGACATCCGGAAGTCTCCCAAAAACTCAAATATTTCAAATGAGTTACCCAGAAGGTTCCCAGAAACTTATATTCTTTGCAGGAGTTACCCGGTGGTTATCCGCTTTTAATTTGACCTTGAAAATAGCATTAAGCATCTTAAAGGAGTGTTTCGTGATCCTAGCATCCTCTTTTTATGACATTTTTCAGTACATATCCACGAAAAAAGCCTATCCCCAAAATTTCAGTTGATTCCGATTTTGCGTTTGCGAGTTATGCATGATTATGTGTATTACACTGCTCCATAGACAATGTGTTGTAATTTCGTTCTGGTGCACCAGAACGAAAATCAAATTTCACGATATCTTTGCAAAACGAATTAATCTGCAAGAAATATTTTGTACATAAACATTATGTAGCTAGAGGTTTCCAGTGATATAAAAATCTCAACTTTTTTTTAGAAAAGTGGGGGGATGAGGCTGTGGATCACGAAATGCCCCTTTAAGAATGCGTGGGTGGGTATATGGTCAAGGGTCACTGAATGAATTCAAATAATGGAGTAGCTAGCTGTTGGCTAATTAATCTGGAACATGCTGTAGGAATTATAAAGCATTGATGCTTGATTTCATATCACAATGCAGGTATGAAAATGTGTATGAAATTATTTGTATTGATGCAGTCTTTATACACTGATGTACCTAATATATGACACATTTGAATGTTTTAGTTTATATCTTTTCTAGTAAATCATACATGATTTTGACAGTAATTAATGTCAATTAAATTACTAATCATCAGCTAATGTGTCAATTAACTGATCAGCTTTATGTTAAGCTATTTGTTGTAAATAAATTATAATATTTGATATGAAAATTATTATGCTGTGTCAGTGATGTGATCACATTTAGGTACTGTAATATACATGTATATGCTGATATCATAACAATTTGGTTGTACATTGGTATGCACCTTATAAAGGTGTGAACCAATTAAATTAAATCAGGAATATTTAAAATTACATTGCACACTTTCAAGTTTCTTAAAGCAAGATAGCACAAGCTATGACTGCAGAGTTATATTTTTCCAAAATCTACAATTCAAATAATAAGCTATTAATTGCGTAATAAATTTGTGCATACTCATGAATTTGTATTTCTGCATTCCCCAAAAGGTCAACAGGAAGTCTCCAAAGAGGTCACCAGGTATATCGTCACCAAAAGTTATCCGCTAGGTCCCCGAAAAGTTATCGGGTAGTTATCCGCTAGTTCCCAAAAAAAGTCATCTGGTGGTTACCCGCTAGTTTCCCAAAACAGTCATCGGGTAGTCATCCGGTACCTATTACCTGAAAGGTATCCACTATTGTTTCCAAAAATTTATCGGGTAGTCACCCGCTACCTATCTAATTTGCATGTGAAATGTGCCGGTGTCTACCCGATGACTATCGGGAAGTTATCCGAAAAGGTCTCATTTTTTAATATGGGTGTATACAACAATGGCCCGAGTACATTTGTGATATTGAGAAAACTCAACAAAAATTCGTTGTTTATTTCCTCAGTTACATGTCATTGGTCAACAGTTTAAGGCTTACGTGCGAATTAGTATGACAATGACCGTTTAAGTCATTGTGCGGGATCATTTCAATGTCAGGCCTGTAACCAGAATTTTTTGTTTTGTGGAGGTGGGGTGGGGGGAATGAATGACCTCAACATGTCATTTCATTTTGATGACTCATTTTGAAGACAAAATCGGTTATATCAAAATCTGAATAGTTTCCCTTGTCAAATTTGACAAGTTTCTAATCAAAAATGAGTAGATTGTTTAAGAATTTTATCATTATTATGTGTTGGATCCAATATTCACACTTGGATTCATCAAAAACATAATAATGCCTAAAATTGTACGTAAACTTACGTTTGTTATGCATATTTTATAAACTTGGTATGTGTCATATTAAAACAAGAGCACCAATGGTGATGTAGCTCAATTGTTTCTGGATATCTCTCTCTGTGTCAGGTGGCGCTGTGTAGCGCTGCTGGGGTCTTCACAAGAGTACGCCATCTCACTCGATCTGATGCCAAGTGCGTTGCACCTTGCATTCCTTGGTTAGAAACCAGCTTCACGTCATTAGTCCAAGATGTTGGTGAACGTCCTCTTCCTCGTCGGCCTTTCATAGCCCCTTCTGGCCCGGGGATATATGAATGTCATTGGAACTAATTATGTTATTGGCATCATGGTATTGTAGGTGAATAATATCACAGTTTATTATCGGTTACCATATTCAGCATTATTATTATGGACTGCGCATTTACCCGTTGAAGTATGAGATAGAGCTCTTTGAAATACAGCTTTCCTAATAGAGAAAAATGGACAGAGCTCCGCCGTCTGACAGCCCATTTTTAGGGAACTGTCAGCAGGAAAAAGGTTCATGGTTTATTTTTGAAACAAATACATGACATGAAACATTAACATAAAAGTTAATGTAAAAGTGTCAACTTTTAAGGCTCATAACTTTAAAACTAAGCCCCCTACGTACATATGAACTATAAAGCTTTCCTGAAAGAAAATGGACATAGCTCCACCGTCTGACAGCCCCATTTTAGGAACTGTCAGTTGGAACTAAAGGCCATATGGAGGATTTTTCAAACTGCACGAAAGGGTCCACTTTAAGGGCTCATATCTTGAAAACTGGGTCCGCTGGGTACTTGTATGGACTGCATCATGAGATAGAGTTTTTTAAATAAATCTTTCTAGAAAAATGGACAGACCAAAGAAAAGAATTGCATGAAAAGATTAAAGTAAGCGTCAACTTTGAAGGCTCATAACTTGAAAACTGAGCCACCTGCGTACATATGAACTGCATTATGAGATAGAGCTTTTTAAAATAAAGCTTTCCTGAAAAAAATTTCAGAGCTCTGCAGTCTGAAAACCCCATTTAAGGAACTGTCAGTTGGAACTAAAGTCCATATAAAGGCTCATCACTTGACAACTAAAACATCTACGTACATACGAGGGTCATTCAAAAAGTTCTACCTCCATCATCACATCTCTGTTATCTTACGTACCAGCCATGATTATATTCGTAAATCTAGGCTACAAAATAAAAGTTATTTGATGAAAATGTGATTTTTGGTTGTTAAGATATGTTTCAATTCATTCATCATTAAAATACTATAAAAAATGAGCATACTTGAGTAATTTTAATTGGTCAAACTTGCGCAACCTTGATCATACTTATGTCAACCGGAGCATACATGTGTACTTGTGTCAACTTGATGGTCAAACATGAACATACTTGAACATTTTCTTGAAGTAAATCGAATCGAGGCACCCTTTAGTGAAGAATAAGTTTATAGACCTTTATACCTAGGTAAAACAAACTCGATCAAACTTGAACATACTGGAGCATACATGAGTATACTATAAGCTTATAATTGAATACCTGAGTGGAAGAAGGGCCCAACTCCAATTTTTTACAAAAATGAGTTAGACCCAGCATTTTATTGCCAGCAGATTGTTCTTCCTTGTTTGTGAAAGATGAGCCAAAATTCACTCTCTAAATAGTCTTCCACGTAAACTTAATCATGAGTTTTCATGGAAGAAAGGCCCAACTCCATGGAGTTGGGCCCTTCTTCCACAAATATTGATTAAAGAGGAATTTTGTTCATCCATGAAATCTGCTTTTCACTACAATAAACTTTCTTGTTAACATATTACATGCTTCTACTTGTGCAATTAATGGATAATTACCTAATTTCTGTAGCTATTTATAACACGTCTGCTTACGGAACTGGCACTTGCAAGTATATTAGTGGAAGAAGGGCCCAACTCCAGCTCGTATTAAGACCTGTGCCGTTGCCATGAAAACATCATATATAATTTCGAATGTATGTAATATTGTATGTTCATGTATTAAAGGTCCCCTGAAGATGAAAACATTCTGTCTGTAAAACTTTTCCAAATATTAAGTTTTTTCTTAATATCTCAAAAACAGTTTTGATGGAGTTGGGCCCTTCTTCCACTCAGGTATTCAATTATGTGCAAACTTCAGCATACCAGAGTAAAACAACTTGAGCAAACCTCAGCATACCTGAGCATACTTGAGCATATAAGCATGAGCATACCAGAGTAAATTTGATCTAATTTAAGTAAACGTGAGCAAACTTGCCCTTGAGCATACTGAAACTTGCGCATACTTCCATGATGATAAGCATGATAATATGTGCGACGACGATCGGAATATATGAAATCAAAGCTGTCGATTCGTCAGTAATAGTTCGGTAATTGTCTCAAGTGACATCATAAGCGTTGTGTGGTCAAGAACAGAGGCGTATCATCATAGGACATAAGGGCATGTGCCCCAATCGATTTGAAAATTTAAAAAATCCAATAGGGAAATAGCCGAAAAACGGCTTGTGTCCCACCTCCCACCCACCCAATCAGGCCCGGTGGCCCCGCCCCCCCATCATGGTCGGTCCAGACAAGATCGAAGACTACGATATTCTTCTGGTAAAGAAGGTTATTGTTTGTTTAAAAACATAACAAACAAACAAACAATTCATATCCATATTAAATACCCAGTTGTTAAAATGGCAATGTAGCTAACTTGGTCTTATTTTCAGCGCTCGAAATAATTATAAGCTTGAAGCTTCAATTGAATACCTGAGTGTAAGAAAGGCCCAACTCCATTTTTTACAAAATGAGTTAGACTCAGCATTTTATTGCCAGCAGACTGTTCGTATGAGCCAAAATCCACTCTCTAAATAGTCTTCCACGTACACTTAATCAAGGTTTTCATGGAAGAAAGACCCAACTCCATGGAGTTGGGCCCTTCTTCCACAAATAGTGGGTTAAAGAGGAATTTTGTTAATCCATGAAATCTGCTTTTCACTACAAGGCCCTATGTCACATGATCGATAACGCAAAATAACGAAACATTTTAATAAAACCTAAGAAAAGACCAGAATATTGTAAAAAAACACAAAAATGCACAACATTCTCTAAAATAACGGAAAATATCAGTAGATATTCTAAGGTAACAGTGAATTTCAGGAGATATTCTAAAATATTTTGTTTTTTTAAGGATACTTTGCGTTATCGATCAAGTGACATAGGGACTCTTGCTTGAGATGCGCGAGTGAATTTCCACGTCAAATCACCTGGCAGGCAGGGTGGAAGTTACTTGCTGTGTACCTGATACATACACATACCCGAAAAACCCACCCAAAATGCCCCCCCCATCATTTGAGCAATTTTCAATTTTTGCTCATTGAAGAGGCCCTATGTCACATGATCGATAACGCAAAATAACGAAACATTTTAATAAAACCTAAGAAAAGACCAGAATATTGTAAAAAAACACAAAAATGCACAACATTCTCTAAAATAACGGAAAATATCAGTAGATATTCTAAGGTAACAGTGAATTTCAGGAGATATTCTAAATATTTTGTTTTTTTAAGGATACTTTGCGTTATCGATCAAGTGACATAGGGCCCCGGATCTCTGAGCTCTCTGACCAATAGGATCTTCATCATGCTCATCTATCAAGGCACAGTTCTATACCGCATATTATATTTATACATTCATAGAAAGACCCTGGAATGTTTTGGTTATTGAAACTCGCAATCCACATCTTGAGGTCAAATTTAGAGCTATTATTGTTGAATGGAGCTCTTGAGCTTGGGAATGAGATACTCAGTTTCCACTCATCAGACAGCTTTTTCTTGTGAATTCGCCAATTGGTCAGTTGCACAATGCACAAATTGTGTTCATATAGAAATGAACCCGTCGAAGCGAAAATTTCCTCTTGGAGATATACAACCTGTGGTTCCCTGTGGTGTTATTTTGTAGCGTCTAAAATAATTTACATAATTTGTTTATTATTAGATTAGAAGATTTATAGCTGATTGTTTGTGTATTTTGTTTTCGAAAATGAATGCATTTTATGTAAGTAAATCAACGCTATTGTATACAATTATTACAAAACTCCAATAGCCCAAAAGAACGATATATTTCTGTCATGAACATCAATTTTGTGAGTTGTGAGCGATACATCTAATTTGGCATTATAATTATAGTCTATAAAATCATTTGAACACTATGTTTTTTTTTTTATACTATTATTCAATTTTCATCTGTATTTGATCTATTTTGAAATACCAACCTTTTGGATATATCTTGCAAACCCTAATATTTTCTTGACGCTCGTGCTTCAGGTATTTATGTTTCCATAAACCAATCTCACATTGTTCCCAATTATTTTCCGTGCTTGGACTCTGTAATAAATAATTGCTTCAAAGTACTCTCCTCACTATAAATGGACCGCAATGATCTCATCCCAATGCCATAGTTCAATAACCTCAATTAAACAATCATGCAGCAAAATTTGACCCCAAGTTGGAGGGTATGAGTTTGTGTACCCAAATTTTCAAAGGTCATTCAATGAATGTGCAACTGTATTGGGGTTAAAGAAATGTGTCCTTATAGATGAGCATGTTGTGGGATATACAGACAACAGGTGTCACAGCCAATTATATGCCCATTCTATCTTAGCACGATATAATATAAATTATTTATAGAGTCTGTTATTTGTAAGTTCGAGGCAAATGAAATAGTGCAACAGAATGCTTTCTGGTACGTGTGGTAAAAGAATGTCAATAAGCTTACGATGTTAGCCTATCATCATTATCTCCGGGGTCATTATCATAATTATTGTAAGACTAATTGCTTAACATTTGAAATAATGAATTCTATAATTAGGTGTAAATATATAAATAGGTTAATAAAGCTGGATGAATTGTACGTTTTCATTTTCTTATCCAAGGTCAATGAATAATTTAAGTATCTGCAAATTATAACGTATTCATGTACCTGAAAAATTGACTTTATAAAGCCATTATTAATTTGACATATGGACAAATTAAGCCTCCTTCACCTATGGAAAAATACTGTCATGATAACCCAGCAAACACAACGGTTTTCGACATTTTTCGCAAAAGGTTAGAAAAGGTTGCCAGAAAACGGTTAAATGTCGGGTTTTATAAAGGGTATGTGAAGGGTATAAAACGTTTTCATAACATTGAAAAAATTTTTTTTAAACTTCCTACAAAATGTTCTCGCATAGGCTAATCTTATTTAAGTGCGTTGACGAAATATTTGGCAACAAATATTTCCAAAAAATTACATTTTGACAACAATATAAAAATGTTGTAGTGCGTTTTTCATACAAAATGTTTTAAAAACGTTGCTATGATAACCCGACAATAAATGTTTTTAAACCGTTTTTACCAAAATTAAAACCCAAAATACAGTCCGTTTTAAACGTTTTTAACACGTTTTGTGTTTGCTGGGAAGACACGAAGAGTCGACAAAAATACATCTTTGCTTCTCAAAGAACATGACGAAACATCATTGGCCATCTCTGTCAAAATTATTATATACGACAAAATTGATCCGATATATTCATTATGATATAAAATACGAGTATATAATTGAATATATGAATACAAAAGCCACCTAAGTCCATACTTTGGCCAAATTGAGTTAAGCATGGGAAATTGTTGCTATACATAGGCCTGTTATATGCATGAAAGAACAACTCAAATTCATCCTCTGTGTCTATTGGGCATGTGAAAAATAGCATGTATGAAAGAATCACCCAATTCCATGATTTGAGTCTTGTAACACATTGATTGAAATCCAGTATGTATAAAAGTCCACTTGTAACACATTCATTGCTGGAGAATGACTTTTGAATAAATAATGGGTTTAATAAAGGAAAGTGTGTGGTTTATATTACATGGCAGAATGCTTATCAACATTATACATACCTGTGTGCTTTATTTTGTATTATCTTACTAGTGGTAATCTCATTCTAACATTGTTGTCTTTGTATATGATTCAAAAACCACCTAAGTCCAAAATTTAAAATGAACCCCATGAAGTCCCTGAAATGCTAATCGTCATACCTAATACAGGTTAATCCACTCATTTGCACGTAAAACTTACCATATTGACCAGGTAAATCTAACTGAAGGAATTAAAATGATACACAGGTTTTTCTTTCAAAATAACTTCGCATGGACTTAGGTGGCTTTTGTATTCATGTATTCAATTGACTGACGATATTCCAAGTGGAAGTGCTGCTATCATGATATCGTCTATCAAAAGTTCTCCGAATGTACACAACGAAACACTATAATTGTGCATTTATGTACACTCTTTTAATGTAGAAGAGTAAAATACTCACTCTGCAAAAGAGTGAAAATCACTCCAAAAGAGTTAACTGAAAACCACTCTTAAAGAGTGAAACCCACTCCTAAAAGAGTGGAAACATAATACGGAATTACTATTATAGAGTGTTTGCTCTAAATAAAATGAAGCAAGACTGATAAATACGATCCCTTTCTGCATGAATTTGCAATTTTTAGATTTTCTCAGATAAAACCCCAGTGTATATAATAGTTTGCGCCGGTTGTATATCCACATCGTATTTTTCTAGCTTTTTTCCGCAAAGGAAAATTTTCCGAAAAACGCATGTGAATTTTTCATTCTCCATTGAAATGTGTACAAAAGTGAAAAGTTGAAGCCCAAAATTGGCACTTTCCTTAATTTTCAGTGCTTTGAAATTCATGGGAGTAAAAATATGGCCAATTTCGAACATATTATTTTGCACCCCCAAAAAAATCCCACCCACAATGACCCCCCCATCATTTGGGCAATTTTCAATTTTGATCATTGAAGCGCTCTTGCTTGAGATGCGCGAGTGAATTTCCACGTCAAATCACCTGGCAGGCAGGGTGGAAGTTACTTGCTGTGTACCTGATACATACACATACCCGAAAAACCCACCCAAAATGCCCCCCCATCATTTGAGCAATTTTCAATTTTTGCTCATTGAAGAGGCCCTATGTCACATGATCGATAACGCAAAATAACGAAACATTTTAATAAAACCTAAGAAAAGACCAGAATATTGTAAAAAAACACAAAAATGCACAACATTCTCTAAAATAACGGAAAATATCAGTAGATATTCTAAGGTAACAGTGAATTTCAGGAGATATTCTAAAATATTTTGTTTTTTTAAGGATACTTTGCGTTATCGATCAAGTGACATAGGGCCTACTACAATAAAACTTCTTGCTAACATATTACGTGAGTTCTATGTGGGCATAATGGTGATTACCTAATATCTGTAGCTATTTATAACAAAGAACTGGCACTTACAGTATATTAGTGGAAGAAGGGCCCAACTCCATGGAAACATCATATATAATTTCGAATGTATGTAATATTGTATGTTCATGTATTAAAGGTCCCCTGAAGAAGCAAACATTCTGTCTATAAAACTTTTCCAAATATTACGTTTTTTCTTAATATCTCAAAAACAGTTTTGATGGTGTTGGGCCCTTCTTCCACTCAGGTATTCAATTGTCAAAGGCCATTCGTGTTAGGCTACACTGACACTTGATAGACCTGTTCAGACTCGCAAATGAACAACAAGTAATGCATGGCTTGACAGTTGCGTAGACCTACATGCAGAATTTCATGAGTTCCCAGATACCGCGTTCCCCCGACTGACCTAAAAAGGTAGGGTTTGTGTATGGCCAGATTTACCTTTTGTGGACCGCGGCCACAGCGACATGATTTTTTTCCATTTTTATAAAAACCTGGTCCCGCTAGGTTGGGGTATATGTTTACTTAAAACCAGACCCTAGCATAGGTACCCATAAAATCTTTGAGAAGCCTCCGCCCCCCGGCTGTGTAATTATTTTTGTAACCATGGGCCGCAATATTCTAACCTTGCCCCCCCCCGCCTTACCCTTGATCCATGATAGGTTTATTTCGGCCCATATGGGTGCAGCGGCCCATCATGGCCCATGTTTGCAGAATGAAATTAACCTCCGGGCGTAACACACAAACGCAAAATCTGAATCACAATGAACTGAAATTTTATGAACAACCAGGATACAAGAATTACATATTAAAGATTTCGTTTACAAAAGGCGCTAAATCCAATAGCTGCCTTGTGCCACATTTTTCTGGTAGATCCTATATTTTAACATTTTTTTAAACTTAAAAGTTTTTAAACTTTTTGTTAAAATATAGGATCTAAAAATGGCATTTAAAAATGACATTTAACGATTGGAATGGATATGTTTGTAACACTAGCTTATTTTCTAACTATTTTCAACATCAATTTGTCCCCTAAAAATTCTTCAATGCAAAATTTTAAAATGGCTGACATTGGATTTAGCTCATTTTGGAAAAAAAAAACCAAATTCTTTTAAATTTTTGATATTCTCTTATTCACACATGGGAAGTTAAAGAGATTTGCAACTATTTTTTAAGGATAATCAAAACATTGTTACAACAATAAGTCCACTGTTATTAAATTGGCAAGCTTACTGCTACTCTTGGGAATATCTTCAAATGAATTTTACAAAAAGCAGCCGTTGGATTATTAAAGCGCCTTTTGGAACCGAACTATTCAATTATACTCTTTTTACGATCTGATGACGTCTTTATACCCTCACGTTAAAGGTGGGTAACCTGATTGACAATCTCATTCCCCCCACTTTACCTCATCAAAATGCTTATTTTGGTGTCAGATGAAAGCTCATATTATTCTCATAAACATATTGAAATTTGGCGTTCCAAATCGGTATATTTCCGAAGAAATCATCAAAAAACTGTCGAATTAGTCTCAAATATGGTAGGCCTATACCATATTTGAGACTAATAAGGCAGTTTTTTGATGATATCTTCGGAAATACACTGAGTTGGAACTTCTAATTTCAATATGTTTATGGGGAAAATAGGGCCTTTCACTTGAAATCAATATATTACATGATCATGATGATTATCATTAATAAAAACACTGTAGACTACCAATATCACGCTGTATAAATGTCGGTAATTCTATTAGGAATTAGTCACATTTACAAAAAACATTTACATGTTCTTTTTGCATGAGTGCTTGAAAGGGATGACATTGTATGTTATACGTAAGTTTTAAAGAATTTGATTTTCCAAATATATCAGGTCACCTTCCTTTAACATCTAAACAATAGCTCTTAATTGCTAATCAGATCTAGTTTTTCAATATTAACTAACATCACAAATTATATAACTACGTCTTTCCTGTGTGCTGTGTGTAATAAACAGTTACAATAAAGCTTAATTAAGCTTGAACTTGCGAAAAGTTCAGCGTATAATTTTATGACTAATTAACCTGTATTAGAGGAAGAACGTTGATTTCAATCATTGTTAATAGTCCTTGAAGAGGTGTGGTCTTTTCTTTTTCATTTTCTGTTATTTTACATCGAGGCCTACCTTTGAAAAAATATGCTTCACAATGTGGGTTGTATTGCTCAAGTGGATTTGATATGAGGAGCGAAAACGCGTATAACAATAGGGTAATGAGGAAAATAAGAGCTCTCTTCTGATACCAATCTCAGTTTTTATGAAGAAAATGGGTGATGACACTGTCGATTGGGTCATAACTATAGTCTCAGATTTGGGAAACTATAACAATTATAAACATGGTAAGAGTTTACTTCAACACTACACTATTTTTCGCTCGCCCCGCACAGTGTCATCGCCCCGATATCTTCATGGCAGAAATCGCCATGGTAGGTTGAATCCACAGCCACGCATGGCCATTTTGTTCCGACCTGTTTAATAGTTTTGAGATGCATAATGGGCTGAGGGACATCCGACTAAGGCTATTGACAATAGCCCGGTGACTGACCTCTCTGTGTGTGAGTGAGCATAATATGCGCCATGAGGTCATCCGGTTTTAGACTGCCTCCACGAGTGTCCTACACTGCGCTATAGTTCGGCACATATAAAATAAGAATTTTTGTCAGTTTTTGATTTCAAGACGCACGGTTCTTTCTCAAGACGCAAGCTAACGACTATCATATCCGTTCAACACATATATTCAAGTGCAAGGAAAAAGTATGGCTTCTTTAGAATAAAAAAAATTACGTGAGATATTCATCATTTTCTACCCCGGTATCCAAAGATTTATAGTCTGAATATCAAATCGTGTATAGCATATTCACGTGTATCGATCCCGGGTATTGATTTTAGTATCTCTGCTGTACCAAGTAATTATTAGCCAGGCGATGCTGTGGTATACAATCACAGCATCACCATCTGATGAAGACGCTAATCGAGCTTGTGACAACGTTTCGGATGATCGAAAAATAGTGCAGTGTTGAAGTTATACTCTTTAACCATAATATTTACCACTACGTATGAATATCCACTAGTAAACTATAAACATGGCTTATAACACAAATGGCATTGAATTTCTACGTATACTTCGATGTACAAGGTGTCCCATAAAAAGGTTACATGTAGAAAATGAACCGCATTTTGTGATGGTACAACAAAACAATGTCATTTTTTCAGATAACATTTATTCATCCTTCTTCTAACAGTTTGCTAAGTTTCAATTCCGTATCTTAAAAGCAACTTAACTTATGAGCGCAAGATGACAGGGGTGTCAAGAGTGGCTAATCATCAAAATATCGCACAACAAAAGTTGAACACACGCATACCTTTGTTTTCAGACTTTGTTTTATTACTTTTTGTGTTTCTCTTACTTTTCATTGTTGAACTTATTGCACAAAAGAAACATATTGAAAAATTAAATATTGTTCACTGAAAATAAATCAGTTTTAGAGCTTCTTGACTCTTGGTGGTAACAAATAAAGGAAGATGGTCATTAGAGAAGAACACGTTTTTGGTGAAAGCAGTTCTGCACGCTGTATCTCATGTCATCAACATAGTGAAATGAATAACAATCTTTTGCATTTAGGCCTTGTTTGCATTTTGTTGGCTTGGAATCGCTGCTGTTTGTTTTTACATTTCTGACTGAACTCTTGAAATAAAACTGAACAATTATTCTTTGTTTATCAGAAATACTGCATCTGCCATGCTATGGCTGCATGGGCCTACTCAAATGCCCCGCCAAATGCACAGTGGCTGCGACGGTATAATGAACCTCGTGTTGCATTTGTCACGTAAAGAGCTAGCTCAGGAATGCGTGAAATGCGGACTAAGTACGTAGGTTGTGAACTTGACATTCACAGGGGTACTAGAAGAAGGTACATAAATTATGTCATGAAAAGGATATTTATATTTGTTAACATTAACTTCGATTATTTTCAAAATTCTACATGTAACCTTTTTTTGGGACACCCCAAAATAGAGCGATATACCAGACTCCAGTGGCTAGGATTTATTCGGGGAGGGGAGGGTGACTTCACAAAATATCAATGGCAACACTAAGATATTATGAGCGAGGGGTAGAGGTGGCCTAAATATTCACAATTGATTACGTTGACAGAGCGCATGTTGAAGTTAAAATGTTCAGAATGATGTGAACGTTTATGCGGCATATCGGGCTGAATTTGCTAAATTTTTGGTCATAATCGGTCAAATAATGATGGAGCTAGAGCAAATTTTATCACTGACCTTGAAGGTTTCGAGAAAGAAGAACTAGACATTGCTGTGGTCTAAGACCCTTAATGACCTTTGACCCCAAAATTTTTAAACACCCACAGACATTGGCTAATGCATGTGGGCAAGTGGCATCACTATGCTATGTTATTTGTGACAGAAGAGGCATTTTTAGGGTATTTCATCTCGGACCAGAAGTGACAGCTTAATGACCTTTGACCTCCAAAAATACAATTAGGGAGTGTTCATAAAACACTCTGGTGGGGTCAGAAAAATAGGGGATCAATAAAAGGGAATAAAAAATCAGTCCTTAATAGGGGATCAAAAATTTGAGGGTAAACGTCCGGGGTAAAATGTATGACAAGGCGTACACGTTCCAAAGTTTTGCGCGCTGCGTACGCACAAATGTTAAGTATTCAATTACTCTCAAGCGTCAAATCAGCCAAATTTGCGCACTTTACAATTTGGGTGCAACACTATGATTCCAATAACTCCAAACGGTCATCTATAGCTAATGAGTTAAAACATATATTGTTGGTTTCTTTTTTAGGACATGAAGGGGGATCCAAAATTATTTAGACCATAAAAATGGGGATCAAAATAATCCACCCTTTTTAGGGGATCAAAATAATTTTGATGTCTGAGGTTCCAACTTTTCCAACCACCCTCCCCCACCACCACCACCACCACCACTATACCACCACCACCACCACCACCACCACCACCACCAGTATATATGAACACAGAACACTTAGGATGTGCGCAAAGAATGGAAAAAGATTTTATTTGGATGCTTGTAGCTTTTCTTTTCATTTTCTTTCTTCTTTCTTTCCTTCCATTTACGTAAAAAACAGAAAGGGTTCAGGTCATTGCTAATTAGGACTATTCAAACATAACAAGTTGTTTGCTCAAAACAAGGGCGTGGTTTTAATCATGTTTATGAAGCTCATTAATTAAGTTCATGAAGCACATTACATAATATTTACGTCAAAGACATCCCAGACGAAGGGATGATTGGTGGTTTTTAACACTCGTTGCGTTGTTGTCTGCAGTGCAGGTTGTGTTTTCACAGAATTTGTGAATAGCCTATATTCCAGCTCTATTATTTTCATCATTTCTGTACAAGAAAAGTTTTAACTTTGGTGTCGCATGTCATTATGGCCAGACTCAGGGAATTCGTGTTTATTTTTCTTTGGTTGAATGCGGAGGCAGATACAACTAGGAAATCTCTGGTGCTCTCAGGTATGTAATTTTTTATGTTTTTGATGTAACATGAAGTTAAGTATGATTTTGCAATTGTAATGAAAGTATAGGTGAAGAAAACGATTTGTAAAGAAGGCATAGGTGAAGAAATGTTAACTCCATTATTATTTTGCCGAGATTGGGCATGTTTGCAGTGTAATGTTGCATTGAACACTTTAAAATCTAAATCACTGTTAATTTTATAACTTGAGTAGCTAAAGCATTTTCAACATTGATGTGGCAGTGACGTTAAAGCGTTGAGGCAGATGTTTTGCGCGCGCATCTATGCGGCTTCTTTAAGCGCGTGCGTGTGTACGCCAGCGTTTTGAGCGAACGCTAGCGATATGTAGCTGCTCCCAATGAAATGGACACTGACGACACTGTCACATCAGGGAGGAAAATGCTTTAAGGGCACGATTTCTGTATGGTGTGTGTAACTGCAAGTATACACGATTATTTTCCTGAATTTCATTTTTCACTGACTCTGTGACCCGCGTATTTCAAGGTCAATTTTAAAGTATTGAAATCCCCGGAGAGGCTAAGGTTTACTGCGACTACCAGTAGGATATGTCTTTGTTTGAATCACTGTCTATGGTTGAATGCGAAGGCGACAGATGCAACTCTTAAGCCTTAGGAAGTTTAAGAAAAAAATGATGAACATTTTCAAATTTCTTTTCAGTTTCTTCTACATGGGCCTATTTTGATCCCATTAAAAAAAAATCAGCTTAAGTTGGCCTATGCGCCCCAGTAGTTTTTAACGAAATAGTTTATTACATTTCCCATATATTCCTCGATCTCCCATATGAAGTTGACGACATTTGAATCCAAAGTGACGGAGCCTTCCCATGGACATACAAATTACCCATGATTATACGCTTACATCTTGGCTACCAAAATATTTGAAAAAAAGTGATTTTTGGTTGTTAAGATGTGTTGGTTAAGGGATCTGGAATGAGCGTTTTGAGCGTTTCGACAGTATTTTTGTGGGACATGAGAGCACATCAGACATATCAAATTGCATTCTGAATACGAAGAATGTCTTTCTGATATCAAATAATTTTCATTTTTGAAATTCACGATATAATACAAATTTTATGACAAATTATTAAAAGTTGATATTTTTCACATTTTTGATATATAACAGTCCTCGAAGTAAATTTTATAAATCTAATGATATATTCTTAAAGTGTATGTAGTTGGGAGGAAAAGCCGACGATCAATTGAAAATTTTGACCTTTCATATTGAAGATATGGATTTTTTTCCCAAAAAGACCTAATTTTTTGGGTGTTTTGGGAAAAAATCCATATCTTCAATACAAAAGGTCAACATTTTCAATTGATCGTCGGCTTTTCATCCCACATACATACACTTTAAGTATAAATCATCAGATTTATAAATTTTACTTCGAGTACTGTTAAATATCAAAAATATCAATTTTTAATCATTTGCCATAAAATGTGTATTACATTGCGAATTTCAAAAAATCAAAATTATTTGATATCAGAAGGACATTCTTCGTATTCAGAATACAATTCGATATGTCTGATGTGCTCTAAAGTCCCACAATAAATACTGTCCAAACGTTCATACCCCAACCCTTAATGCGAATACAGATTTGGTACATCGGAAACGATCTGAAAAGAAAGACTAATTTTTGATTAAAACAAGTTGCCCACATCTATGTGGAAAACATAACAGAATTATCTCTGAAAATTATTATTGCAGTCAAGTTAGCTCAATCGATAAGGCGTTCGACTATTGTGCGAGAGGTCGCGGATTCGAACCCTGGCGGTGGCTAGTACGCTCTTGTGGAAAAATTGAGTTAGCTTGAAATTCCCTGGACAAGGAACTTACTGCTAATTGTCTCGTTGTAACCCGTACTAAACTCAGGGAGCTGATCCTGGTTGCGATGGCCATTTGTGGAATGGCTAGGGTGTGCGCTCTTGAAGCTGCAAAGTCCCTGATGTATTGCTGTTATAATGTAAATGGTTTATGGAATGATGATCGACGTCTAGGCGTTGTGCCTGTTCGTAGCGCACTATAAATTACTGCGATTTTTTTAAATCTGTTCTTGCAGATAGTACAGTTTTACTGGGTATCATGTCTTTTATAGCCTTCATATTACCGTTTGCATAGGTTGTTGCATTCGATAGGGTGAGCACTTGTTGGTTCAAGTTGTATTAATTGGTTCATAAGGTATAATCAAATAAGGCGTATGTACAGTTTTTGTATTTTGTAAGTATATTCAAGGCTTATTAACGAAAGAAAGAAAGAAAGAAAGAAAGAAAGAAAGAAAGAAAGAAAAAGAAAGAAAGAAAGAAAGAAAGAAAGAAAGAAAGAAAGAAAGAAAAGAAAGAAAGAAAGAAAGAAAGAAAGAAAGAAAGAAAATTACTGACAGACAGAAACAAAGAAAGGAAGAAAGATTCAATTCAATTGGACAGTATTTATTGTGGGACATTAGAGCACATCAGACATATCGAATTGCATTCTGAATATGAAGAATGCCCTTCTGATATCAAATAATTTTGATTTTTTGAAATTCGCAATGTAATACACATTTTATGGCAAATGATTAAAAATTGATATTTTTGATATTTAACAGTACTCGAAGTAACTTTAATAAATCTGATGATTTATACTTAAAGTGTATGTATGTGGGATGAAAAGCCGACGATCAATTGAAAATTTTGACCTTTCGTATTGAAGATATGGATTTTTTCCCCAAAACACCCACAAAAATTAGGTCTTTTTGGGAAAAATATCCATATCTTCAATATGAAAGGTCAAAATTTTCAATTGATCGTCGGCTTTTCCTCCCAGCTACATACACTTTAAGAATATATCATTAGATTTATAAAATTTACTTCGAGGACTGTTATATATCAAAATGTGAAAAATATCAACTTTTAATAATTTGTCATAAAATTTGTATTATATCGTGAATTTCAAAAAATGAAAATCATTTGATATCAGAAAGACATTCTTCGTATTCAGAATGCAATTCGATATGTCTGATGTGCTCTCATGTCCCACAAAAAATACTGTCGAAACGCTCAAAACGCTCATTCCAGATCCTTAACCAACACATCTTAACAACCAAAAATCACTTTTTTCAAATATTTTTTGGTAGCCAAGATGTAAGCGTATAATCATGGGTAATTTGTATGTCCATGGGAAGCCTCCGTCACTTTTTTCCCCAAAACACTGAAAAAAATTAGGTCTTTTTGGGGAAAAAATCTATATCTTCAATATGAAAGGTAAAATTTTCAATTGATCGTCGGCTTTTCCTCCCAGCTACATACACTTTAAGAATATATCATTAGATTTATAAAATTTACTTCGAGGACTGTTATATATCAAAATGTGAAAAATATCAAATTTTAATAATTTGTCATAAAATTTGTATTATTCTTCGTATTCAGAATGCAATTCGATATGTCTGATGTGCTCTCATGTCCCACAAAAAATACTGTCGAAACGCTTAAAGCAGTATTAATGAAAAAACGCGCAATCCGCGAAATCTAGTATAATATTAAACACTGCCTAATTGTATCTTATTAACATGTCTAGCTAAATAATTTGCCTTTGATATTTTTCTGTTACGCAGGCAATCATACATATGAATTCCGACTAGTTGATGGCCACACACTATATGAAGGGCGTTTTGAAGTTCGCCGTAACAATGGTTCTTGGGGTATCATAAATGGATGCAAATGGAATTCAAGATACTCACAAGTTGCTTGCCGGACTTTGGGGTTTTCTTCTTCAGTGTTGTCAGCAGATAAAACATCTGCTTTTGGAAGTGGTTCTGGACTTGCTCACTTGGGAATTGTTCATTGTCAAGGCAATGAATATTCCGTGCTTGATTGCGATCATATTCATTGGGATGACAGTTCCCTCGATGGCAGAAGATGCCCTATAGGATTACACTGTATGCCAGGTAGGTGTATGATGGTTCGGAACCCAGTGCGTAACAAGAAGCCCGGCAAGAAGCTATGTATTCTAAGGTAATTTCCAAGATGTTAACGTTGGAAGGAGGAGTATTATTATGCAATACTCCTTATCAGTTCCTTATGTGGCGTTTTCTTGGTCTGTGCAGGCAGGGGGCCGAGGGGGAGTTGCAAGTAAAAGATGCTAGCGAATGAAATGTGGGGGACATTCGACCTGAATTGTCAAAAAGTGGCTGAAAATAACAAAAAAAGCAAGCAAAAACATTGGTGTTCCAATTTTGTCCAGGTGTGCCCATTATTTACTTCAATTGACTAGTCTAATAATTGTCACTCTTGCTTTTGTCAATGACATTGGCACCGTGCAGCATGTCAATCATCTCAATATCTCTATTAGCACAGATGAGGGTATGTCCAGCGCTGTGATATCATGTGCTGGTGCTAGATATATCATTCTTTGACGAGCAGAAGAATGTTTTCTGGTTTTATTTTTATTCAGGAAATCAATCTCTCGTTTTGCGAATAGCCCCATCGTCATCACAGGGAAGCAACATTGACAACAACAGGAAGCCAGTTGAGGTTTATGACGGTGTGTCTGACTGGGGATATATATGTGCCTATAGTCGCTCTTGGACATATGACGCAGCTGACCTAGTCTGCAAGAACATGGGATTTTCATTTGCACGCCATACCTTCTCGATCCCGTATGATGCATCTTCTAACACGACACCGTTCATCTGTTCAGTTTCATGCGGGACCAATCAATTCACGTCTTTTGATCAATGCGAATTCCACAGTTGGCACAACCTTTACAGAAGATGTGTATCCGGCAGCATTGCTGGAGTGGAATGCGCAGGTACGTAGACAAAGTTTGACATACAGTATTGACCTCAAAAGGTCATGATAGTAGAGTAAGCATTTGCTTGGCTGATTATTGCCACTTCACAGATAATATAAAGGGTCAATGTGAAACATTAAATGTGACGTGTCATGTCAAAAGGAGACACTTTTGGGCAGGATCGTAAATGGAGAAATAGCCAAAAATCTGCCCAGGGTGATATTTTCACAATTTGGGTTTGTTGCGAATTTGTGATGTTATTGATGTTAAAAATATTGTCTGATAGTTTCAGACCGGAATATAACTGGCATCTTGTATTTTTTCAGACATTTATCAAGGTAATTCCTACTCTCAACATTGTCAATAATATTTTTAAAGGCCGATATCTCAATTTCCAATTTTATTAAACCATAACTTACGAACTCAATATCTTCGCTTAGGAATGTCAGATTTCATTGTGAAAAACGGCGTTGTGGAGCAAAATATCTCTATTATTTAAGATATGTAAAAATCTAAAATTGACAACCTGCCCAAAAGTGTCTCCTTTTGACATGACACGTCACAAATAATAAAATGACATTGATTGATTTTCTGTTGGACACAGCAGATAGGACGCTCTTCTCTTTATAATTAATTTAGGCCGTGAGATATTTACGAGATAATCAAATCATTACAATGTTTAATTCGCCAGCTGATCCACCATGAGCTGTTGCAGCATGTGGTGGTGTTCTCCTACATGAAATCGTAAGTTCCGAACGGTTCTGATGTTCTCTCTCCTAGTGCACAGCGTCATCATCCCTATATCTTCTTGTCAGAAATTGCCACGATAGTAGTGCGAGTCCACTAGTTCTTCAATAGCCACGCGTGGCGAGTTTTGTTGAGATACGCCGATCGACTCAGGCTAAGCACATCACCTAGACGATACCACTGCATTTCCATTCATTAGCTGAAATGACACGTTTGTACGATCTGCGCATGCTCATTATCCATTTTAACGTTGCTAACCCAAGAAATTTCGATTTTTCGCCAGTTCTTGTTTTCAAGACGCAGAGTGGAATTTCAAAACGCACAGTAACGCTTATCATATTCTTTCAACACACATATTCCACTGCAAGTCTTACAAATGTTTTGTTGAAAAAGCAAAAATAATGGTATATATTAAAGGGTTTGAGAATATTATCACATCAAAACAATCTACACCATCATAGCACAACATGTAGTCTATTTTCATTATAGGAATAAAATCAATCCATCTCAATAGGCAACGAAGGAACGTGGTCTCTTTGTCCCTGAGTTTACGATTCTATACGGGATTTGCCATTTGGTCTAATACCATTTGGTCTAATATCCATTTCGTCTACACCCATTTCGTCTAAACCCATTAGGTCTATATCCACTACGTCCAACAATCATTTGGTCCTTTAACCATTTGGTCCGATAACCATTTGGTCCTATAACCATTTAGTCTAATAACCAATAAGTCTAAAACCATTTATCCTAACAAACATTTAGTCTAGTACTCATTTGGTCTATAACCAATAGGTCTAATAGCCATTTGGTCTAATAGCCATTTGGTCTACACACCATTTAGTCTTGCAAGCATTTAGTTTATTAATAAATAGACGAAATGGTATTAGACTATAACTGGTTATTAGACCATACGAGTATTAGACCAAATGGTTATTAAAGAAATATTATACCAAATGGTTATTAGACTATATGGTTAGTAGACATACCGGTTATTAGACCAAACAATAATAGACTAAATGGACATTAGACTAAATTGGACAATTAGCCTTTCTGGTAATAGACCAATTGAATATAGCCTAAACGGGAATTAGACGAAATAGTATTAGACCAATATGGCAATAGACCATTGAAAGATTCGACCTTCAACAATATAGTGACAATAGATTTAGGTTGTTTATTTGGATGTTTATTTAGGATGTTTTATCCTACATATCGCTAACTAGCATTATTTAAGATCATTTATAAAAAACGAAGATTTTGACACCAAGTTCATCAAAATTGGAGCAAGTTTAAATTTTTGACCCTATAGAGGTCAACGGTCGAACTTTGACCTTTTTGATAATTACTCAAGAACAGTACATCCTAGATAGGCAAAACTATATATTTTCTGAATCCTAATGACCAGAGGAATACATTAGTAATGTTTTAGACACACATTTGATGAAGATTGAAATTTGACCCAATGTTAAGTTCAATGACCTTTTCCCCACTCATGGGACAATATTTTGTTTTGGGAACAACAACATTTATGTACTAGGGACTTTAAGGATTACGAAAATGGAATGGATGAACCAAAACAAACTCAAATTGAACAATGATAAAACTGAATTTTTATAGCCGGGTCATACCAAAGTCTTCAAAAGCTCCCCAAAGTACAGTTAAAGGTCGCCGACATCCATATTGAACCATCATGTAACATCCGAAACCTTGGAATAATTTTTTGACTCGAATATGACAATGTGTAAACAAGTTAACAGTCTGGTTTCATCTGGAAACTATCAATTACGCAATATCCGCCGCATATGCCGTTATCTTGATCAGGACACACGTCACCTTGTCGTCCGAGCATTGTTTCTCTCCGTCTTGATTACGGCAATGCCCTCTTGTATGGCGCAAACTCACAAGACCTAGTTCGCCTCCAGTCCCTTCAAAACCGAGCGGCAAAACTGATCTTCTATGCATCCAGACTCGATAGTCCATCACCCCTTCTGAAAAAACTGCACTGGTTACCGGTCACAAAACGTATTCAATTTAAGATATGTCTTCATGTTTACAAATGTCTCAATGACTGTGGTCCTGAATATCTTGCCAACTTACTTGCTCACATAAATCGTCCTTCAACGGCTCCGGTTACACGGTCTGCAACAGACAAGACTCTTCTTGCAATACCATTTAGTAAGAAATGTATAGGTGAACAAGCCTTCTCTGTTGCAGGCCCATCACTTTGGAACTCACTTCCGCAGCATGTAAGAAATGCCGGCTCAATTACAGTTTTCAAAAAACTCTTGAAAACTCATTTGTTTTAATCTGAATTTGTATTTTTGCTTTGTATTATATTTCATGTGGTATTATTTGTTGTATTTTGTATGGCGCCTTGATCATACTGGATATTGCGCCTTATAAGAATTTAATGTATGTATGTATGTATGTAAAAATAGGATAGACAAATAAATCATTCAGGTGCATGGCAAAGCCACCTGGTGACTAGACTAAATGGGGTGTCATAATGTGCAGGATTAGATCCCGGGGATTAGATACAAAAATATGGGTTAGATTTAAAAATTACTTACAAAATATGGCTGACGTCGGACTTCCATTTGTTGTTCAGCAATGTAATTTTCAGTCAACTCTGTACTATTATCATCAGGAGAAAAGGCGGCTCGATGCATTGGGCTCGCCAAAAATGATACAATGACATACTCATACAACTTACTCTCCTACCAACGAACTTTGATCGATCCCTGCCCGGGTAAGGTGGTAGGTAAAACAAAATGAGAGTAATAGATGGACCTAAGATTGGCCCAACCTATTAGAACGCTTATTTAATCTGTCTATACCGATTCGGTGAAAACACCGTAGTCTCGGTATGAAGCCTGGGAGTCACATTTTTGTACCATCGCGATGCAGCTGTCAATCATCATGCACACCGAGTCAGAATTAGTGGGTTAAATCGGTAATAGATAATATAAAAACAAATGTAAAAAGGTAACCCTACCACATATTTTGTTTTTAAAGAAGTAATTAAACAATCTATGAAAGAGATACTTACTTAGAACTTCAGAAAAGATGGGAAAAGACGTTTTTATTACGTTCAGGGTCCAGCTCATTACGTATTCATAGTCACATTTTTGGCTGCGCATGACAGACTCTTATACACTGTGCACTCTTACACAAGGTCCCGAGCTCACACTGTCCTCAGTTTTGCGATCGGAGTGGCGCCTCTCTTAATTTAGTTCTCTCAGCAGGTTTGGGTTGGTAAGTATTAGTCTACAAAAATACCGTATTGTTTTCTTTGTCCCTAGATTCTGCGTCTGACATTGCCATTAGTGGATTCCGACTTTGGGGTGGAGACCCGGGAGGAGAGCAAACCACGGAAGGTATAGTCCAAGTCAAAGCCTTATCCGAATCTACATGGCGAACTATGTGTTTTTCGTATCAGTCGTGGGTAAGGCAAACCTATAATTCTTTTAATACTCCAACGTTTTTGTTTCGTTGCAAGAAGCGTTGTCCATATTTCAATGCAAATGTCCGCTCACGTTTTGTTCGGGGATTTCAGGCCTTTGCGTCTAGATTTTAAAGGTATGTAGTCAAACACTCGCTAGCATGATGCTAGAGAGTTGAATTACTCTGTAGTATGATACTAGGTGAACTGTTAAAGCCATTTGCTCCACAGCAACGCCCTCAATTTGTTTCGAATTTCTACTTTTTGCACCAAGGTAATGGCCATTGGTGTACATAAATGCTCTGTGAAAAACTAAGCCTGAAGTGCTTTAATTACAGTAAAATTTAACATTCATAATAAAACCGGGTATCCCCGGTTTAACAGTATGTATTCTTACAAAATCACAGTGTAAACAAATTTAATATGTTGTGTACCTCAAGGTTCAATCCTACGTCTGTTATTATTAATGTTTTATATCAACGATATACCCATATTATCCATAAATTGTGCAATATAATAAAATTATAATATGATAATCTAATGTTTATTTTGATTTTTAGCTCTTCTTCAGGAGTGGTTTAAGTAATTCGATATGTTCAAACATTACTGGACATAACTCGGCTGAATTCAAAAAGTTAGACGACTGCAACGTAAAACAACTTGGTCTCAACGGGTCAAAGATCATGCTGACAGGACGCATTGACATAACCTTTGATGATCCCAATCAGGAAACTGAAAATATCAGAGTCAGAGAGTATATTCCTAAGGATGAAACATGCTCTTTCTACGGAACATACCACGCATTATATTTAAGTTGTATAAAAGGTACGTCCTTGAAAAGTCCATAGACATTAAGAGTTATTTTTTTTTTTTTTTTTTATTTCTTTAATTTTGATCAACTATACCAAAAATATTTGGGCGAAAGTCAGACTTTTTTATATTGACCATTTTTGGTGCAAATTTCTCAAAGTTAGTCAAAATTTAAAAAAATTAAAAACCGGTCCTAGATACGGTTCTTGATATTTTATTTAGTTTTTAAAGATTAATAAGCTAATTCTTTTACTCAAAACTTGTTTTGTTAAGTGGTCCGAAAAATATTGGGCCAAAAAACTCGTTTTGGGGGATTTTCTCCAAAAATGAGCATATTTTGCCCAAATTTGACCTCACAGATGAGTCCATCAAGCCTTTGCCATTCTAAAAATGTATACTTTACTTTATACAACTACGAGTAGCTTTTTATCTACATGTAATATAAGAAAGTTATATTACTCCGTTGCTGTCCAACCTAGAAATACATCCATATATTTGGGGGGGCGGGGGGGTTGTGCGAATAAATTTAAGATAATCCTGTTTACGATAATAAAATGGTCATGTTCTTTTATATTTTAATTTCAGAAACGGCTCACCCTCTGGAACATGGCTATAAAATATTAGTAACTGCCGCAACCAGCTGCGAAGGGCGATGTGGAAACTTTCTAGAATCCACCGGATGCCGTTGCGATAAACAGTGTGTCCTCTTCCACGATTGTTGTTATGATTATTACAACAGATTATGTAGCGATCACAATGTTGACTTTAATGATGACATTGTTATAGATCCTGATTTATTTTCCTGCCTTCCCCTGGATACAGATTATGGCATTGGTTCTGTTTTGCTTGTAAACACGTGTCCTACTAACTGGACTGACACGTATATTGAAAATCTTTGCATGAAGAGCTTTAGTGTTTCAGACGCGAACCCCAAACAACGATTTCCTTTTGAATGGCCTGTTGCTGATGAAAACGGTAATAACTTTCGAAATGTATATTGTGCATTTTGTAACGGGAAGAGCTTTACAGATATTACTCCATGGGACGTACAATATCCCCCAAGTCAAAGTTCCAACAATCAATGCCAAGAAAATGATCATCGGTCTGATCTAGGAACGGTAGGAAAGCGTCTACGATATTGCTTCCTTCAGTCATATCAACTTGTCCAGATACATTTACAAACTTATCAATAGCCGCACTTTGTAAGTCATACTCAAATTTCGTGTGCATGGAAACTGAACCAAAAAGGTACAACAATTATCACTGCGCTATTTGCAACGGAGCTGCCGAGGATAGAATGTTTTCCTGCACTGAGACCGGTCATAGCTGGCAAGGAACGGCGTTTTTGCGACAACTTTGGAACTTTAGGGAAACCAAGTTAGAATCGGTTTTGGTGGACTCACAATGCTCGGGAAAAGATAACATTTACGATCCCTACACGCGGCAATGTCGACCTCTGACATGCTCACCTGGGTTTGAGCTTGACGTCGAAGGTAAATGCGTTAATATATCTGGAGGGGCCAATGCTATAGATGGATTGTGTTGTCAACAACAAGACTCGTTGATTTTCTTCGGGATTGACAGACCGCTTTCTGGTACAAACGAGGTAAACGAAAACGACATTGCGTGTTTTCTTCAGCAACTAAATATCTCTCTACATGGAAACAACACAAAATGGAGAAAACGTAACAATTTCGGTTACACTGTAAGTAAGCAACTTTTACAAGGAGACACATGTGACATGACCAGAGAATTAGACGCCATATTTCTTCAGACATCTGATATGTTCAGTCTCTGTAAACAAGACTTTGTTTCTTATTTGTACATTTGTAACACATTTCCTACTAATGACGAAAGCTGCGATGGGATTTGGTTCCGCGGAAAGGTGGCGGAGTTCTTCTCTGTGGATGGCGCATATCTAGCTCAAGTTTTCATCTATAAGGGGGAATACATTTTACCCAAAATAGTTTTGCATCAAGTATATTATAGCTACGACTTGGTGTTTAAGGCTTTTATGAAGGAAACAACCGTCGCTGTATGTGGAGAATATGTGCGTCTTCTTCGATCAGATTGCCCATTAATAACACTCGAACATGATGATTACAATATCAGCAGGACAGAAAACGGCACGCGAATACTGCAAATTGACAATCTCACACTTTATGAAGACGATTACGTGATATATCCCAACGGACGCGCACAAGTATGTGCCAACAACTTACCTGCAACCCAACTCTTCGCTAACGGTGGTTATCTTGACCTTGCCAACACTATAGGTAGCGCTCTGTCACTCGTGGGTCTTTTTCTGACATTTGTTTTATTTTGCCGCTTCAGAGATCTTCGAAACTTACACGGTTGCTGTATAATGAACTTATCCGTTGCCCTTTTCATTGCACAATTATCGTCCTTATTAACTTCGGAACTGACAATGATTCCACATACTGCATGTTTGATAATGGCCTGCATTTCACACTTCACTTGGCTAGCTTCATTCACATGGACGACTATCATCGCAATTAATTTGCTACGGGTGTTTTCTTCAACTCGAGTAGAAAACCAACAGCGTATCGGTCGCCAGAAGAGTCATTATATAGTTCCTGCTTGCGGTTGGGGATACTACTTTTAATCATCTTGGCCTGTATTGGCATTGATAAAGCTGATGCTTTCCCCATATATAGCCGAATTTCTCCCTGTTGGATGGTGAACCCAACCAGTAATCTGCTTGCATTTGGAGTGCCCGTCGCAGTGTCTCAAGTCATCAATGTCATTTTGTTTGTGATCACGGTCATTGTGGCGTGTCGCAGCCAAAGGCGATCTAGGAGACTGCAGAGACGAAACCACAATCTTGCCGCTTTCTTGCGAGATTTTATACTTTGTTTCAAGGTAAAATATTACATAACACACCCACCTACTTCAGAATGCACAACAAAACACACTGTTTGATTAAGTTAACAATATCTGAATCTTTAACATCTTTAATGATCGATAATGATCTCATACATAAACATAAATGCATGCGCTTTATTATAATCATTCAAATACATAGATTAGTAATGTTATCCGGCAGTCTTCTTGTTGATTACAAACTTCTGTTGCACTCAATGACTGATGTATAACCATAATTCACTTGTCCTGCGGAAATCACTGTTCAGCGAAGTCCACTGTACATTTGAATTTATATATCCTTTGCGTATTGAATCCTAGCACATATGACAATTTCCACAATGGTGCTGCTCTCACCACTCACTCACTTTATTCAGGAAACAGGCCACATAATTATAAAAGGTTGCTCCACTCGTTCCCATTTACATTGACGGGCGTGTTGTTTCATAAACCAGACCTCAGCAAGTCGACAGAAGAATATATTCCCCTTTTGGGAAGAAGAGAGCACTTTGTTGCACTTGAAATCTCCTTCGATGCATTGCAAGAATAATAGCACATTATTGGCTATACAAATTTACTGGCTCACATGGGTACTTCTCTTTGTGATGGCACATAACCTAGACAACACATTAGAAAGCATACATCAACTTTCTAACGCAGTTCTGCTAAGATAATATGTCCCTTTTCTCTCTTATATACCAAAGTGGTAAACTGGAAATTCCCAGCTATGATTTTCCCTACATGAAGCAATACAATGGCCACGTCCAGACACATGGGCATTTCCAAGTTATAAAAATAGATATGGGTGAATTTGTTTTTCTGATCAACTTGATTGCATGAAAGGGAATTCCCAAAATTACACACCACCTGTTGAAAGGGGATTACCATCTCTCATATCTCTCATGAAAGAGCCTTAAATTGTAAACAAAGATCAATAACCAAATTAAATTACTCAGGGCACATCACAATACACACCCCGCACACCACACAAAGAGAGCACAAAGGAAAATTCTATAATGATGAACCAATAAACAGTCACATCTCAACTGCCACCGAGGATTGAATGCAATTATGGGATATGTTATTTATGCTTGTCGTTTCAGATCGGTGTGTTGATGGGCTTATCATGGAGTCTTGGTTTTGCCGCATCATTCTCCAACTCGGACACTCTCTGGTGGATCTTCGTAGTCACCAACTCTCTCCAGGGCATTCTATTGTTGGTAACAAATCTCTGCGCCAGTAACGTACAGGACAATATCAGAGGTAGATCAAGACAGATCCGCCAAGCTAATGGTTAGACCCGGGGGTTAGACTCCTGTTGGCATCACGTTTCACTTCCTGGGGTAGTCTGCCACTGCATACTGGTAACGTGTGTTAGTAGAGAGATTGCGGAGAGGCGTTCACTGCAAACGCCATACGGGTTATGGATTTCTGCATTTTGCGGTAGAACGTCATAGTCCCGTTCACATCCAAACTAGCCTCCTACACAGCCAGTTTGTGTCGGTCCTAACGATCGTCGTTCCTAGTATGTTCGTGATAGCCGCATAGAGTCTGAACCAAGACTACGTGTAAACGCAATTGCAATCATGATGGCGCTATGCTGAGACAAATAATCTAAAGGTAATAGGAAGCACCCATTGATTCGCCTTGGGTGCATCGAACCAGAGAAGATTATCTTCTTTCATCGAACTACTTTCCTCGGTATTGATATGCAAATACGACTGGCTGTATCTATAATGCTCTAAGCATTCAGTCCAGATTAGCGATATTTGAGTTTTGCGGGCTATTGGAAAATGAGTATAGGCCTATGTTCACACGTGTATGCTATTTGTAATAATCTAAACAGAGTTTGGTGTTGGATGCCTAGGAAGTCTTGGTGTATATTATTCGAATAACAAGAAACAAACTCCATTATCATATAAATAATACCCTGTTTACTTTCTAAAGCAAAATGAAAATAGATAATTTAATATGCCTAGTTACTACCCAGCAAACACAAATATATTACAGAAAACGATAAATGTCGGGTTAAAGGTTATGTGAGGGTCAAGGGCATTAAAAGTTTTAATAACATTCAAAAACCCTAAACTTGCTGACAACCTTCAAATGATATTTTACTATAGCATTTCGAATTTTGGCTTGAAATGTTGTTGTATTATTTTTTCAGTATAACACGAGTTTTCATGATTTTTATATAAACATACATCCATATGTTATCAAAACGTTTTAACTAAAACCAAAAACATATGCATTATCATGTTTTAAAAACATTTTGGAGTTTGCTGAATAGTATCCATAAGCAAAACACTTTGACAGCTGTTTAATGCACAACGAAAAAGCATGGCGAAAAATAGCGTTGCACGAACTTCTGTTCCCCGTCCCAAACAGACAATTATACCGCATTTATGCCGTAACACGACGCAATCTTGCCTAAAACGCCTCTTCGCAAGCTGATTTTTGGACGGCATTTTCCACACACAAATGAATAGGCAATCTACCCGTTCGAATTCGTGTCGAAAAAAATCGAAATTTGTTCACTTCTTCTTGTCTATACAAGATCAAATTTTAACCCCCAAAATGGATTTTATTACATGGCGGACTCTACTTGTTCTATTAGGATACTTTGATTCGTTTCATAACATGATAAACATAAATTTTTTCTGCATTTTATAATGCGTTTTTTTGTCATTTTGGAACGTCATTTTTTGCTACCAACCGCAACGTAATCGCCTTACGGTAATTCCACGATTGACCAATTCACAATAGATTTCACCCTCTAGAGGGCATAATAACCGATTTTCGACTAATGTAGACTGCCGTTCGCGTTCCCGTGTCACGTTTCACGTAAATTTCGCAATCTCTCTACTGTCAGTAATGTACGCACTTATTTTTCAGATAGGCCTAGACATTTTATTTTTGAAAATACCATACATGCTAGTGATATACAAATTACATAAATGTATAGCGCCCTCTCGAAAACTAGTGCATTGCATATGTATTAGGTCAATTAGCATTTTGTGCATTTTATTACAAACTTGAATGGGGTTATTTTAAATTTACCTTTTCGTTTTACAGGTAAAGTCTATGGAGATGAAGATCAGAGAAGGCTGATCTTCACCCTAACCCTTATTTCAATACGGCAACAACAAATGTCGTAAACAAAAACAGCAACGCTGCCCGCACTATATTTTGTTTACCAAGGTACGATTTTGGCTCTTATTTGCACCCATGGAGTACCGTTACAGAAACAAAAGGGCACAAAATATATTTCCCAGTGCAATATAATTTAAAAAATGAAAATTTAAAAACTGAGTTTAAAATAGATACATATTAAGGGGGTACTACACCCATTGCATTTTTTTTGTTGCATTTTTTTGCATTTTGTGAAGAAATGAGAAAAGAAATTGGACAAAGTGCAAAATGAAGGGCAAATCTTCTCGTTCAATTGGTGGCATCAGTATCAATGACGCGTACATACTTCTAATGGTATAAGCCAAAAAGTGGTACATCACTGATGTTTTTAATTCACTTCATTTTGGGTGAAGCTTACTATCAACGGATTTCGTTAAACTTTTGGATATGTATTGCTAACACAGGGAAATAATGTTGATATGTAAAATGGGAATAAGTGGTCGCTGATTTCTTTTATGACTTCATGAACTTGGTGCTCCACAACTATCAAACTAGAGCGATAACCGCACCATAGCTGAACCATGTGGCTTCGGCAGTATACCTACAATTGAAGCATTTTGAAAACTTGACCTTTGACCCCTTTATTGCCCCTTAATGACCTTAAATGAATTTTAAAATATTTGCAACATGTTTAGAATGTCATAAGAATCATTGCGTTTAAATTTCAGCTCAATCGGAGCATTTTGTAAAACTTGACCTTTGACCCTTTATGACCCCTCAATGACCGTAAATGATTCTTAAAATGTTTTTAAAATGTTTAGCATGTCATAAGGATCATTGCATATAAATTTCAGCTGAATTGGAGCATTTTGAAAAACTTGACCTTTGACCCCTTAATGACCTTAAATGAATTTTACAATATTTGCAACATGTTTAGAATGTCATAAGGATCATTGCGTTTAAATTTCAGCTCAATTGGAGCATTTTGAACAACTTGACCTTTGACCCCTTTATGACCCCTTAATGACCTTAAATGAATTTTACAATATTTGCAACATGTTTAGAATGTCATAAGGATCATTGCATTTAAATTTAAGCTCCATCGGAGCATTTTTGGTTAAAATGACCTTTTTTGACCCCTGTGACCCCTGGATGACCTCTGACGTTTAGAAATATTTTTATTATATTCTTTATGTTTTCCTCTTTCATATGACACCACTCATGGGGTCATACCTTCGTGGCATTTAGAGATATGTCCATTTCAGACCAAATGGTTAGTTAGGGACCTGGGGACATACATACTTATAGGCTGATACCATTTCATGGTTAAGCAAAAACGAACCGGTTAAAATGCTTCTATTTTCAATGTTGAGCTATATTTTGTATTTTGAACTTGCGACACTATTTCACTTAAACTTAATTAAGCCATAGGTAACAGGTTACCACAAGCACACTACAGCAATGTTGAAAAAGATTGTATTTTTTGTCACCTATACCACCATGATATTAGGTAGTTCATTTTCCGTAAGCTTCATTTTTGTGATTTTGGTAACTATTTTATATTTATTTGCCCAATCCATCTCAACTAGGCAATCTAAATTGTACTCACCATTTACATCCCAAGGTATTTTAGTATATCCACGTCACACATTTCCATTATATATCCAGTAACAGACAAAATATCAAAATTGATGCCTCATTATGACATGTATGATATCACAGACTATCACATGTATTCAAAATTGATGCCTGAATTTGACCTGAACCAATTGACCTATAACCTGACCTTTGATGACCTTAGAGCCTTTTTTAATCTCTTTTCCTAACAACACATTAAAGAAGATACATACATGGTGTAGTATTAAATTGTCTATGTGGAAGAGATTAGGCGTATTTAATTTATTCAGTGTTATAATCAGTGAGTACATTTCTATAGATAGTATAACAAAGGATTTAATGTATTCTATTCATGTATTCTACTTGGACATGTTCAATAGAATAAATTATGGTTTGTTATGAAACACACATCTCAGTTACTAGGATACAGTAAAAAAAAAATATATAGGGCTAAAATGACTTACTAAAATGGTTTAAAAACACTTTGTATGTAGATATATTTTATAAGTTCATGACATGAGGTGATGAACATATTTATGTACTTTATAAATTTGCGAGAAAAAAAAAGAAGAGGGGTACTGATGAAAATCAGGGTATTATTCCCCCTTAAGCAGTCTTAATTAAGGTTGATATTGAGCACATTAGTGCAGTGATATCGCCATCTGTTGTTATTCAGTTTATTCCGTATACAAAACATTTATAAAGCTATATAATATATAGAGGGTGTCAATATAGGTCTACGTTTCGCTTTTGAAAAACAGCGAATCATGTGCATGCTCAGCAGGCAAATACGACGACGATTTAGTACACTGATCATGCGTGCGATTCAGGTTTCTGCAAAAGCGATTGAGTATAAATGCATCTTTAGAAATGACCGGCGATTGTGTGTTCTCAAGTGGGTTTTATCATGTTAATTAGTGACCTGACACACTTTTGTATTGGTTCGATCAAGCAACGAAATAGTTTCATTTTTTCGCTCAGGTACACCTGAGTGAATATATACATTCAGTTTAGACCTTGAAATAAAATTTGACCCTTGAACCTAAGTAGCTCTAAGTCGAGCTTCTTTTGCAAATGCTCTTGCTTTGTAATCACTAAAAATATTTTGTAGAATAATGCATGGTATCTCAGTAATAGAAATGCACTTAATGCAGACTACTGCCAGCTCCTAAAATAACCTCACTCCTCATGACATAGTTCATAAATATATGCAGCAGTGAGATTTCTAGTTTGAGGTGGGGATAGGATATTAGCCTCATTCCACATGAAATTATTTATAAGACTGTGTTCTGTAGCCCATAGTGGAGGGTTTTGTTACCTGGGAATGATAATCAGTTTCAATATTATGAGTGTTGACAGATTGATAGTGTAGTGGTCTGGAAGTGAAGTTGAAGTTTAATAACAAGTTACAAACTCTCCATGAACAGATTTTGTTTTATGGACAAAGTCAGCTAGCTAGGTCAGCCTGCATGGTCAATTATACCAAGTTACCAAATGTCCATGAACTTCTTAAATTTGCAATGAGAGATAAGTAAGGTGTTCTGATTGTTCTGGATTTGCCAGATGTTCACAGTGCATGTGGTCATCTCATCCACACTATACACAGTAGTCATCTCATTCACACTCTACACAACAGCCTGCCACAGCACCATCTTAAAGAATCAAAACCAACAGAAATTGGAATATTCCGCAGATACAAATTTATATCCAGCAGCATCTTCAACGCCAACAGATTGAAATATCCCACAAACACAAATTTATCAAGTTTAAACCATTTTGGGTAAAATGGCATCTGAAATAGAACAGAGCACATTGGAGCTTTAAGGGCTTAATTTTTTTTTTTGAAAAAATTATGCATTGGTGATAAAGTGTGTAATATTTAAATTGTATTATTTAGATCGTTAACATGTACAACTTAAACTTTACTTTTTATTTTCATGGGTAACATTCAAGTGCATCCTACATCACTAAATGTGACATAATTTCACAATCCTATAGCATCCACTTTTTATGACATTTGTCAGTAGATATCCAGGAGCAAAAGCCCAGCAAACACAAAACGTTTCCAAAACGTTTTGAATTGGTTTTTATTTGGTTTTGGTTTTTAAAACGTTAAATACACGTTTCCAAAACGTTTTGATAAACATCGAGTTATCTGATGGCAGAATAGTTCGACCAAACGTAGACCCATTGTAGACAAAATACTCACGAAAAAAGCAAATAAAATCACAATGTTCATAGATCGTTCCATTCGACTGGGGTTCCACTATATAACCAATTAGCTGGATATTAAATAATTATTTAATATTTATTATAATAAGTAGGCTATCGAATCAACAAGAGACTTGCATTTTATTTTTCTGTAATTTATTTAGGCCTACTGTACGTTATTTGCATGAATGATGACAGATATGAATAAAAAACGTAAGCAAATTAAAGTAAAAAGTACCGGTAAATTTACATTGCTTTATTTTATAAATCAACTTTCAAAAGATGTAACCATGGTAACGCACGGTCTCGATTTCGTAAAATAATGAACCGGCGGTTAGTCTCGATCCCAGACGGCTTGTGCTCCTCGTTACTCAAGGAGCACAAGCCGGCTGGGACTAAGACTACCCACCGGTTAGTGGTTTGTGTGTTTCGAAATTTCGAAACAAATTGTAACCGTTTTGACCATGCATCAACGGATATATCTGTGAATCTCAATTGCTGACTGTTTACGGTGGAATTTAATAGGCCTAGCTAACCTTTAATCATGTTTATAGATCAAAAGATAAACGTGTATAGGCCTTTGATTTTGTAGACAAGTTGCAGCTATGTTTTGAGCGAAACATTTGCGTTTTAATGGAATTACTGACATATGATTTTAGTCTGCACTGATGGCGAGCAATGGTGACTACTACACAGTACTATAGTACTAGTATCCTTGATCTCAGTGACCTTATACTTGACTAGCCTATACGTGGTTACTGCTCAACTACTATATATTAGCTGTTCAAATTTGATTCTGGTGTGGAGAAAGCGATACAATTCTACATGTATTTTTGTTGTATTTAATGATAAGTGTTCCAGCTCCAAGAGTAAAGTATAACAGCATTAGGTCTACTCATTTAGGTAAGTTTTCATTTTCAGTTTTAATTGAGGCCCTTTTATTTCTTAATTCTGTAAATTTTAATAGCATGACATGGTATAAATGTGCCATTTGTTTCTGATTATAATCATATATAATATTCACGCTAGTTGCCCATTGCAAGTCTCTTGTTGGTTTATATACTGCGCCAAAAAGTATCCTTACACTGGGAAGAAAAATAGATAGCGCATCTATTAAATAAATAAATTTACCCAAATATGGTTTAGTTTTAATTCACATGTTCAGTTCAGTTCAGTGAGTTGTAGAATTGATTTTTTGAAGTGTAAGGATACTTTTTTAGCGCAGAATACATTTACATTAATGTATTTTAATATCACATTTAATATCCTAGCTAAGGTTGGCTTTCATATTTTGGTTATCCGAATCATGCTGCCAGCTGCCGGCAAGAATAATCGATGCAACAGGACTGGACTGGGACGCTGAACATGTCTTGATGTCGAAGACATTGGGGACATGGAGTTATACATTATCTCATGGTGTACATCTTTTACTTTCATGGTTAATGTATTTCTTCATGGTTTCATGTCTTATATACTACACAAGAGATCGAAGTGTTAACGTCATAACCATGATAACTTGGACTACCAAAGTGATGCGGTTTATTAGCATTTGGAAAACGGTCTGATAACGTTTTCAAAACGTGTCATGCAAACGTTATTGAAACGTTTTTAGAACTACGTTTTAAAAACGCAATATTGAAACGGTTTTTAAACAAAAGTGAAACGTAATATTAACGTGAAAAAAACGTAATCAAAACGTTTCATGCAAACGTTATTGAAACGTATTCAAAACTCCACACATTTACGTTTTTAAAACGCAATATTGAAACGTTTCTTAAACCAAAGTGAAACGATTTTTTTACGTTTTAAAAACGTATTTTGGCTAGCTGGGAGCTTAAATCTCACAACTTCAGTTGATCAGATTGTTTGTTAAGAATAAAATAAGCATGTACGCTTATCAATCAACATCAAAATTGATGAGTACTGGTATCATTTTGATACAGCCGCTGTGTTGTAATTCGGCGAACAAGTTTGACGATATGCTTGCTAAACGAATTAATCGGCAAGAATTATTTTATACAGAAACAGTTCTGCCAGAGTTTTCCAGTGGTATAAAAATGATAAAAATCTGAATATTTCTGTACAAAGTGTGGATCACGGAATGCCCTTTCAAATTGTGTTGAATTGATGTCCAAATTAGTGCACATCATTGAAATTACATACATGTTTGTAAATTACTTTAGTATAACTTTGGGTTTACTTTTCATTACCATTTGTATAATATTACATGTACATGTTGAAGTGTTTAAAAAAATCCAATATGGGGTGGGCCTACATATACACAAAATAGACCTACGTAAACCATCAAAACCCGGGTCAAAACCTGTTTCTTACTTCATGTATGTTGTGTTATACTCTGATCAGCTCATAATAGGCGGGACTCATAACATTGTGGATTGATATACATGTAGAATGGCATACACACACAGCTGGGCGCAGCACCTACGTGAACTGCGCTTTGCATATTGCGTGAATGACACATGCTTTTGTGAATTTACGCGCGGCGTAATTTGGAACTTTATTGACTTGCGCAGTAACAAAAAACGAATAATTCCCGCCTATTAAGAGCTGATCATAGTATAAATATATATAGAATAACATTAAAGCTATAGTACACTTTTGTATAACAAGAAGTTTATTAGTAGGCCTACATGAATTACCACCGACCTACAACCATGTTTTCCAATCATGCCTGAGCACTCCCTTTTTAAGGGTTTTTTATTTGTACTGGATCGTTCAAGCAATATACAAGCATTCCCAACAAATTTGTCAATGTAAGTGCCTCTGGCCCTAGTGGAAGTAAAAACGGATTTAAAAAAAAATAATAGTAGGCCTAGTTTGTATGGGATTTTAAAAATATTTCATAGATATCTCCAGAAAGACATGAACAGGGTGGGAAGGGGGAGACGGAGAGGTTGAGGTTGGTAGAATTAATGTTAAGAGGATGGTGGTAGAGTTAGTTTTTGATATTATTATTTTGTATGATTATCAAAATGTGATATTTAAGGTATTATTTTTAAAGTTAAAGGTGTAAAAAACTTCGGACTTAAAGACTTAAAAACTTACGACTGTCAATATGAGATTAGGGTGGTAGCATGGGAGCTCATGGGGCCGGGAAATTGTGATAAATGTGATAAAACAAGTGGATATTTCAGGTCATCACTTATTGTCAGTGAAATGATGTTTATTCAATTCTGAGAAATGCAATACAACTAAGTTTTGAATTTTGAACTATTTTAAACGTCAAATTTTGGTAAAAAATGGACGGGAGGAGGGGGTTCAAGATGCAAGGTGTTTTGTGTCAAAATTGTGTTTTATAGTAGAGAGAATCACATTTTGCATGTTTGTAATAAATTTGTTATCTTTTAAGACTAGTTTGAGATACATAGTTACAGATACTATGTTTTGTGTCAAAATTTGCAAAGTCCATACCAAAAATTGCGTTTTGTGTCAAAACGTGTTAAGTCCATGCTATTTTTAAAACAAATTAATTCATTTAAAAAAATTAAAAGTCTCTAGATTTTAACTTTTAAAACATGTTTTTATGGTCCTATATATGTCACCTTCACTTCACTGTAATTTTATAGAAATCGAACTTTTTTCATTGCCATAAAGAAAATTCCTGATTTTCTTCAAAGTGAATCTTGTGGACTTAACACGGTTTGGAAATAAGCTCTTCAAATACGGAAATTTTAGAAATAATATATTCAACTCAAATAATTGCAGTCTCTTCAGCAGCGTTTGGTTCCGCTCTTTCCAGCCACGATATATACAAAGTAACACGTAGCATTATACAAATTATAATGAGGCGATGTCCAGGGGTGAGACCCCTGATTCCCAAAATGCCGTTTGATGGCGAAAAACCGACCCTTTTCCCACGTGTTTATTACAGGTTTACGTAGCTCCTATATATCTGAGGGCAAATAATAATATTTTAAACAATTGTGACGTCAATTGTGACGTATTGGATGGGAATGATTATGCTACTTGGAATAATAGCAAAATAATCGGTTTAAACCACTGTTATAACCTAAGTTGGGTAACATTTTACCAAACCGTTGGGTGCTATAATAAATTTGGGTAAAGGTGTTTCCCAACCCAATCTCGGTTGGGCAAACGTTGCCCTGAATTAGGTTAACCTTATTTGTTGGGTAATACACTTCTACCCAATCATGCCAATAGTATCGAGTAATTACATAAATTTTATGGTTTTGTTGGGTAATTTCCCAGCAAACACAAAAACGTTTTAAAAACGTTTTAAATAAGTTATATTTTGGCTTTTGGTTTAAGTTAAAACGTTTTAATAACATTAAAATGTCGGGTTATATAAAGGTCATGATAACGTTTTAAAACGTTTTGTATGAAAACACACTACAACAATATTTTTAAATGTTTTCAAAAATGTTATTGTAAACTATTTTTGCAAACATTTTTTCCAAATATTGTGTCAATACTTAAATAACATTATGTTAAAATATTTGAAACCAGCAAACACAGAAATGTTCTTAAAATGTTTTTCAAAACATTTTAATAACATTAAATGTCGGGTTATATAAAGGTCATGAAAACGTTTTTAAAACGTTATTGAAAATATTTTGGGCAAACATTTTTCGCAAAATATTTTTTCAACCCCAAAATAACATTCTGTTTAGAATGTTTTGTATCAAGTTTTCAAGAATGTTTTTGGAATGTTATTAAAACGTTTTTATACCCTTTATATAACCCGACATTTAAACGTTTTCTGTACAACATTTTTGTTTGCTGAGCAGTAGATTATCAAAAATGTTTTTAAGGTTATGAAAACGTTTTATACTCTTAATATACCCTTTATATAACCCGACATTTAAACGTTTTCTGACAACCTTTTATAACCTTTTGCGAATGATGTCGAAAACGTTTTGTGTTTGCTGGGATATTGACTTAAAAGATGAAAGTGATGAAATGTAATCTTTTATGTTTCATTTCATCACTTTCAAGAAGGTACAGAGTTCTCAGAGGCGTTTTGTTGAGGTGGCGCTCAAGGTCCTCGGAGCACGCTAGGACACCGTCTTTATGGGGTATATTGGTGTATAAAGAGTTAAAGGTCCGTAACCCGATCGACTGCATCCCCCCGATTTTTTTCATTGTTGATGAGGTTTTGGTATCACATAATAGATACTATTTTTCTCATTACTATCCTGAAATGTGATGCTCCAAGTCGATGTATTTCCGGAGAAATCATGAAACACAGCGGTTTTTACAGGCTACCAGTTTGGAAATGGGTCAGTCCATATGAAATCAAGGAGGCCCCCCACCTGACCCCCTCAGATTTGCTTTATATTTTAGTCATAATGTTGTACCTGTTAAAATATTAAAAACCTGCAAATCTGAGGTCTGTAGCTCTTACGGATTTTCTGTGGCAGCCATTTAAAGTTGGAGTAGGGTGGTCTAAAATTGGACTCAAAAGTTGCCCTTTAAATAAATTTCATCTTTGGGAGTCTGTGACTTCTTTACAAAAAGAGAGAGAGGTCTGAAACCTTGTATACACACTAACTGCATGCCCAATTTGTCAAAAAGTAAAAAATAAAGTCGTTTTATATGAAGTCAACCTAGACAATTACTGGGACTTACCTAAGTTGTAATATAAGACTAGTAGTCATATAAAAGTGATGTTTTATAAATTTTGAAGGTGGACCACATCGACTTTGGGCCCCTTGAAAATGTTGAATTTGCAATAAATTTCATCTTTGTGAGGGCGCTGTTCGAAATGTAAATGAATTGTGAGCTCAATTTTTGGGATATGCATTGTATTTATCCTATATTTAGCATCAGTGACAACAAACAATAACTAATCTGACAAAAATGTGAATTTAGGGGGCTAAACTTGTCAGTTTATAAAACATTACATTTTTTCTTGCATATTTAATGACCCCGTGACACAAAGCGCAATACAAATTTTTTTATTTTTTTTTTTTTTTTACTTTTTGACAAATTGGGCATGCAGTTAGTGTGTATTCAAGGTTTCAGACCTCTCCCTCTCTTTGTAAAGAAGGCACATACTCCCAAAGATGAAATTTATTTAAAGGGCAACTTTTGAGTCCAAATTTAGACCCCCCCTACTGACCGTCTGTTAATGACCTGGCAACAGACACGCCCACGGTACAAATAGTTGTAGCTTGTAAACATGGTAAAATATACTGTTTATCGCAAAAAACATTAAAAAATGATACTTTAAGGTATTGTTTTGTTAATTTTTGTATGGCACATCATACATACACATGTGCTGAGGTCAAAAAGGTAACAATGTTGTTTTTGACCCCTGATTCACCTGTCATTCAAAACCCCTTAAAGGTCCTTAACCATGATCGACAGCCCCATCCCCAAATTTTCTTCATCAAGAGAAACGGAAATTGTTGTATTAGAAGAAAGCATTACCCTATTAAACGCCAGAGATAGGCCTATGTTTTGTTTAGATGGTGTTCAAAAATGTGGTGAATTGTGCAGTGGTGAAGATTTCTTTTTGATATTGATTGGGGGGATGGGGTTGAAAAAAATTCTTGGAAGTATAGTGAATCTAGCACCTTTTGGCGACCAAATAAGTTTATGGTACAAATGCGCGCAAAAATTTTTGCCATATATATTGAAGCTAAAATGATGCAATATGGTGCAAAAGTGGAATATATTCGCGCGAAGCGCCCAAAAATGGGCACCTTTGAAGCTAAAATGGCCAAATATTTAGTCAAAATCCACATACAGGTCAGGTGTCAACATTGGGGGGGGGGGGCGAATGTATGGACCATCCCCCTGCCAAAATATTGAGGGGATTTACCCCTCCCCCGGATCTACGCCTATGGAATTGTGTGTACTATATCCTATGGGGCCGCACACACGTTTTTGCTTCTCATTAACACGATTAAGGCTAATGCAACTCAAAATTTGGACACACTGACACATTGATAATAGTCCTCAATGTAAGTTAGAAAACAGAACATGAAAAAATGGATTACACTCCTTTAATGTTGAGCTATGAAAAAAAAAGTCTAAACCGACGGCAGTAAAAATTTGAACGACACTTATGCAGCAGAGGCTTAGGCCTCGTATCCATAGGCTGTTCCCTTGTGGCGTGTGCCCTTGTTCCGTGTTTACTTTTTCCCATGTGACCTGCCACACAGACAATGAACCTTTGTTTTGCTTAGTGGCCGCTACGGTTCGTTGTCTGTGTGGCAGGTCACATGGGAAAAAGTAAACACGGAACAAGGGCACAAGCCACAAGGGAACAGCCTATGGATACGAGGCCTTATGCAGTAGAAAGAGATGAAGATTCAGGACGCGACGGGCTTTAACATTTGGCTCATAAAATGCCAAATGTAGGCCTATTATAGAGAAATACGACATCACTCACGACTCATCGTCATTTAAATATAAATTTGTCCTGCAGGAGGCTTCCATTGGGAATTGAAAATGATATACTATAAAACATGTGGTAAGTGGTCGATTCCAGCGAAGCGGGACAAAGTTCTCTCTGGGGAACATTTTTAAAAATGTTTTCCTTTTTAGAGAAGATCATTATCTAGGTCATCATCAGATGGAAGTGCCATCGGATTGAAAATAACTTCTTGCTAGACCAAATAAGCTGCAAAGTTGCTAATGGAACATGATGAATGTTACCCACGAAATTCGCCGGTTGCACGCCTTAAGGTTGGTCTGAATTATGGAAACTTTTGGGCCTCATAACTGCTAAATTGTTTGTCTAAAGTATATAAAAGTATACATATTTAGAATGGCAAAGACTTAATAAGTTCATCTGTGAGGTCAAATTTGGGCCAAAATGCTCATTTTTGGCCCAAAATCCCAAAAAACGGTTTTTTTGGCCCACTTTTTTTTCGTGCAACATAAAAAAAATTCTTGGGCCAAAATTTTTTTTTTTAATTTTTAAAAACTAGATAAAAATATCTAGGAGCCGTTTTTTCATTTTTTTTTTTTAAATTTTGACCAACTTCACCAAAAATATTTGAAATATTCGCCGTATGACTGAGAAAATATAAACAATATTGATCCAAATGAGTTAGAATTAACTATTAATGACCAACTGTTTTTTGAAACACTGCTTTTGGAAATCAGAGGCGCTACTATAATAGCATACTCATCAAAACGAAAGAAAGAGATAGACAAGTCTGAAGAAGCACTTGACAAATTAATAGAAAACTTAAATACGTCATACGAGGAAGCTTCATTGAAAAATAGCCCTAATGTTGAAATTTTAAAGAATGAGTTAGATAATGCTAAACATGAGCTTGAAGATATTCGTAGTAGAAGGATTAAAGGATGCTTTATTCGAACAAAGGCCCGATGGATAGAGGAGGGAGAAAAACCCACCAAATATTTTCTTAATCTTGAAAAGAGAAACTTTGTAAACAAAATAATGGTAAAAATTGTGAGAAGTAACAACACAGAGGTAACAGCTCAAAATGAGATTGAAAAGGAAGTAGTATCGTTTTATGAAAATCTGTATAAAGAAAAAGGTGGAAATAATAATGTTAAAATTGATGATTATGCTTGCATAAACAAATTAACGCAAATACAATCAAATACCTTAGAGGGCGAAATTACTCATTCTGAGCTCACCTATGCTTTGAAAAACATGAAGAACAATAAGACACCTGGGCCGGATGGGTTTACAGTGGAATTTTACAAATGTTTCTGGTTGGAAATATCCAGTTTTCTTCTTCGATCTTTAAATGAAGGTTTTAAAAATGGGTCTCTTTCTCAAGTTCAAAAAAGGGGTCATGTTACTCTTCTGCCGAAAGGAGATAAGCCCCGCCAGTTCTTAAAAAACTGGAGGCCTATATCACTTCTAAATGTATCATATAAATTGGCCTCTGTATTGCAAACCGCATAAAATCGGTTTTGCCATATTTAATTTCGGAGGACCAAACAGGTTTTGTCCCGAATAGATTCATTGGTGAAAGTATTCGCCTTATTTATGATTTGTTGAGCTATACAGAAGTTAAAGAAATTCCTGGGATGCTTTTACTGATAGATTTTGAAAAAGCTTTTGACACGGTCTCACATGATTTTATTCTTAAAACTTTAAGGGCATTTAATTTCGGATCAGACATTTGCAAATGGTTTAGAGCTTTGTATAAGAATGCATCCTCTTCTGTAATCATAAATGGAAATATATCTAAACCATTCCAAATTCAGCGCAGTTGTAGACAAGGCGATCCTCTCTCACCATATGTCTTTGTTTTATGTGCGGAGGTATTAGCTTCCATGATAAGACAAAATAAGGATATAACAGGAATTTGCATAAATGACATAAATTTTAAAATTGCGCAGTATGCAGATGACACTACATTAATACTAGATGGTACAGAAAAATCACTGGAAAGTGCCTTTAAAACATTGCAATCATTTTATGAGATGTCTGGTTTGAAAATTAACATAGATAAAACGGTTGCATTTTGGATTGGGTCTCAGAAATTCAGAAATACTAAAATTAGCAACAATTTAAGAATTAAATGGAATTTCAATGGTGGCTTTGATTTTCTAGGAATTTCTTTTAGTACAAACCTTGCTCAAATGGTAAATGATAATTATGATAATGCACTTCTTTTGATAAGAAAAATGTTATCAAGTTGGAAAAAAAGAAATTTAACTGTGTTGGGACGGATTGTAGTTGTGAAATCATTGGCTTTGAAAAAAATAAGTTACATTGCTCAAATGCTACCAAACCCAAGCAAGGAGTTTATCAAAACGGTAAATGATGAGATATATAAATATATTTGGAACGGCAAGCCAGACAGAGTAAAAAGAAGCCAATTTATACAAAATTATGAAAATGGTGGAGTAAAGATGCCAAATGTAGAAATGCATATAAATGCTCTAAAGGTAAATTGGATTCGGAGAGTTGCCTGTGGTGATCAAAAATGGGTTAAGCTATTTCGTTTTTGTTTGAATGTAATAAGTGATGATATTTGTTGCTTTGGTATGAATCGTGTTAATGACATGAAAAACATGATCGATAACAGGTTCTGGTATGATACTCTGCTTTCTTGGTCCTCGCTTATAAACATTGTAAATTATAATAATCTGGATTTCAATCGTATTGCAAAACAATACTTGTGGTGGAACGATAAAATAAAGATTGGTGGTAAATCAGTTTGTTATGCCCATTGGAAGAAAAGGGGTGTGCTGTTTATAAATGTGACCGTACACCACGAATGAGCCGTAAATGTCCTCAATTGTATTATGCGTTACAGTGTAAAATGGGCATGAAGGTCATATTCATAGGTATTTCAATTTGGTGCTACGTGTATCTCATTAAATGAGGTACACGTAGCATAATCTTTTTAAAAGTAAACGGATCTTTTTTGTCTAGTGCAGAATTTACAAAACTTTATAAAGTGAAGACCAATTTCTTGGAATACAATGGTATTGTCAGGGCAATTCAATCAAATTTTAATTACAATGGTACTATAGGCTCCAAACTAGCCTCGCCTTTTCAGCCATATAATATGGAATTACTTTTTAAGCAACGAAAAGGGTGCAAAGTGTTCTATGATATTTCTATTGAATCAAAGATGAAGAATACAATGAGTAAGTGGCAAACGGAATTTGGAATGGACAATGATGATTGGAAAAAAAATATGTACCTTAAATTTTAAATTTTCTACTGATATTAAAATGAGATGGTTTCAATATAGAATTAATCAGAGTATCATAGGCACAAACACTTTGTTGTTGAAAATGAACACGAGAAATGATGACTTATGTACATTTTGTAAGACAAATCCAGAAACAATCAAGCACCTCTTTGTGGATTGCACTATTTCTAGAAACTTTTGGGATAACGTTAAAGATTGGATAAAAGAGAAGCTTAATATAGATCTAGCTATGACCCCTCAATTAATTCTTTTTGGATCAACACATGATTTTATTTTAACACTGATTTTGACTATGGCAAAACTTCATTTGTATAGAGTAAAGATGACAGAAAAACGACCAAATTTCGATGTTTTAAAAAGGGAAGTTAAATGTTATTACAATGTTTTGAAATACCAAGCAAAATGTAGCTTACAGTTACAAAAGTTTAATAAAAGGTGGCAATCCTGGCAACTGTTAATGGCATGATAAAATTTAATCCCTGTGTATTTTAACCATTGTAAAATAGTAAAAATTGCTTAATGTTGAGTGAGGGGGAGCGGGACAGCGGGTGAGTCGGGTGGAGCTCAGTGTTGATTGTTTGTTTGATAGGCCTACTAAATTTGAGTCGTAATCCAGTAGTTGTCAGCATTGGGCTCTATTCGCTTCATTTTGGTGCTCTGTTTCCCATTTTGCTCTGCATTGATTAGTTTTTATTTAAAGTGTTGCTTTTTTCCAATCCTCTTATAACTCTCTGTTAATGCCTATGTCATTAATCAAATGCATGTAAATGTACATTAAGGTCACTGATTAGTGGCAGTATTATGTATTAAGAAACTTTTAATAAAATCAGCTGTCTACAAAAAAATTCAGCATTTTTTGACCATTTTTTTGGCCAAAAATGAGCATTTTGGCCCAAATTTGACCTCACAGATGAACTTATCAAGTCTTTGCCATTCTAAATGTGTATACTTTTATATACTTTAGACCAACAATTTAGATGAGGCCCGCAAGTTTCCATAATTCCAGGGTTCAGACCAACCTTAAATTTTCTTTAACATCTTGCAATATTAAACATGAAACCCATAATATGGTCCATTTGGGCGAATACTTTTAACGCAAAATATAATTTACTTTCCTCATACGCGTTTTAGTTGGGCGTGCGTTAAAATGTTTTTAAAAAAATTGGGCCAAATTATGCTGAGCTATTTAAAAAAAATGTGATGCAATGATGATACCACAATCGAGAATAAAATGCAGAAGGCGACTACTAGAAAGATATGAATATTTTGAACGCGACGGGCTATATAATATTTGGCAGATAAAAATGCTAAATGTATAAATTGTATTTAATAATATTATAGGCCCTAAATGCTATCTTCAGTAGTTAAACCATTGCTGTGACGTCAGTCTATTCAATAAACTGTAGAATATTTTCTACGAATCAACACTTTTCTGCACGAATCTACAGTTAAGTGTGGATTCGTACAGAGAAGTGTGGATTCGTACTAAACATGTAATCTACAGTTTATTAAATAGAATTACGGCTGTTTCTAAATTAAGTGATAGGAAAAGGAACATTATCATGAACAAATAAAATAAAATGAACAACATTCAAAAATTATGAAACCATTTTACACTAAAAAATACAATGAATACCGGGGTATTTTATTTGTACATGCGCTGATCTTACGTTTTCCAAAATTATAATAGCCTATACCGAGCTTTTGTATAGGCCTACAAACATGACAAAATTGTATTGTAAAATAACAACGCAAATTTGGCATTTTTAGTGTAACTTGGCCATTACACTTTCATTTGTGTTATAAATCTATTATTCCACCAAGATTTGCTATGCAGGGACTGGCAATTGAAATTTTCAGGAGAGCATTAAATAGCTTTTCTGGGCCATCAAGGAGAGCTGTTCGGAGCATTTATAATAGAATGTAGGGACAGAATGGTTCACTAAGGAGAGTAAAAACACTCTCCAATATCAGATTTAAGGAGAGCATTAGGAGAGTAATTGCTCTTGCTCTCCTCAAAAGGCAGTCGCTGCCTATATGTTCTGTTTTTCTACTTATTTTAATTAAAAATTTATCTTTTGTCGGTTTTTTTTTCTTTGATGTTCTTTTTTCTTTTTCTTCCTTTTCATTTCAGTCGCTTACATGTTTTTTATTTAGGAAACTTTGCTACATAATACACATTCTGTATCAATGCATTTAGGCCTATGTATTTATTTGTTTATTTATTTGTTTATTTATTTGTTTGTTTTGCACATGTTTAGTAATGATAAAAGCCACCGTAGATCTATTTTCTGTTTAATTTTTATTTCTCTTTCGTGTACAAACTGCATTTTGTTTCATCTGGTGGTATTTTGGCATGCTTGAATATTTACTTATATCGATCAGTAGGCCTATCCGATAATTAAATATTATAATGTTGGCATGGTTATAGGGACACTGCATTTGAATTCCAGGGGGCTGGAAGTTGAGGTCGAGGCTTTTTTCCGTGTCGAAGGCGGCGAAGTTTTGTTGTGGTTTCTTTTTTGTTTGTTTTTTGCTGCTGCTGAAATTCAGGGACAGTAGGTATTATTAATAGGAGCAACCAAATAAAACGAATTCTTCCTCTGTTTACACATTTAAAATGGACATATGCCTACCTTTGTTCGGCTAAATGTAGAATCATGTTTTAGGTCCTTTTCCCTTTTCGAAAGACATCTTCAAAACAAATCCCATGAATCAACAATATATCCTTTGAATGATTCCATCGAAAAATTGCAATTATCCAAATTACTATGAATACGGGATGCATTTCAACGAAGATAACAAATAATTTCCATAATTGCATGGTTGTTCCTAAACCGAACACTCGATTTACGGGAGAATAGTTTCATTGCTTTGTATCCTTTCTTCTGAGTATTTTCGATAATTTCCATATGGCAAATAACTGCAAATCATCATGAAGATAGGACATCCTTCATCTTCAATAAAATCGTGTGTAGTAATATACAGAACACAGCACAGGTCTAGCTATCTTCAGGTGTAACACTGCAATGATTTTGTTATTGGCCATTTGATATGAACCCGTGACTATTATGGCAATTTTCCTTGTTATGCAAAATAGAGACCTATAAACACATCTACTTCAGTACTATACATCAGAAGTGCATGGTATAAACAACTATTGATTGTCTAATTATGTACGAATCTACAGATATAGAAATTACAATGGAGCAATGTAATGTTTGCTTTTTCCATTTATTATTACTAGTAACTTACGAATCCACAGTTATAGAAAATATTAAGTTGTTAGTATAAAGCAATGGTTTAAGTCAGAGAATACACTCAAAACTGTTGATTCTTGAAAATAATCCACTCGGCTTACGCCTCGTGGATTATTATTCAAGAATCAACAGTTCTTCGTGTATTCTCCTTAACATAGCGCAAAACGCCAAAAATAGTCATAAAACATCAAAGTATACCAAAAGACTTTTCCAACACGCGTTGGGGGGCGTGGTCAGAAAATAATCATTAGGCCTAATGCGGAGCGATACAAATGTATAAATGTATCATTTTTTTCATATACATTTTCAAAATATTTTTATAATCTTTATATAATATGTGCGATATTTAAATGTTATTAATATAATATGTCCAAAACCAAAACGAGTTTATAACGTTTTAAAAACATTTGTGTGTTTGTTGGGGTACTGCGGCCCATTATGGTTCAAGTGAAAAAAGAAATTATCAAGCAAAAGTTGACTTTTGTAACAGAAAGAGGCAAAGATTCAGGACGCAGTGGGGTTATAATAATTGGGTAATAACAATGCTATCTATTTATAAATATATGAACTATCTTCTGTATTTGCACGCTCAGCCTAAATGCTATCTTCAGTAGATAAACAGCACACAAAAACATGAAACATTCAAATATACCGAAAAACCTTCCTAACACGCCATCTGCTAAATCTGTATGTGCCCTAAAATGAGTAAAACAAGAGTGTTTTTTCATACTAATAATAGAAGTCTGCCCACCTGAATATGTTGATACAAATACAAATTGCATTAATCTACCGATTATGCGAAACACAAAAACCCTCTCACACAGAGATTTTTCTGACCTGTCCCTAAGACCGACCTATCGGCGCCCTTTGAGTTGAGCGCATGCGTGCAACGATCCCTGTTCACTCCCCACCGCCCAGAGAAATAACATACCGCAAGGGGGGAAAGGAGGCGGGATCAACATATTCAGGTGGGTAGACTTCTATTATTAGTATGAAAAAACACTCTTGTTTTACTCATACTTATACATAGAACTACCCACCTTCAATGTTGATACAAATACAAATTGCATTAACATTGACTAGCACCGCTAATAGGTGGTAGAGGTGCGGTCTGTTATTTAGACGCGAGGTCAGGAAAATCCCATTTTGCTTAAAAAGCAAGATACCAAGAAGATTGCTTAAAAAGCAAAAACCCTGAAAATTGCTTGAAAAGCAAAAACAAGAATTGCGTAAAAAGCAAAACATAGACTAAAAAGACAATAGGATTTCAAGAATGTCTACAAGTAAAGTTATTCAATACACTTACGACCTGGTCATCCCTGAAAACAAATAAGGTTAGATAATCAATGATTAAGACATTAATGCTAATTGTTATCTTACCCTTATTGTCTGTTAGTCGAAGTCCTCGTCAAGACTGCTTTAGCGAACTTGACCCTGGAGTCGTCCTCTCCGACATTACGCAGATATGTATCAGTAAACGTAGAGGCGGTGCTCCAAGATATAGTTTCGCAAATCTCGTTCAGAGTGACCCCTTTCTGAAATGCCCACGAGCCTGAAACTGCTCTAGTAGAATGTGCCGCAGGGGCACATGTTCCTTCGAACGCTTTAGCATCTACTATGAGCGAAACCAACCATCGTGCTAGTGTCTGTTTCGAAGCTGCCTTGTTAGGTTTAGCATGGGTTATAAAAAGTTGGTCAGTCGATCCCCTAATATTACTGGTCCTATAAATATAGTGTTCGATAGCCCGCACAGGGCACCATAGTCTATCTTCTCGTACGGATGACTTAGTGCCAATCCTCGGAAGCAAGATGGACCCGTGTTGAAACGTCTGGCGTTCACTTTTTAGCTATGAAACCTACTTTAAAGGTCATAGAGACGCCATTGCGTGAAAAAACAAGAGTTTTGAACGATAAAGCTTGCAATTCCGACCTACGACGGCCGGTTGCTAGCGCTACCAAAAAGACCGTTTTGAGAGTGATCTCTCGTAACGTGGCAGATTTCATCGGTTCATATGGTGCTCCTTTGAGAAGCTCCAAAACTTTGCTTAGATTCCATGCAGGAACGATTCTACGTTTAGGGGGACGAGAATTGTACATGCCATTGAGGAGAAGACGGATGTAGTCATTCTTATATAGAGTTGATCCGTCCTCAAATCCCCTATGGATCGCTGCGATAGCCGATTTATAGTTGCTAACTGTGGCTACCTGTAAGCCAGAGTCGAACACTTCCGTGAGGAAGTCGGCTATCTGAGACTGAGTTGCTCTGGCAGGAGAGCAATTTGTCTTTTCGCACCACTTGTAGTATCGACCCAGACGTCCAGAATAGATTCCGAGTGTTGAGTCTTTTCTACCGTGGGCGATGAGGTTAGCAGCTTTTGTGAAAAGCCGCTCTCCTCGCAGCGTTGCCTGATAACGGCCATGCAGTTAACCTCAGATGACCCAGCTGAATGGTCGGCACCACTGTCTCCAGATCCTGCTGTCTCAGGAGGTCTGGTAACTGTGGAAGAAACCGAGGTGTACCTATGAGAAGGTTCACCATGGGCCGAAACCATAGATGCCTTGGCCAAAAGGGTGCTATGAGTATTATGTTGCAATCTTCGCTGGCTATTTTCTGTATTACTCTCTGTAGCAGCGAAATTGGAGGAAATGCGTAGGCCGTCATTCCTCTCCAGTTCAAGTGTAGTGCGTCTACCGCCAGTGCTCTTGGATCTCGCATCCTGGAGCAATATACTGGTAGTTGGTGGTTGCTTGCTGATGCAAACAGATCCACTGTCGGATAAAACATTACTCGGAGATGGTTTGGACCACCTGAGGAGACAGTGCCCATTCTGTCGGGCCCGCACCTCGACCTCGAGAGAGGTCGTCCGCTAGAATGTTTGTGACCCCGGCTATGTGGATAGCCTTGAGTGACATTCCTCGATGGTGACACTTCTTCAACAAGCGAAGAGTGTGCATGCACAACAGGGGAGATTTTGTACCTCCTTGTTTGTTGATGTATGCTACCACCGTCGAATTGTCCGACTGCACTATGAACTTGCAACCCATCAACTGATCTTCGAACGCCTGGATCGTTCTTTCTACCGCCCAGAGTTCTAACAAGTTGATGTGAGACTTGGCTTCCGTTGGGGACCACAGGCCCGAAGCCGTCTGATCCTGAATATGACCCCCAGCCCATCTTCGACGCGTCCGTCGTGATGGTAAGCTGAGGAGGGGGCAGGAAATCTGACCCCTATGTTCAGGTTGGCCGTCGTGGACCACCACTTGAGTTTGTCGCGGATCAGTTCCGACATTGGAACCATCCTGTAAACTGAGTGGCAACTGGGTCTGTAAAACGCCAGTAGGTGCAGCTGAATTGGTCTCATATGCATACGACAATTCGGCACCAGGTCTACTAGACTGGCCATGAGTCCTAACACTCTTAGCCAAGCAGTGGCTGGAGCGTGACTTTCTGCACTGAGAATCTTGACGCATTGTATTATGTTCATAATTCTCTCCGGAGAGGGCCTGGCCAGGCCCTCCGATAAGTGCAGACGGGCCCCAGAAACTGGGGATCTGTGTCGGGACGAAGTTTGATTTCTTCACATTTATCACAAAACCCAAACTCGTCACGGTCTCTTGAACCATTTTTATATGGTGCAGAGCCTCTACCCGCGACCGACTGTATATCAGCCAGTCGTCGAGGTAAACGCACAGATAAGCCGCCACTGTCTTTACTATACGAGTAAAGACCCGTGGGGCTGTGGAAAGACCGAATGGAAGACATCGAAACATGTATGTCTGGTCTCTCACCATGAACTTGAGCCATTTCTGGTCGTTCGGGTGGATGGGTACATGAAGGTACGCATCTTTCAAATCTATTGACGTTGCCCAACAATCTTTGATTGGACATGTCAGAACAGTTGCCAGAGTCTCCATCCTGAATCTTCGTGGTTTGATATATTTGTTCAATGGTTTGAGATTCAGGATGGGACGCCAGTCTCCAGTCTTTTGGGAGCCAGAAAGAAGCTCGACCAAAACCCCCTTGAAAGGGGGGAAGACTGGGACTATGGCATTTTTCTGAAGTAGATTTGAAACTTCGGAGAGCAGTACCTGCCTCTGAACTAGAGAGGCTGGTAATCTTGTCTCCCTCTGCAGGTTCTGCGACGGAGGGGTTGTGGTAAACTCTAACTGATAACCCCTGCTCACTACCCCAAGCACCCATGAGCCCGGGCTGATGGTTTCCCATGCCAGGCGTATGTCTGTAAGCGGCCGCCCACCTGTGGGGAAACCCCGGGCGGAGGGTTCACCAGTAAAGGTGAACACGCGGCCGCCGTGCCCTCAGGTACGAGACGACTTTCCCCCGCGAGCGTACTTTGCTCTTGGAGGATTGCCGCCCGCTCCTGTGCCTGCTCTCTTCTTACCCCGAGGGGCGGAAGAGGCGGCGCGGGCAGGTGCTTGAGCTTGTGGCGTCACATTGGAAGAGGCTTGTCCGGTCACCTTGACTTTGGCATGACCTCTTGACCTCCTCTTCCTAGACTTGCCTTTCTTGGTTAAAGACGAAGTCTTTTCCTGCAAGACTCTCTCTCTTGGGTGAGTTTAGTTGCGAGTGTATCAACCACTGAACAAAACCCATCACCAAAAAGTGAGGCTTGTGCCACCGGAGTCTCTTTCAACTTTTCTGACAAGTCTTTGTTGAAAACGAGATTCAACGAGGCACAAGCGTTCTCCCGCCTAAGTAGGACTGCTCTGCGAGTCAGTAGCATAGATTCCTCCATGATAGTAGAGGAAAGCTTTGCCGCTAGCTCACAATCCCGATAAAGATCGGAATCCTCCCCACACAGCTCCTTCACTTGATGACCTACACTCGAGGTCAACAAAGAAGAAAAGGCTGAAAGTCTGGTAGATACTCTGAGAGAATTATCCACCGACTTTAATTGTTCCTCCCAATATGGGGAGAACGATTGTGGGTTGTTCTTATTCACTTGGTGAGGTAAGAACTTAGCAACGTCCCCTTCTATACCTGGGCACCGGAACATTCCGTTATAGTCCTTCTCAGACACACGGAACGTTTTCCCGTAGGCCGGCCCTCTATAAGACAAGGATCCACGATGATCTCCGTTCTTATCAAGAGCATGCCAATAGCCAAGTATTTCGGCAGGAAGAGTGACACCAGATAATATGTGTAGTCCACTACCTACCCCCAAGCCTCCTAGAAGGACGCTTGGTGTCTCCTCGGTTACCTCAGGACCATACGTCAAGTCTAAGTTACGAGCTAGACGACGTAACGTGTCCGGGGTCTCCTTCGGAAAACCGGGTGGTATAGAATCTACCCCACTAGACGTTGACTCACTTGCGCCCTCAGTACGGGCCGGAGGAAATGACGTCATCTCATGTGACGTTCCCTCCTCGCCAGAGTCTTCCTCACCCTCACTGGTATCTGAATCCGACCCAACACCGATCTGTGATTCAGACTCCTGTGTTTCAGAAGTGTTTGTCATGGTCGATCCCTCAGTGTAACCTGATAGGAGACCCGACATAACGCCAACTGAAGGGAGGACACGCCTGCACCTTGCGATGCATTAGGTGTCACTGGGAACGTAGGCTCGCTAGTTACCGTTACCGGTGTCGACCGCCTACTCGGCTGCTGTCGCACTGGTACCGACCTAGGTGCTCTACGTTCCCTACCCGAAGTACCACGAGTATTCTGAACTTGAGTCTGTCCAAGTCCGAACATCTGCGGGTTAAACCAAGGAGGAACACATCCCCACATTGCTGCCGGATTCATCCACGGCCCAGCATTGGGGAAATTCCCTTGATTAACGGGTATACCAACTCCTGGCACCCCCATGCTTGTTGCCACTGTCCGGTCTGTGGTACAGTAGTATACAAGTTGGGATTGGGCGCGAAGTTAGCCGCGGTTGGCAACTCTCGACCTTGCGGGAAAGTTGAATGACCGCTGGGTCCCTGCTGACTAGTTGATTGATAAACACTAGGATTATCGACCGTATTGGGAGAATCCGAGGTCAGCGCTGCTTGATTGAACACTTGATGTAGTGTAGCCTACTTGGGGAGTTATTCATCATTGAATAATTCGACCCATCAAGCATGACCCTAGGTGATCGACTATCAAAAGGATGAACATCCTCTTGAGACCGCTCATGAGTAACTTGAGCAGTCGGATCAATACCTGATGATAATAACTTATCAGGGGGGGCTCCGCCCATGTCCACGCTACCCTGGATATCCCGGGTTGCATGTAACGGGGGTGCCAATGATAGGCTCGAGATAGCACCTTCCGCATCTACCGATCCTTTCATTACTGATCTAGTCTCGTTCACGGGGGGACCCCCGTTACTAGAAATTGGGTCTACCACTGGCTCCGTTTCTTTCGAGAGGTTTCCCCCTGTACTCCGAACTAAGCCTAGTGGGTCCCTTGTCACTTTCGGGATCGCTCCCTTACTCGTGGCAACACTAGATCCTGGCCCCCCCCGTGTTCAACAGAACAGACTGTTTACTAGCGAGAGAACCAGTATCAGATCCTCCTATTTTCCGGGGGTTATTCACCCCTGTACTAATGGGTAGATCTTTGGAACCAACCACTTTCCGGGGGTGACCCTGTACTCATGAGTAAGTTCGATGAACCCTGCACTTTCCTGGGGCTTCCCCCTGTACTAATAACTGGGTTCATTGTATCGAGGCCAGCTGTGTTCCCCGGCACTTGCGCACCTGTACTAACTGCTGGTCCCAACTCTGACATTTTCTGTGGCACTACAGTCGCACCCCTACTCGTGTCTGAGCCTTTAGACCCCAATTCAGGATTCCCGGGGGAACCTGAACCAGAGAAAAGGGCAGGAGCCCTAGCATCGGTAGCCCCCCTGCCGCCTAACTTAAGCGGTAGCGGGCCTCCTTTGCTATCACGCGCTCGTTTCTCAACTAACTTACCCGACTTACCACCTTTTGAAGGTCTCTGCTTGGATGGTCTAATTCCCAACTGCTGACCTCGCTCCAAAGCGTCAAACTGCTCCTCTGAAATCCCTATACATATGGTACATCTGGCGGAACGCGAACACTCACGATGAACATAACAAAGTAAATGAGGGTCCCAGCCACACACCGTCATCATCCCTATATCTTCGTGTTAATAATTGCCGTGGTAGTACGATAAATCCTCACGTTTTTCAACAACTACGCATGGTGATTTTAAGCTATTTTGTTCGAGATAGGCCGTGCGACTCAGGCTATGCATACAATTTGAGATTTTGAGAGCCGGCCACACTGTTTCTATTCTATGTTTTACGATTTTCGCATGATCAGTATATGGCTGGCCGTAACCGCCACAACGTGGAGCTGCTACGCGTAGCTTACTTTTCGCTTCGCGGAGCTAAATTGACCAATCATGTTAGATCTTTTCATTACGCGGAGCCAGTTGATGCATCATCGTTCCAGAGAGAGAGAAAACTCTTGCCAAAATTAATGTTTACTATGTGGATTTTAAATGAATCGAATGTAAATAAACCACAAACAGTTGTACAGGATCAATACCATTGTTTGATTAGTGTATAGTCAATGTTACCTTGCATGCATGTGCCATGTGTGTGGCGTGTTTGTTTGTTTGTCTACTGTGTCAGGCCAGGATCACTGACACCCACGGTAGGCCTACTGATACTGTCATACTATCACGGTGATCATATTGTTGAATGTTGTTGACTTTAAAATAATCATGATGCAGTCATGTCTACAGTAGAATTCACCACGACCTTTGAAGGACTTAAACCCCATTAAAAGCTTAGTAGATAATTAAATCTGGTCAACCAGAAAAACTCACTTTTGGTCTTAAACCAAGATAACAATGAAAACAGCTCAACTATGTTACATCAGATCTTCTCTGGTTAAATACACACTGCACTTGTGTCTGTTTTACCTGTGCAATGAACAATGAGCTGGTATTATAGTTTCAGTTGGGTGAATGATTATAAAGCGAACGCAAGGTAACAATACTGTCTGGGCTTTTGTTTACGAAATGAGACAATAGTCTGCTTATTGTTAACCAGCGTTCTTGAAAATGAGAAGCATAATGGTTTGCAGACTTAACACGGTTTAGAAATAATTTGTTCATATTTTTTGGTGTTATCTGTCGTTTACATATCCTTCCTAAAACACAAAAGTACCAATATTTCCAAACACCTAAATTAGCTAAAAATTTAGGAAATGTTACAAAACTATATTTTCTAGAATTTCAGAGAATACTTTAAATATTGACTGGTTATTTTTTACACAGTGACGTCATATAGGCAATGGCATAATACTTCTAACATACACTAGGTCACGCGTCAATGGTGAGCGCACTGAGTATTGTGTATAGGAAAACGGGCAGTACCGTAACTACAGTATGTATGGCCTACTACTAGTATATAAAGTAAATCCGAACTGGTTTGCTGAAGGTCGAATTCCGCAGGCCACGCCGCGCAAGATGTACAAATCAGCTCCCGGCGTACACTGCAGATCGCAGAATTGTGTGCATGGTTTACCACCACTCTGCCTAGCTATATAGTTGTGTACAATACGGTATGAGTTTCTTGTGAGTGCATGTCCATCTTAATAATAAGTCGGTTCGTACTTTTCATAAATTACTTTTTTTTTTTTTATTATCGTGACCGAGGATATCTTGCAACTACGTGAAGCTCGTCTGGCAAATTCTTAATGACTAAATTCGCTTCACGTAATGAGTAAGTCGTACTTGATTGGTCAGTTTTACCTCCGAGTAATGAAAAACTCTAACATGATTGGTCAATTTGGCTCCACGGAACAAAAAGTCAGCTACGCGTAGCAGCTCCACGTTGTGGCGGTTGCGGCCTACCATATCAGTATCCCATATGATATTTCTATTGTAAGAAAATTTTATTTGTTGTCACGTAAATCACAGGTTTCGTTTAAATGTACTAACTGGAAATTAAATGTACTAATTAGTGTGGACCGGTATTTTGCTGTGGATATGTTTAACTGCAATTTGCGGGTAAAAATTTGAAATCCTGGGTAAAAATTGTGATCATATTCAACTCTTTGAGAAATAATAATATAAAGGACTGTATGTAAAATCCAGCTGCAATACAATGTACATTATTGACACACATCCACGCTCTTTATCTTCGTCAATAATAGAATAATCGATTTCAATCGAATTGAATGCATGAGTTTGTAGTTGACTACTGAGCGACCTAAGCGATCGATTGCTAGCCAATCAGATAGAACTCCTTTTCTTGCGTTCAGTGAAATACCACTCGCCTGTCGCTCACTACCACTCGCCCGTCGCTCACCAACGGAGTATTAAATTTATATTTATCGTATAGGACGTCGACGGTGTGAGCCAGGAACCGGTGATGGGCACTTAGCACATCGACGGGAAGACATAATATGGTGTCCTCCACGGGAAATCAGGGGATACAGGTCACTTCAAAGTACTAGCAAGATGGTATAATCTTTATTATGGTAATTAGATTTCGATTAAATTTTATTCAATCTACACAGAGAAACGGCACAAAATAGAGATTATATAGAATATATCTCTATAAAATATGACTATAAAACCCGTCACTCGACTTCGATATAGCTTCACTGATAGTAGCAATCCACCATCACACAACTTTCACCTAGACTGCGGAACTCAGTCCTCAATGATAGTCAGTCATTTATCTTTTGGTCGTTATACGACTATCATTTGAGGGACTGAGTTGTTATAATATATCTTCAGAGGTGCAATTTCAGACAATAGCTGGGGATTAGTGGTGCAGAGGTTATCTATTGAATCCTTTCATGACCACTGAAGCATAGTCAAGTCTGCCAAGGACACTCGGCACAAATTGAAAGACCATCACAAAAGAATGCATGCATGTCAGGTCATCGACACCAATTTGGTGTTTGTTATGACACAAATTTTGTGTCTGTTAGGCTGCGTTCACATAGAAGTATACTATTCGGGTATACGGTGCACGTTTTGCAGGTGCACGCGTATAGCTCAAATCGAGCAAGGCAATTCCATAGTACCGGGTCACATAAGGCTACGATCACATAGAAGTATACTATTCGGGTATACGGTGCACGTTTTGCAGGTGCATGCGTATAGCCTAAATCGGGCAAGGTAATTTCATAGTACCGGGTCACATAGGCACTATTCGAAAAGGCCGTATACCTGCGTATAGTATAGTATAGTGGGAATCGTGCATGCTCGATTTTAGTGCAGCGTATACCGTCCTAATTTTAAAACTAAACCATATGTGGGTAAATTCATTTTTTTGTAATATATGCACTATCTAATTCTGCACATTATGACACCTCATTCAATGCAATGTGACCTCAAGAAGTAAAGTTACAAGCATTTGATTAGACGAAGGAAATTGGTAAACTGACCTACTCGCTATTCATTATACGAAATACGCTCATTCGATCAGGCTGAGTTCACATAGTATACGCCTATATGAACTCAGCCTGATCGAATGAGCGTATTTCGTATAGCGAATACCGTATACCGTATACTTCTATGTGAACGCAGCCTTATGCACCTCGAAATATGTACCTTAAAGTCTGTATCTAACTTTCACCTACTGTACGTCTCTGGTATGTTGTCACTAGTCTAATTCTAACAACTGCCAAGAACAACAGAGAAAACGCTATATGAGTATAACAAGTTACGGATATCATATATAGAATAAATTGTGTGATTAAACTATACAGCGGACGCTCTAGCAATGCCTTCCGAAAAGCTAGGCAATCACACGGTAACAAAGGGCGTATCCTTAGATTAGCGACCGCCATGTTTTGGGCGATCACGGGAATTCACAAATTCGATTAAAGGACACATCCCGATAGTTTAATGAGTTTAAAAGTTCCCCATGATACTTAACACTCTCCGCTATAACTGCTATCCTTCCGATTGCAATACACGGCTGTTTTTAGTACACAAAATCGTTCACCAACAAGCACGACCGTCGGAGCTCATAAGCAACACGTCTTTCTTGGGCGGTGACAAAAAATTTTGAACAGGGATCGTTGCACGCATGCGCTCAACTCAAAGGGCGCCGATAGGTCGGTCTTAGGGACAGGTCAGAAAAATCTCTGTGTGAGAGGGTTTTTGTGTTTCGCATAATCGGTAGATTAATGCAATTTGTATTTGTATCAACATTGAAGGTGGGTAGTTCTATGTATAAGCATGGAGGTATATAAATAAATGGAGGATGATCCAGCCAAGCCTCTTTTGTACTACGTTGGTTATGACCAATTATTGTTGAATAGGCAATTTCAGGTTTATATTGATTATGCTAAGCTGATTACATTGTGAAGTCTGTTTCACTGGCCATTGATTTCAATGGGGTAAAATGAAGTTTATACTTATTGGAAATTAAGTGCTCATGTTTCATAAAAGTTTGATATCAAAATCTCATTTTCGCCAAAAATTGAGTGCTTAAATTGCATCAAGAAATCAGTCTTTAAAAAAAAAGAAACACCTTATCTGTTGTCATCTTGTGACTCCCTACATTTTGGTCATGAAAAATTGAATTAGGCCTATGACTTTTTTTTTTTCCAAAAGTTATGACCCCCCGTATATTTGGAACCCCTCCTCCAAAGAAAATGATAGCCTCCTAATAATATTAATAATCATTTAGGCCTAAATACTGCTAATTATTTATTATACAATGAGAAGTTTAATGATGATGATTTAGGCGGCCTATACGATTTCATGACAATACAGAATTAAAAGTTTAAAAACAATAACATGACATATCCGTCATGGCACTCAATCAATTTGACCCGAAGCTTCAACCAAAATCACGATTATCATACACTAAACTATGAGAAACTGTTTAAACAAAGTATATAGGGCCTATACATTCCATATATCAATTTCTCTCTAGAAAAGATTGTCTGATCATCACTTTTGCTTGAATTCCGAAGTAGGCCTACTTCCGGTAAATTTTTCTCGCTCGTAACTCAAATGGCCCAAATTGGCCCAACATAATTGTTTCACAATCGGAAGGTAAAAACGTTTTGCTTTCATTTGCACTATATTTGAACTCCCTCAGACCCCTTAAAAGCTTGATATATGAACATGAAAACTAAGTATATTTGTCAAGTTACGGCACAACTAGTGTAGAAAACAGTTTCATAACTTGAGAACAGAACATCCGAATTTCTTCGGGTTTTCGCACGATCATACATTGAAACTATAAGCTATCAAAACTGGTGACTTTGAACTAGCTGATTGACTAGCTGACGTCATTATACAGTCTCTTTTACAAGGCTTCCGGTACGGGTCATTGTAGGGTCAATTCCTATGAGGAAATTTTGGGAGTGATAATCAATGAACCATGGTAGAGGCTCATAACCATCGTGGATATCAATAGCTTGGCTGAAGTGGCTGGTCAATTCAAGTTTGGTGACTCATTGAATAGAGGTAACGGGATAATCTCCACTTAGGAGATTAGAATTCTGGCGATCATTCTCCATTTATTTATATACCTCCATGGTATAAGTATGCCAAAATACTAGTCATCATCCAGGTAACGGAACATCCGGGGCATGTAAATGAATTTGTTAAACAAACCAAATAACAAGAATCAAACAAATTATATGAAAAATTGAATAATTTTATTGTACATATTTACAAATCAGACAATACATGAACTGTAAAATGTCCAGTGTAATGGAAAAAGGGCTTCATTTAATTTTTTTTTTAAAGCCAGCAACCATCGGTACCGCATAGCACTAGCCTGAAACATCATGGCCCTAGTTCCTTCCTCACTCTGTGTGGAGAAGTCAGAGCATGGAAATCAAGCAAAGGAGGTGCGAGTACCTCAGGCTAGCATAGCACCAAAGCAGGGGTAGCATTAACCCCCTAAATTAAAAAAATATTAATTTTTCACCCTCTATATTGGGAATATGTGCAAGCTCGGGGGTGAACTCTGACCCTCTACTTTTGTACCTTACCCCTGACTACACTGCAAAATATTTTTCACCCCGAGATTTAATTTTCACCCCATGTATTTGGATTTTCTGCAAGCTCTGGAGTGAAAAACACAGGAAAACAACTGACTTTCGGGCCTTAATGCCCCCTGCACCAAAGGCACAATAGCTCACAGATAGTAGTAGGATATTTCTATAGAATTAGGGTGGAGATAACTGAAATTAATCCCATCCTTCTACTATCTGTGAGTAGCTCAACCAACTGGCCATTCACATCATGATGAAAGCCAAAAGATCAACATACTTTGTTGAGACAATTATTTAACACTAGATTTCGCGGTTCTCGGGTTGGGTGGTTCTCATTATAGGCCTATCTCTAATTACCAAACACCCGTTACCCATATACCCGCCCTGACCTTTTAAACTACATTGATATAGGCCTGCGTCTTTAATAGTGATCAATATAATGGGCTATAGGCCTTACCTGGTTCTGGTCCGATTTATAATAAAGCCTAAAGAAGGTACGCCCAGTACCGAAAATTTGCTAATGTACAACTGTTTCCCGTCTTCGTTTGTTTTATTTTATGTAAATTAGTCACATGCACACTGTAATGCTTTTGCGATACCCGCACTGCGCCCGTCACGGTACTCACAAGACACGCCCGTTGATACGCCGCGACGCGCTCTGCGAAGCACGCGATAGCGGATGGACAGACGGACAAACTCTCTATAATTAGTATTAAGATAATAGCTGTGCTAACAATACTCAACTAATACCATTTTTATCGTTTTGCTCACGCATCTATTCAGCGTTTTTAAGCGTGTATGCGCACCAGCGCTTTGAGCGAATGCTAGCGATTTGAGGCTGCAACCCAATGAAATGCGCACTGACATCACTGCCACATCAGATGAAAAATGGTGTAGTGCCAAGATTGAAAGCATCATAAGGAGACAAAAAAAAACCCACCCTGTTTAAGGGCAGGTGGACCTTTCAAGTTGGGTCAGTCAGTCGGGCATTTTTTTGCAAACATATTTTCTAAACATTTTCAGCCAAAAATTAATCAATTTTGGCCCCCAAATTGCTGATTTTACATGATTTTAGCAAAATAACCCTCCAATACGCAAATTCTGGGTCTGCCAGGCTCATAAAACTGGGTGGTTTTTTGTTGTTGCTAATGACATTTTTGAGCATTTCACCCAATTGAATGGGGCTTCACATTTTGTACAGTACATTGTATTGCATTGCTGTTTTTCTCTTCTTACCAATTTTCATTTATGAAAAGGTACATAATGGGAATTTATCTTTCCCTTTTATACCATTCCTAATTTTGTGAGGATCAAGGCTAATAGGCCGTGGGGCACTTAACACAAATGACCACATGGGTATGCTCCCGGAAAGACCCCCTTTTTGATTTCGCAGCTCGAAAGACCCCTATATTTGAACAAAATAGAGCTCGAAAGACTCTTGATTTAAATAATTTCAGCTCTAAAAGACCCAAAAATTGCTCATTCCTCATATTTCTGGGTTTTTTTAGGCGATTTTCAACCAAAAAGCCATGAAAGACCCTTGATTTTGACTGTTCGCAGCTCCAAAAGTCCCCATTTTATTGGTTCGCAGCTCCAAAAGACCCCCTTTTACCGGTACGCCGTCAGCTCCCAAAGACCCACCCCATCAAAATTCCGGGGGAACATACCCACCAAATTTTTTTTGATGTGCCCCCCCACCCGGGCTAATAGCTAGCCATTTAGCGTTCACATTTTATTATTTTATTATCAAAGTGATAAGCACAGAATGAATGTACACATAGAATTTCGATACATATAATACAACACATATTTCGATGCATATAAACGGCAGGTTATGGTTGAAAACAAGACACAAGATAAAAATGGACGGAATATGTGTATGACCGGTAGCCACGGTTAATAAATATTGATACAAAATTTATAGAATTATCAAGTCTAGTTTCCGACATATTTCCCCTATTGGCATCGGGAAGCATTATGTAGTCAAGAGTCCATGTCTGCACAAACCATGAAGATCCGGCCATTATGGACCAAGCTATTCCATTTAAAATCCACACTACCCCTGTGGAAGTCTTCCACACAGGGAGTAAGAGTTTTAAATAGAATAGACAATTGGGTAACTTCCATTTGTAATACCCACTCCAGGTGTGGAAGATATAGGTAAAGCCATAATACAGGGGGAGTATGGGTTTCAAAATGATTAATGATTAACTCTACCAATTCCATTAAAAAAACATACTCCCCCTGTGGAAGATATTTCCAAAATCTTCCACAGGGGTATTGTGGATTTTAAATGGTATAGCCATTTGGCTGGATAAGTGAAAATAATTATGTGCTTATTAGAGTCTGCATATGAAACCTTCAAAAAAATAACAGGTTTCTTCCCTCTCTTAAAAAAAAAAATAATCACACACTTAACCAAAGATATCGTTCTTTGAGTTGCACAAAATATAATTGATTTCTATTATGATATGATACAATTCATTTAGCCTCTATAGCCGATTTAGCCGATCTAGTCGATCTAGCTACACTAGTTCTTCCTCTGCTTATGACACTCTCTCTGCCTTTGTCCGACGTTTTTGCTGCTGCTGCGGCTGCTTCCGTCTCTGCCTGCTCTTGGAATTCAGCAACTCTCTCAAGAAACTGGAAAAGAAAGAAACACAACACTGGATATTAGAGTAAAAGTTAATATTTCTTATTTGCAAGAAGACTACAAGAGAGTTCCCTAGAGATATAACCATGATAACTAATTTTAAAAATAAATAAACAAATTTGGTCCTCTTTCTACTCCCCATTCCAAAAGTAAAATTTTAATATTTTTGCAATTTGAAGGAAAATGGTCCAAAAACATGCAATTTTGCCTGTTTCCTAACAATGTAGTCACAAAAGTGTAAGACTTCGCACAAGTCTAAGCATATAGGGTAAGAGTTAGCTCCACTGGGAGAATCCAAAAGGATTGTCGCACTTGGTTGCGAATTTCTGACCCTGGTGTTATTCGAGTCATATATGACTGGTTCAATTCCCATTCATGCCAGATTGAGGCTCTCCTCGCACATGGTGGAACCATGCAATGGGTGAATCGAAAATAAGTTGAGGCACTCACCTCTGGCATTCTTGTTCCCTTCTTTTCCACAAAGTCTTTGAATGATTTGGAACCATGTAATGGTGCTAATGTCTCATCCATATCCAGACTCTTCTTCTTAGACTCGGACATTTCTTTCTCCTTCATGGATTTAGGATCTTCAAGTGGCTGCATGGAGAGAGAACATTGAACAGATAATAGTTAGTGCAAAGTCAAGCAACAGTCATGAACATATGTGACATGTCATGTCAAAAGGAGACACTTTTGGGCAGGATCGTAAATGGAGAAATAGCCAAAAATCTGCCTGGGGTGATTTTTTCACAATTTCGGTTTTTTGCGAATTTATGATGTTATTAATGTTAAAAATATTGTCTGCTAGTTTCAGACCGGAATATAACTGGCATCTTTTATTTTTTGAGACATTTTTCAAAGTAATTCCTACTCTCAACATTGTCAATAATATTTTTATTTTTATAATGCCATAACTTACGAACTCAATATCTTCGCTTAAGAATGTCCGATTTCATTGGGGAAAGCGGAGTCGTGGAGCAAAATATCTCATATGTAAAAACCTCAAAATTGATAACCTGCCCAAAAGTGTCTCCTTTTGACATGACATGTCACATATTTGTGCACTATGTATCAGAATAATGTGTGTGTTCAGGGCCGGATTAACCATTGGGCCAGATGGGCCCGGGCCGCCAAATTGTCATAATTTTGCACGCTTCGTACGCTAAAATTGGGCTAAAATAGTCTGAAATTGAAATTTCACGCTCACTTGGCTTAATTAAATTGGAATGCTTGCCCGCCACTGTCGACCTTATACGTAAACAAAAGCATGGGCACACATACCATGAGTACACATACCTGATATCTCCATGCAGGCGAGTTTGGGGGCCTCCAATTTTTGGCCTTGCCCAGGGCCCCCAAAAAGGTAAATCCAGCCGTGCATGTATTGGGGGGTAGATGTTAGGGTGTTGAATATGTTTGCATGCATTTGTATGGGCGCTGTTGGGTGTAATAGGGTGTGTATGTAGCCCCGGGGTATGTAGGGGGTGTTACAAATAAAGTTTTACTGTCATCAAGAGTGGACCAAAATAACGTAAACCCAGATGACTACAAAAAAGCTGTCCCAACAAGGTCAACGTTCCATTATTATAACTACCTCCCCAGCCCCCAGGTTACTAGACTTACCTGTTATTGTTTTTGTGTGTGTGGGGGTGGGGGTGTGTGTGTGTTTTTCATTTTATGTTTGTTTATGAGGTCTTCAGTCCTCAAGCCTGATTTTTTTGCATACATGTTTATTTGTTTGCATGTGAATGAAAATGTATCGAGGGTGCACTCAAGTAACTACAGATAGAGTAGGGGTGAACATATGTCTAAAGAAATTACAGAGCCTAATGTCAGATTTTGGGTTTTAGCCATGGGGTGTGGATTCTTGATTTTGAATAGGGCAGATGATATGTCAGTGGCGTGTCCGGGGGTGGGGGGGGGCTTTGGGGGCTGAAGCCCCTGTACTTTGTTAAAAATCATGTAAAATCAGCCATTTTTGGCGATTTTAGCCATTAAGGCCACCACATAACTCTGAAAGCCCTCTGAGCCCCCATGAGGAACAGATCTTGGACATGCGGTGTTTGTGGCTGGGATTCCCAAAACATCGCCCAAACACACCAAACTTAATGAACAACAGAACCAAAAATATACTTTTCCATTATTTTTGTTCAAAATGATGGTAAATTAGCCTAATTATGGGGTTTTTTTTTCAGTTTTGAAAAAACAACCAATCTCGTAACAGATTTTCTAAAAAATGTCACCAAAGTGATAGCAAAAAACCTCAAAATGCCCCCATCTCAGCCGCACATCCCTATGCTCACCTTTCCACTCACACCCCCTCCCCTGGGTGTAAAGCCACATTTGCCCTTAGCTCCTCAAGCCACAAGAGGTGTGCTCTTTTGCTGCAGCAGAAAAATGCTGTGGTGATATTGATGCTTCCTTTATCACATGTGCAAAACATTACATTATACACGCAACTTTTAAAGTCTCCAGCACTTACCTCATCTGCTGCTCTCTTGGTCCAGGTCCCTGGATTCAGATACCATGCCCCGTATTTGGTCTTCACCCAGCTTGGTGTGTAGCCGCCATACTGTGGGGAAACAGTATATTCATGCATTATGATAATTTCAACATTATAAAAGGGGGTAGAATATGCATGGTCACTTGCGCCTGACTATGTTTTGTTTAAGTGACCATGCATATATAAGTCACTTACATTTATTATGGAGGGCATAATTAACCATCCATTTGTTGCAGAAATTAGTAACATGTAATTCTCGCGATTCCAAATACAGCGCGCCACCAACGACGGCAGTGAAAATTGGTTTGGGGTCGACAGTTTTTCATCAACCATAGCTGACCATTGTGATTATTACTCTAAAAACACAATGTTTTATAGTACTTTTTGAAATTTTTTGAGATTTTCTGTGTTGAAGTGAAATATTGCAGTTTGATATTCACAGATGTCCTTTTCTAAATCCGCAAACTTGACGTTGATACTAGGTGTTTCCTTTTGTTATACATTTTCTAAAACCGCCTTTTTTGTTTTTAAACTTTGCGATACTTTTCAGCCCGACACGCATGGCGTAGTCAATGCAGTAGGCCTAGGCCTGTCCTTTTTTTTTTTAATGGAAAACGCACAGGTTTTATTTTGGTTATTAGAATAAATTGTTTTAATTCTTTCTGAATTATTGTTTGTTCAATACGATAATAATATAACACCAACATCCATACTATTATAGGTGTTGCATTTTGTAATCGGCCTACATTTTCTAAAAATGTTTTTTTTTTCATGAAGGCGCTTATAGCGGCCCGCCTCGCGGGATAGGCCTACCGCAAAGAAATTCAAGTAAATTTTAAAAGATTCTTAATGTCTCATTACTTATAAACATGCATCACATTGGTTTGCCGTTTTTGTTATTATTGTAATTGTTTGATTTGTCCTTATTATATTTTTAGCCTAAATTTGTATTTTTAATTGTATTACTATCAAACATTAAAAAATTACGATCACAACAAAAACACTTTGTAGGCATAGCTTACCGCATAGGCCCTAAAAATAACATTTATTTTTTGTTAATATTTCAATTTTAGACTTTAATGCATAAGTTCAACAATACCTCATAGAGTTCTAGCATTATAATAAAGATGAAGAAAGTTTCAAACTGCATGCAAAAGAGTACATGAATTTAAAAGATCATTATTTTACGGCATAGGCCTATCAAGAAAATATGCATGAAAAACTCCATAACTTTAGAACCAAGTATGCTAGACCTTTGGTGTTTTCACAGTAACACAATTTTCAAAAATGCCTCTTTTGCCCCCATGAACCAGATCGTGTCACAATTAAGGTTTAAATTTGACAATTGTCATGCCCGATTTTAATATTAATTCATGTTTCTTTTTCATATTTTATTTTTACTTCCGCTTTCTTGCATGGTATACCATCTTTATTTCATATTTCCCCTTTTCATAACCCAAGGAAATTTACTCTTAATGTAGGCCTAGGCCTACTCCCAATTAAATAGCACACGTTGGTTGGAATGAGTTTCTTTTTAGTCATATAATATCTGTCGGCACAACATTGAAAAATCAAAAACTGTTTCGACTAAATATTCAATTGGGCAATTTTAAACGCCTAGGCCTATACATGTTTTTTTTAAAAGAAAAAGAAAATGTTAAAATCTTTCCCATTTTCTTTTTCTTTCTCATGAAATTATAAGTCAACACTGTGAAAAGAACTGAACTGTAGTGTAGCCCAACCTTTACGGCATTGTGGACTTTGACCAAATTCAAAGGTTTAAATTCGGAGGGTCGACATTTCTTGCATATTAAATAATGGATCAGGCCCATGGATCAAGGACTCAACCTACAAAGTAAAGAGGTCAAATCTGAGGATGGACTTTATTGGAGGGGTGAACGCATTGTTTAGGCCTGCTTCATTTGAGACTGAAGGGGCGAACCGGGACCCCCCCCCCCCACACACACACCGATTTACGGTGAAGATTATACTGTACAATAAGGGACAAAACAAGATAACTTAACAACAATGTAGCTTAACAATGTAGTTTGGAGGCCATAATATAGGCCTAAATGAAAATGAAAACATGCCTATTCATACAGAAGGGTAGGCCTATTCGAGCCTGCGCACCAAATTTATTGAGGGGGCTGAGCCCCCCAGCCCCCGGTTCATAAGCCTATGTAATTTTGTTGACAGAATTGCACCACGAGAGTTTATTTTAAAAATTAACAGGTTTATTTGTTTAGTGCAAGTATATCTGATTATTTTCTCCCGACATTATACATTGGGGCCAAAGTGTTTTGTTTATGGCTATATATAGAAGGAAATGGCTTCTAAATTTACCACCTTTCGTGATCATACAGTAGGCCTACATTATGCTACAAAGAGTGTTTCAAAACGTCACACGAAAAAATTGCTTTAAAACAATTAATTCATATCTATTCAAGTTTGTAAAAAGGTTATAAATGTAAAACATCTATAGGCCTAGGTTAGGAAAAAAATAATAAAAATAAAAATAAGACAAGCGTTCAAAACATTTATGAAAACCAAAAGCTTTTGTCTTAATCATGCATCCCGCATGGTATAATTATGGGAAAAGTTATCCAAACAAGAAATAAAAAAGGCACGAATTTGCGTTTTAGATTAAATTTCCTGTTTGAAATTGTCTTGCATCAAAAGCATTTTCTATTATAGGCCTACCCAAACGCGAAAATTGACATTTTGACATCAGGTTTATAGGCCTAGATGGTCGATCAGAGACATCAACATTTTTGACATCGAGTTTTAACCGTAGATGGTTGAATAGGAATAGAGTACATTTGAAATTCGAAAACGTTTTAATCGTAATTTAAAAAAATGCTTTACGCTGTCCATGCTGTTAAAATATGTAGCCTACCGGTATTGAATATTTCGTTATTCTAAATATTGAGAATTAGGCCTCCTTTACTTAAAAACAAACAAGGTTTAAAAATTGGGGTTTTAAGGATATATTCATGAGGGTCTAAGTAGGCCTATCCCCAATCACTGATTTTTCAGTGTTTTCTTTTCTTGTAACGAGAGCCTAAAGTATTTTCCCAAGCGCCTCGGATTGGGTTCGGAAAAGTTTGAAAATAAGGGTTTAATTGATGCCCATTATTTTGTGTGGGAATAGGCCTAACACTCTGAACATTCACAGATGTAGGCCTAAACCATGACTGTCGAAATTAATTTTAAAATGGAGGCAGAAAAAAAAACATTAAAAAATATATGCTTTACGCTGTCCATGCTGTTAAAATATGTATTGAATATTTCGTTATTCTAAATATTGAGAATTAGGCCTACTTTACTTAAAATAAACAAGGTTTAAAAATTGGTTTTTTAAGGATATGCATGAGGGTCTAAAGTAGGCCTATCCCCAATCATATTTTTAATCAAGTCTATTATTGGCCTACTTACCATGCTTACAACAAAGCTTAAAGACCTGAAAGTGTTTTCTTTTCTTATGCGAGAGCCTAAAGTATTTTCCCAACACCTCGGAAAGGTCGGAAAAGTTTGAAAATAAGGGTTTAATTGATGCCCATTATCTTGTGTGGGAATAGGCCTAACACTCTGAACATTCACAGAGGTAGGCCTATACCGGTAGGCCTAAACCATGACTGTCGAAATTAACTTTAAAAAGGAGGCAGAATTGGGAAAAAAATCGTCGGAGGCTTGAATTAACAGCTGATCATCATCAACGTAAATAAATAAATTTGAGTAATCGATAGCAACACTCGTTACGTTTCCAGGGTCGATGGTTCATCGTCGACGCGTCATGGATGTCGACTTTTACCCATGATGCTCTGCGCGAAGTTGATCAGCCAGGCGTGATCGTAGGTGGCGCGCCGTATTTGGAATCGCGTCAATTGAGAAAACAAATGGACATAAGTGGTTCTGGCTTTAAGCCCTCGATATGTTCCCAAAGCTTGATGGCCGAGACCACAATACCTTTAGGTATAATGGTCTCAGCTTGATAGTCCCTGGGTGATGGTCATCCATGTTTCGCATTTTTGAGGTACCGATTTGAGGATATAGCACCTTAGTGCATTATTTCTTTTTGGTTATTGGCGCTCTATAAATGTCAGTGATTGATTGATATATGACATGATTCATGAGCCAATCAGAACCCTACTACCCTGTTTATGCTGTAAACAGTGCCAATTCAGTAGAGTGCCGAAGGACCTTGCCGAATAGTGCACAATTACTTCACATTACACAATTGTTATCCGAAACTCAAGAACTTATTTAACTAAAGCTTGAATACACATCTTAATCCCTACCCCACCCCCGACATCTTCCTCTTCGCAATGATTCCCCTTCAAAATGAAAAGAAAATTAGCATTGTTAATATTCTTTATGGTTCTTAAAAAACATAGGCAAATCATATATTCCAATATTTATTGAACAAATTTTATACACAAAAAGAATAAATATCTGTTCAATTATGTTTAACAAAATAGGGCTGCTTTCCCTCTTTGAAAAAAGCCCCAATATATCACACATTTTTTTAAATACCGGTAATTAATATTTTAGGGAGAAGCATGCAGAATCTATGCTATTTTTTTTCCTTATTTGTGACGTGTTATGGCAAAACCAGGCGTGTTTGGGCATAGAATTTTCAGAGGTTAAAGGTCAATATTATCAAAAGGGAAAATCAGATTGGCTTTCAATTTGTGCCATTACATTGAACTACTTGAGACCTTCATTCAAGAGTACAAGTGAAAAACTATTAGTTATCCCCTGAGGTGTTATTGACCTTTGAACCCATAAAATTCCATGCCCAAACACGCCTGGTTTTGCCATAACACGTCACATTTGTACACTGGCGCATGAAATAATTTAGTTTCTTGATCCAAATTAATTATGTTAAAAAAAAGAGCAAAATTTCCACTAAAATTATTTTATAATGCAAGAGTGTAGGTAGGTACACTAACTTTTTGGACACACTGTAATTATCATCCTTCTATAGCTTATTGCAGGGGTGCAAATTGTGATTTCTTCCTCAGGAGCAAGGTTTTTTAGGCTCAAGATTTCCTCAATCATATCAGACATAAAACAGGTTTGTTCTTCACTTCGAAAGATGACAATGGTAATATTTAAAGAGACTCTACATGTAAGGCTTCGAGCTTTCAAAAAGGGCTTTTGGGAAGCGCGCACAAATTTGGTATCTTATACTAGTTTGGCCCATGATTGGTGTGAATTTTCCTTTACCCTCCCCTCCGTCTTTCTCTTCTTTCATTTTTGTCACTCTGCTAACTTTTCCTTTTTTGCGTTTGGTCTTTCTTCTTTTGAGTGTTCCTTAACAATATCATTTGAAAGGTACAAAGATTGAATTATATGAGACTAGCATCTTTTGCAGCATGCCCTTAGTTTTAACTTCCTCAATTTTCGCATCAATATAGGGAATCAAATTTGCATATCATGTTCAAGTAGTTTGATTTGGCCTTCTCTATTTGTTTCCTTTAATTTCCTCAAATCGTGCTGGTCAGTAGGAGCCACTTGCTGACCCTTGTATCTCCATTTCTGTTACCATGGTTGGTTACTGCCTTTTCTATGTTTACCTCTTAATGTTGATGGGTCCATTTCACTATCCTTTAGAACTTGTTCAATGCTTTATGTTCTCTTTTTAAATTCCCCCACAATTTTCCAGGTCATCATTTTTTAGTATTGTTACATTGAATTCCTTTATGACTTAATCTTTTTTTCATACAATACCCATTGCCTTCACTTGATAAATTTCCTCAGATATGTGCCCTAAATTTGTAAATTTCCTCAAATATGCATTGTTACCCACATCCATACTGTAACACCAACACCTTCATCTTTTAATACTTAAGGCTCTTATTTCTTAATCATGTGAATTCCTCAATATTTTGCACAAGTATCTTCCTCTCTTCCATTCAGTAGCTTCACTGCTTCACCTATTAACTTATTATCTTTTGCAGAGATCTGTACCATATCCCTCTTCTAGCTCCTCTTCCTCCTCTTCTTCTTTCCTCTTTCCCTCTTCCTCTCCTCTTTTCTTTTTCTTCTCCTTTCCTCTTTTTTCCTCACTTTCTTTTTTTTCTTCTCAAGGCATTATTTTCTCAATTTTGACTGTCATTTCCTAGGAGCGGTGCTCCCCGCTCCCGCACAATTTGCATCCCTGGCTTATTGGGCTGATAACTTTTAAAAATCATTTTTAAAACTTACCAATTGCTTTTGTGTCTTCTCCACCTGTTCCAAAGTCTTTGTCGGTGTTTCCTCCTGTGACACCGTTGCAGACATCCTCAACTCGGGTGGCACATTAGTCAACTCTACAACATGTATCGGTACGGACAATGCAGGTTTTGTCTCGTAACCACTGGCAAATAAACTAGTTATAGTAGATTCTTCTACATTGTTACTTTCACCCCCAAGACTGGCAACCCAGTCACAAAAGTCTTTGGTTACATGTTTGATGTGTTCGTCCTGAGAGGGGGATTCACTACGCTTTTTAGATGCTTTTTTGTCTTCTTTTTGTTGCTCCTCTTTTCTGGGGAGCCACCTGTATGGGTTTCTAAGTTTCTGTTCATCAGATCTGTTAAGATATAAAGGAGAAATTATTAATTAAACAGGCACTGTAAAATCCAACATTCTCTGTTCTCTTTGTGCTGTGCCCATTGTGTTATATGAGCTCAAGCCTTGTGTGACTTGAGCTCAATTTCACTGGAACAATATTTTGGTAGGTTTCTCTTTTAGCATGTTCATATCAAATCTACTGGCTACTAAATGCTGCTTTGTTTTGCCTTTATTGCTTGTAATAATCTGATTCACCCAAAAGTTGATTGTTAACAAGTTAACCTGTAGCATCCAGCCCGGGGTGGGGTGGGGGGTACTCAGTACAAATGACCATACGGGACGTGCACATAAACATGGGTAGCATTTTCAGCCTTCTGGTATATCAATGACCCCTTTTTGAAAGCCTATTTTGGTATATGAATGGGTCCTTTTTTCAAAATTTTTCAATTTTTTCGGAAAACAGCCCAATTTTTCCTTAATCTAACCAAAATTTTCAAAATTTTCCCAAAATTTTGGGAAAATTTGTAAAAACTAAGACAATTTTGGGTAAATTCGGCCGAAAATTTTGACTTTTGGTATATCAATAGGTCCAAATTTCTTGAAAAATTGGTATATTTATGGGTCTACTTCCAAAATCTCAGCGGCACGTCCCTACCAAAACCAAACTTGAGTACCCCCCCGGGCATCCAGCTAGTGAGTACATAATGCTTGCAAAGAGTATTCACAGACCAAATATTTGTAGACCCAAGTCTTGTGTTTTTCAAAGCAAGTACAAAGAATTCAGCACTGAAACACTGAATATGACCACATACAAAATAATATCTGTCCATTCTGCAGGGTTCTACAGGAAAAAAAATTGAATTACAGTATTTTCTCCATAAATCAATGAATTTCTTAGCAATAAAAAAATGCTTGACGAAAAACAGTGTTTGCACACTTATCACCCAATAACTTATGCCAGACGATAAAAACGCTATCAATCTGCACAAATGCATTCTTGGCCCGTGAAAGTACTTACTCCTGTGTCGTCTTGGACCCTGAATCTGTGTCTTTACTCTGTGTTGATTTGTCTTCATCCCTATCCTCCTCTTCCTCCATTGATTCCGTCATCTCCTCAGGAAACTCATCGTCATCTTCCTCATCACTGTCAAGATTCATCTCAGGATCTAAGATATCGACAACATCTTCAAACACCTGCAAAAGATCAATTATCTGAGAGCAGGGGTAAAAATGAGAGCTTTGCTACCAGAACTCAGTTCGGGGGGAAAAGTCCTGGTTCACCTGAATTTGGTCGGGAGGAGGCCTTACTTTAGTCGAAACTGGACACATGTTTGTTTTAGTAACAGTCAGAATTTAGGCCAAAATGATAAGTCCTGGTTCACCTGAATTTAGTCAGGAGGAGGCCTTACTTTAGTCGAAACTGGACACATGTTTGTTTTAGTAACAGTCAGAATTTAGGCCAAAATGGTCTAAAAAGTAAGTCCTGGTTCACCTGCATTTAGTCGGGAGTAGGACTCACTTTAGTCTCAACAGGACTCACTTTTGTTTTAGTAAGAGTCAGAATTTAAACCAAAATGGTCTAAAAAGTAAGTCCTGGTTCACCTGCATTTAGTCGGGAGTAGGACTCACTTTAGTCTAAACAGAACTCACTATTATTTTAGTAACAGTCAAAATGGTCTAAAAAGTAAGTCCTGGTTCACCTGCATTTAGTCGGGAGTAGGACTCACTTTAGTCGAAACTGGACACATGTTTGTTTTAGTAACAGTCAGAATTTAAGCCAAAATGGTCTAATATATCCCAATGCACAGTTCAATAGCCTACTTTCAACAAAAGTAATCAAATTCTGACCTCACATTGCAGAGAAACTTGATTTGGTTTACCATTTCCTATTTCTTGGGTATCTTAGACTGTATGGTGACGGGTTTGGTTCAGGACAAAAAGTGTAGCCTGGTGTTGTGATTTTTGACCTTTTTTTTACAGTATGCAACTCATGGACCTGAAACAAGGCCTGTAGCCCACTTATTTTCACCTTGTACAAGAGTATGTTTTGGTTTTAAATAATATCTTGTAACACTGATAGTCAGGGTTTTCTTTAAGCATTTTGCTGAAGGGGTATTTTCAAATTTGTTGGACCCTTTCAATGGTGAATTTTTACTCTGAAGGGGCCCAAGGGGTATTTTTTTTATTTTGGAAAACCGTTTTAACAATATTGGGTGTTTCTATATTCTTCCGATTTTAAATTTTCTTATTAAAAATGTGCAACATTGGACTCCTTTGCAAATATCTAACACAAGATGCTTGTGAAATTTTGATACACCTTTTTGTTACTTCATGCCTCAACATCGGATTCAAATCTTGTAATATTTGAATGCGTACGTTTTCAAGATTTTGTACGCGTTGGACTTTGAACTCCTGGATTTGAATGGGTCTGCAAAGTGCGTGGACGCGTAAATACGCGTGTTTTGTGCGTCAAAGTAAACCCTGAACATAGTGGTATATATTTGAAAGTAACATGACATGATTTCTTCCGATTTTAAATTTTCTTATTAAAAATGTGCAACATTGGACTCCTTTGCAAATATCTAACACAAGATGCTTGTGAAATTTTGATACACCTTTTTGTTACTTCATGCCTCAACATCGGAAATTCAGTTTTGTATGGCTTGTAGAAAATACAGCTGCCAGAAGTTCCCAGAACTATCACATGAACAAAACCTAGAGATCACATGTCACCTTATGTACTTCAAAGTTTTATCATCTTCAACATTTGTACTCAAGTGCATTTCTTTTTCCTCCCAATGATTTTTGATGGTTTTTAGCTTTAAAAAAATGTTTCAAAACACAACTATCAAACAAAAATATACTTTCTTAAGGCTTAGTACATGTATTTTCAGCATAAGTTGCAAAGCAAAAAAATTGTTTTTTTTCTTTTCACTTTCAGCAGCACCACAAGAGGGAAATTACCCATCTTTTAAACTTGTGACAAAAGAAATCAAAACAACTTTTTCTTCCAGAAAGGAATCAAATTTTACTTACATCTGGAGGCATGCTTTCCTCTAAGTGAGGATAGAGAGCCAGAGGATGCTGTAGTAGTCCAAACTCCATCTCATTAATGTGATCACGTCTCTGTTGCTCCATTGGAGTGGTCTTGTAGTACGCTACTTCCTCCTTGGTGAAACGCCCTCTATTTACCGAAACCTTCTTAGGAAACTTGCTGGTGCTATCACCTTGGATGTTAGGCTCAATTTTCTTGGAACCCTGTCGAGGAATTATTAATAGGAGTATAAAACAATGATATTGAGGAAAACAAGGAAATTGTAATTTATTCAATAGGTTCCCCATTTTATCACATGCATGTAGCACATTGTTTCAACTTTTGCAATGCATTCCTAGCTGTAGCAACAGCCGGGGAAGGTGGATGGGGTGGCATTTCTTTTCCCCCAAAGTCAGGACAAAAATCATTTTAAAAAATCCACTACTTTGGGTCATAATCACCCAATTTAAGCACATTTTTAGATTTTGCCCCCAATCATTCAAAGTTTAATTTGTGTTAAGCAGCTTGCTTTACATGTACCTTGACGACAACATCTCCATCAGCCTCAGGTGGTAGTCCATCCCTGAAGTCATCCAGACCATCAACAAGGAATGTCCAATAACATAAGCCCCACATATGTGTGAGGGCCAAAAATCACCAAAATTTGTAAAAGGGGCTGGCATTCATTTGTACAGGAAAAATACATTTGTCGCCTAAAACTTTTTTGTAAGTAATTTTTTAATGTCAGCATCAGCCCTCGAATTAACCCATGGCATAATGCCGTGGGTGCCCATCCCCACTGCTGTAGTGCCCTCAAAATATGTCCACTTGCCGTGCCCTCTAATGAAGTTGCCGTTGTTGCCCCAGCCCTGCCCCTTCATTATAAAATCATCTATCAGACTGTTTGTGTGTGTTTTCTTCGCTTTTTAGAAATTGCCTTGGTGCCCTTCTCAAATTTTCAACAGTTGCCATGATGCCCTCTTGAAATATTACAAACTGCCGTGCTGCCTTGCCTTTTCAGTGAAAATCCAAGGCAATTATTAACTTGACCTAAAAAAAGTGGCTGTGCCCCTTCAGATCCTTAATTCGAGGGCTGTGGTCAGCATACTTTTTTGAACCTAAATTTTATTTGTGTAACATTAGGCCTAAAATAAAAATTGTTTGATTGGCATAACACGACCTACCCTAAAATTAGGCCTGATGTTACGCCAATCAAACAATTGTTTTTACGGCCTTAATATAAAGCAGGTTGTTTTACCTTGACGACAACTTCTCCATCAACCTCAGGTGGTAGTCCATCTCTGAAGTCATCCAGACCATCAACAAGGAATGTCCAAGAAGATCCCTGTAATGTCTTGTTTACATCAGCGGGTTTCTTTCCTTTCAGGTATCTTGTTTTTAACCTCTCCTTGTACCTAAAAAAAAAAAAAGTCAATCAAAATGGCCAATGTCAAAGGAAAGGAAAATTCAGTGGAATTTTGTACAAAATTGCTTACCTGTTCCTCCATGTGAAAAAAAAGGTGAATTATTAATAAAATACTGGATTGACCTTTTGAATTTTGCAAATTTTCATCCAATGCTACAGTATTGATCGTAATCGGAGACTGGTGCCGGACATAGGCCTGTACATGTTTTATACTTTACTAGCGGGACACCCGGGCCAGCTGGTCCCGCTAGATGAGTAAACGGAGGCGTTCACTCAAACAGGAGGAATTACTGAACATGTAGACTCATTGAAAAGTTAAATTTCTTTTTTTTTATAGACCTGTCCCTTCTGGCATTTCCTTTTTAGCTTCTTTCTTTTCTTTCTTTTCAGTTTCTTCTCCCCCCTTTTAATATTTCCTGCTTAGCTTGTAATTTTCCGTTTCCATGTTATTTATTTATTTATTTAACCCCGTTGCCATTATTTATTTAAATCTGCCTTTTCTTACATTTCCCTTCTGATTTTCCGTTTGCATGAAATAGGCCTACTTAATAATTCTGTTCTTATTATATTAGCTTCCTTTTTTTCACATTTAATTATTTATTTATTTAATCCATCCAAAGTAAGCCTACCTTTTATTTTAAGTCTTCATAGGCCTATAATTCCGTTGTCCCATCCCGTATCCTAAACCATAACCCCGTGCATAAGTTAGCTATGCGGACCCGTACGCCGATGCAAGTGGCGCGTGCGTCGTGTACGCTTGACAGCCTTGTTAATGCTAGACATGTGGGCGCGTTGGTTGGCATAGGCCGTAAACAAACAACCGCTATACAATTGCCCGAAAAACTCACTTTTTACTATTTTTGCAGCCAATTCTTGACCGTTTTCAACCAAATTTTTGCATTACCGTCTCGGTATATTCCTCGATCTCCCGTATGAATTTGGTGACATTTGGATCGAAACTGACGGAGCCTTTATACACATACATAGATAGATACATAGATAGATAGATACATAGATAGATAGATACATACAACATTCCCCTATTTATAGTAAGACTAGCGGGTCCCCGCTAGATGAGTACATGTGTAAATGGGAGCGTTCACTATAACAGGAAGAATTACTGAACAGATAGAATCATTGAAATGTACATTTTTATTTATCTAAATCTGTCTCTTCTATACATTTTCTTTTTTAGTTTCTTCTGCTTAGCTTGTGATTTTCCGTTTCCATGTTATTTATTTATTTAACCCGTTCCCATTATTTTCTAAATCTGTTCTTTCTTACATTTCCTTTTAGCATCTTTTTTTTTATTTGCTGCTTGTGATTTCCCGTTTCCATGTTTTTTACTTAGCTACTTTTTTTCTTACATTTCCTGATTAGTTTCTTTCCTTCTTTGTTTCGTTCCCGTTTCATTTAGTTACTTTAACCCGTTGGCCTAATAACTCGTACCCTTTTGTCCTCATTTTAATTAAATTTTTCTTTATAGTAACACACATCTTTTTCCCGTATTTATTACGTCCTCTCATAGCGTGTCTGCGGACGTGTTCACCCGCTATCCCGTGACCCGTCTATGTACTTTTTGTACTTTATTTTTCCTTCTTTCCGTATTATCATGTCCACTGGTCTCTGGTTCGCAAGTCGTGTGGCTCTGCGCCGTTTACGCGCTCATTTTTTACTCATATTTTCACTGTTTTTGCAGCCAATTTTTGATCATTTTCAACCAAATTTTCGCATAACCGTCTCGGTAAGTTCCTCGATCTCCCGTATGAATTTGACGACATTTGGATCGAAACTGCCGGAGCCTTTATACACTATACATACATAGATAGATAGATACATACAACATTCCCCTATTTATAGTAAGATTAGGCCAAGTAACAAAAATAACATGTATATCGTCCGGACTTTTTCAAAAATCGGTGAGGAAGGTCCTTATTATATGTTATTTTTTTACCATTCATTTCTGTGCAAAATTGCAATTGCAAAGTGTTTGTCAACACATCATCAAATCGGGGAGGCCCCCAGATATTTTTGTTATTTCCCCAAAGCCCTATCCCTAGCTTGAAGAAAGTGTTTGCAATCCGGGGTCTTCCTGGTTGAAGGTATACTGAGGATGTGCCACGGTTTTGGGGTACCTTTTCAGCGATTTTGGTATATCGATGCTTTGACGATGGGTGGGTTTTCAGTGGAGACCAATGCGCCCAATTGGGCGCATTTTGGAAAAAAGTGCCTTTAAAGCGCCAAATTATGGCCAATTTGGGCGCTTTATGGGTGCTTTTTCTTGAAAATTGGTATACTGATGGGTATCAAAAACAGCAAAAAGTAGGTATAGAGAAAGTCAGCATCCGAAAGTCTGCGTGGCACACCCCCGTACAAAATTTTTCGAAGAACCCCCCCGGGTTTGCAATGTGCTTATAAATGATAAGGCCAAAGAAAGTCAATTCCTTGTTTTCCGTTACACAATTTTTCATGACTGTGTAGGTGACCATTTCATTTTTCATTATTCATTATTTCATACCATTTCATTATTGCATCTGTTACAGGTGTAAACCAATAACTACCCATATACATGTGATAAATCACAGTTTGTAGTTTACAGATCTATGTAGTTTACAACCACATGAAAGTGATTGTACAACTATTATCAAAAGTTTCACAATTTTTTTTACGGGATGAGATCAGAGCAGATCAGAAGTGAGTAGGTATTCAGTATTAATTCATTATTAACCATATACCATGCTCCTACTGCAAAGAAAACCCCTGAAAATCAACAGAAAGAGATTTATTGGCAAGTTAAAGTTTGTTTGAAATCAACATTTTATTCAAAATAATGAAATATTTGGCCAGCAATTGGTTTTGAGCAGAGTAGGGTAACGGGAAACTAGGAATCGACTTTCATTAGCCTAACCAAGAACTTCTAAACATGTCTTTTCATCACAACAATTTTAGAAATAAAGTGGTCAAATCATATCATCAATATTACTGTTAAAGCCAACAATGCTCTATGGTTTATTCGCAGAAATCTCTGGAGGTGCCCAAAGTACGTAAAACAGCAAATGTACTTCGCATTGGTAAGACCGCACCTTGAGTTTGCTTGCGCTGTATGGGACCCCATAATGTGTCCGACATCCAGCAATTGAGGCAATACAGCGCAGGGCAGCTCGGTTTGTATCCAACAATTACCGGAGAACAGAGGGCACGGTCACTAGTATCCTTCAAAATCTGGAGTGGCCTTCCCTTGAGCAGCGAAGAAGACAACATAGATTAACAACAATGTATAAAATTCAAAATGGTGAAATTGCAATACCCATTCCTGAATATGTTCAAGCACATACAGTTAAAACTCGTCAATACCATCCCCAAAGGTTTAGAGTTATGACACCTCACATAAACACATGCATGTACAAATATAGTTTCTTCCCCCGGACAATCATAGAATGGAACGCCCTACCTCCTTCCGTGTATATTGCCAAATCAGTTGACTGCTTCAAACGATGCACTTGTCGGCAGCTACATGTATCTCATTTCACATGATAGCTAGGAGATAAATACCAGACTCATCTCCAAAGTGGAGGTCACTTCAAATCATCCAAGCCACATGGTTTAGGAATACAGAGAACATTCCTTATACATTTTGACTTCGGGATGATTTGAAGTGATCTACACTTGATATGAGTCTGGTATTTATTCCTAACTATCATGTGAAATGAGACACATGTAGCAGCCGACAAGTCATGTATGTACGTCATCCACCAGTGGAGCTCCTGCGCCCCTCCGCAGAACTTCCGGTAGTGGATGTTCTGCGCTCGGGCGCAGAACATCCACTGTCGGAGTTGCTGCGCCGGGCGCAGTCCCTTATATGTAACGGTGGATCATATCTGCGCTTCGGCGCAGAACATCCACTGTCGGAGTTGATGCGCTCTGAAGCAAAATAATAGATTTTCTTATTATAATAACGGTGGATCATTTCTGCGCTCGGGCGCAGAACATCCACTGTCGGAGTTGATGCGCCCGGGCGCAGTCCCATATATGTAACGGTGGATCATTTCTGCGCTCGGGAGCAGAACATCCACTGTCGGAGTTGCTGCGCTCGGAAGCAAAATAATAGATTTTCTTATTATAATAACGGTGGATCATTGCTGCGCTCGGGCGCAGAACATCCACTGTCGGAGTACCGGTAATATAGGCCTAATACTAGTTATTATACGCACGTATATATATTAATATAGGCCTAATAAGAAAATGTATTATTTTGCTTCCGAGCGCATCAACTCCGACAGTGGATGTTCTGCGCCCCCGAGCGCAGAAATGATCCACCAATATTATAATAAGAAAATGTATTATTTTACTTCAGAGCGCAGTTACTCCAACAGTGGATGTTCTGCGCCCGAGCGCAGAAATGATCCACCAGTATTATAATACGAAAATCTATTATTTTACTTCGGCGCAGTTTCTCCAACAGTGGATGTTCTGCGCCCGGCGCAGCAATGATCCACCGTTACATATAAGGGACTGCGCCCGGCGCATCAACTCCGACAGTGGATGTTCTGCGCCCGGCGCAGAAATGATCCACCGTTATTATAATAAGAAAATCTATTATTTTGCTTCCGAGCGCAGCAACTCCGACAGTGGATGTTCTGCGCCCGAGCGCAGCAATGATCCACCATAACATATAAGGGACTGCGCCCGGGCGCATCAACTCCGACAGTGGATTCTCTGCGCCCGAGCGCAGAAATGATCCACCAGTATTATAATAAGAAAATATATTATTTTGCTTCCAAGCGCAGCAACTCCGACAGTGGATTCTCTGCGCCCCCGAGCGCAGAACATCCACTACCGGAAGTTCTGCGGAGGGGCGCTGGAGCTCCACTGGTGGATGACGTACATAACTCGACAAGTGCATCGTTTTGATATGGATGGACACATATGTAATTTAATGTATTTTTTCTTCAGTTTTGTATAGCCATGTTGTATTCAACTGGCGCCTTTGATCACCTCAACTAGATATTGCTTTCATGCAACTTTGTTGAGTATTATGTAGATGTAGATGTAAGGGAGCAAATAGGAAAAATAACAAAAATATTTGAAAATCTCAAAAAATCGGCGAGGGCGGGGACGATATACATATATGTTATTTTTGTTACTTGGCCTTATTATTTGGTCCATTCAACAACCACCACGAATGGAGTGCCAATTTCTATTAGCTTAAGTTGTCTTTCTATCAACAAGCGCTGAATCTCCCAGCTTGACCAATTCGGCAACAATAAGGTTGGTACCACTTTTATATACATTGATCATTCATGTTGATGAAATTTTAGCAACAATAAGGTTGGTACCACTTTTAATATACATTGATCATTCATGTTGATGAAATTTTAAATTTTAAGATTTTTTTCAAATTTCTGACCTGTATTTCCCATTGACATCCAAAAACGGCGTATTATAGGACTGGCAAGCGAGTCAAGTCACTACCGAACTTTGAAATGAAACAAACCAATGTATTGTATTCATGTATTGTATATATCGCATTGGATTGCATGATTGGCAATGCAACTTGCAAGGCAAGGCAAGGCCAGGGCATGAAGGGGGGGAAATTTCATTGGCATTTGCAAGGGCAACCAGACAATTATGCTATTAGGCCTGCTAGGGCACCAAGGGAAGGCAAATACATGCTAAAGAAGACAATTGCCTTCAGCTTTCAGTGCCTCTGGTTATTTTTCCCCCTGTAATGCAGTGAATGTCAATGCAATGATTGGCAATGCCAAATGCCTGGCAATGAAACTTTTTTTTATTTGCATTCATGCATTAATATTTGCACTCACCATGGTTGTTCCCTAATTTTCTTTTCAGTCAATGTGTTGACAAGGAGAAGATCGTACTTGTTTTCTGCCATAGTAATTTGCTGGAAATTATGGACCACCTAGTTGTTAAAAACGTAGTATTTATTTTTGCTTTTCCTACAAGAAAATTCAATTCGCATTGCAAAACATGTCAACACGGTCAATCACAAGTGCCGAGCAACACAAAATTGGTTCAGAAAAATCATACGCAACAAACAAAGTAGAGCAACTTTTGAACTGGAAAAATACGCATATATAATAGATTTTCTCAGCAAATTCATCAAGTTTTTATAACAATTTGGTCCTGTTAATTATGTAAAGCAATAAATTCCTTTTTGGGCTAAAAAAACTGAAAATGCTTATTGATATTTTAAAGACGCATTTAGTGAATCGTCCGTTGCCCTTAGCAACAGTAAACCTTTCCGCGTTATAAACGCACGAGGGCGCACTAAAGCGGAAGTTACTTTCACCCCCGGGTCATAGGTTAACTGATAAACTTCGCGCGGAAATGATGTGGGCTTGCATGTAAACAAACAAGAGACTGGTAATTTTGGTATTGTCTTCGAGGCGCATCCTACAAAAAATACTGTTAGTAAGTACGTGTTTTAGGGTAGGTTTGAATAGAGAAACTTACAATCTACATGTGTATAATTTTATACACGCATGTACCGATTAATTTTGACAATTTTCATTCATTTGTGTCATCTTGTAATCTTTTTTTTCTTCACATGTTCATGAATGTATTGTAAGCTTACCCGTTACCGACTATACTTATCATGCTTATAGACTGCCTAACTGGCCTGTATCTCGTTTCGGCCAAAGAACGTCTGTAATACATACCTGTTTTTAATGACTTTGCAACAATGTTTCTATTGTCAGCAATAACAGCTTGCATTCACACTTTTGAGTTTATATGGTGAATTTTCGTACACATCATAAATAAGTGAAATCAGAATATCCTGAAAGGAATTTAGTTAACTAATTCAACGACACTGACCTCGCAACAGCTAATGTTTTCATGTAAACATGGCGTCATTAGACATTTTAGCCTACGTTTCAGTATCCTACTATCGGATCGGTGAAACAACGAAACCTCAATCCCCGGCCTCATTCACAAATTCACTCACCTTCCTACACCACCAGTTGAAATAAAACTCGAAACATCCCGTGTTATTCCTCAAACTACATGCACCTTCATTAATAACAAATTGAAATCCTAGTAGAAATCCGTTATCGAAAATTGTTTGATATAAAACGTCACCAAAAGTAATTTTTCTGAAGAGTAGATACCGCGTGTCAAAATGGCGGCCGCAGTCGCATCCCCCAGCTTTGTATCGTGTACCCAGGTCACGGTATGTCTACGTGACGAACAGTCAAGGTCAGAGAACAGCGCAACCTGTCTGCTGTCATGACGTAATATAATGGCTCCGCCCAATGAACGGCGCTGTCAATCATCCTTATTGCCTTTGTCGAACAGACTTTTACGCAGGTAAGAGCTCACGCTGTCCTCACTTTTAGGATCGATGAGCGTCAGGCCGACACAATCTGGTTGTGTAGGAGACTATCATCGTGATGCCCATGTTGGAACCATTGGATTACGGAAGAAATATTCATACCAGGACTGAAGCAAATGTGGCCATTTCTATGTTTGTACCGGGCAAGTACCGGACATTTTTCAACACGGAGCTAGCGGAAAATACTGCAAATTCGTCCAAGGTAAGCAAAGGGTTGGGGATCGCATTTTAACTTTGACTAAACTGTTTCGGAGTTAAGGCACGCTAAAAGTAGACCATTTCGGGGCTGTATTTGGTGTACATGTGGCGTTTTGAAAAGAGTAAAAACGACCACTTATTCGCTATTGCTGAAGTATACCTGCTGAATCATGTACCAATACACAAGGTATTGGTACATGAGATCAGGTATACTATACTTACTTGGCATGTTGGTATACTTGGTAGATTAGTCCTTCATTCCTATCGGCAGGGCTCTCAAATTCTTCTTAAAAGTGTGTGGGCTGTTATGCGTCGTTATAATGTACAGGCATATTTGAAGAATTTCCTATCAACTAATAATATTAAGATTGCTAAAATATTAATCTAAAGACTTCATTCTTTCATGTGCACCATAAATTTTGCACCTGAGATAGATATTGCTAGGCAAAATTTCACAGCAAACATGGCAGTTTTCTCCCATTTCGGAGATATTTGAGACAATACAGCCCGACCCCTTAAAAAGAGGTAACGTAGCTCACAGCGTTTTGGTGGAAAGTACAATTTATTTAGTACACAAAGACGTTTTGATCACTAAAAAATAATGTTGATAAACAATATGATGGTGCGTTATCTAATTAAAAAACAACAAATATGTAAAGAAATCGCATTTATTCAAAGAAAATATTCAGGGTTAGATGTGACACTTGAGCAGTGGAAACACATTTTAGCGATTTTGAGCCTTTGCAAGAGTTAATCAGGCTGAAGAAAGCATTTAAAGTATGGAAAACTATATATGTCCGTGTAGATCTCGTTGAGTTCTACCAGAAAAACAACATATTTGATACCCTAAATGCTCGACAAAGTGTTTGTGGACCAAAGAATGGAAAAAAGGCTATTGGCACCGGATTTTGTAGAATGAGCGATATATCATGTAGGTTCATTTTGCTCATATTTATGAAATCAAAATCTTTATAAACTGTTGGTAACCCACGCTTTAGAAAGGGTGGGTTTGAAGGGTCCACAAAATGCTTAAAAGGGTGGGTTTGATAAATTTCTGGTTAAAATGTGTGTCCAAATATAAAGTGTGGTCACTGATAAAAAGGGTGGGTTTGGAAATCAACAATGCTTTGGAATCTCAAAGCTTACTGTAAATAATTTCCAATTGAATGACACTATTAAAATGAAACACAACAAAAATATTGAAATCCAATTCTGTTTGGTCGTCTAAAACGTATGTAATTCTCTTTGGATGCAAATCTACCTCCTGAACCACTGATCAGTAACCATGCTTAGAAAGGGTGGGTTTCAGAGTTTTGGTATAAAGGGTATGAAAAAAAGAAAAAAAAGGGTGGGTTTGTATCACCACTGCCAACTATGTTTTAAATAAATTACTATTATTGCAAGCGCATCTAAAATGCTCCGGAAAGGGACAAGGGATTCTAAAATTCCCATTATTTAGCACATGCTCTACCCCTACTGCTGCAAAACACTGCCAAAATGCTTACAAGAATGACACAAACATAACTGACAAGAAAACAATTTCAAATTAACATCTTAAGAGCCAATCTCCCTTATTATGTACCCATCTGTGATAAAAAAAAAAATAGAATTTTCTCTAAAAAATAATTTTGGTACATATTAGCACCAACAACTCACATGTAAAATATGAGCGTGCACAGCGCCCTCGTTCAGCTTAAAAAATTCTTGAAATTTCAGCCTCTCTGAGCCTTACTTGCAAATGGTAAACTTTGGAGGTGCATAACATCGTGCGCCATCATCATCCCAACCTGCATTTTGCATTTCTTTAAAGTACCAAATGGTTACATTACAAAAACCAAGAAAAAAAATTGGGATCTTGATGGCGCACAAAATCAGCAAATCCAATGATTTGATGAAAAGCGCCCTCGTGCAAACTTCAAAGCATCATATCGGGCTGCGCCATCAAGATCCCAAGTCCGAACAAGTTTGAAATTAAAGACCTCCATGGCAAGTTTCATTTTTCAGCAAAAATTTTTGGGATTTAGATTTGGCGCACAGAGTTAACAGAGGTCAAAGGTCAAAATTTCCTATTTTCGCACATATTTGAACGCCTGTATAATTGCGCGCCAACGTCAACTGACTCTCCGAATAGCATTTCATCAAAGAAGAAGTAATTCTCTGCAAGAACTGAAAAAATTAGCTTGGGATCTCCTGATCTTCATATTTTTCTGATTTTTTGAAAATGGACTTAGCCTCATTTTGGAGGTCAATTTGACCTCTTTTTCCACTAAGCTGCACAATGTGGGCTTTTTACTGCATCACAAAAAGATGCGCCAACAAGATCCCAATTTTATTAGTCATCGTCTAGCTTCTTTGGCGACCAGTAGATAAAACACAAGCAACAGCTAATTGGGATCATGTGGGCGCACTAATATAAAAGAGGTCAAAGGTCAAGCTTTGTGCCAAAGTGATGCATATTTGCCTATGTGCAGCACGAAAGTGGAACTTTGACCCAATAAAAATGTGCGCCAACAAGATCCCATCTTACTTTTTGGATGATTGGATAAAGGGGCTTATGTATAACTGATAACAAGTAAAAAAAGAAGTGGGATCATGTGGGCGCACTAATTCAATAGAGGTCAAAGTTCATACTTTGTGCCGAATTGGCATTATTTTCCCTATGTGCAGCACAAAAGTTGAACTTTGACCCGCAATAAAAATGTGCGCCAACAAGATCCCATCTTACTTTTTGGATGATTGGATAAAGGGGCTTATGTATAACTAATAACAAGAAAAAAAAAAGTGGGATCATGTGGGCGCACTAATTCAATAGAGGTCAAAGTTCATACTTTGTGCGAATTTTTTTTCAATGGGGATCACCAGACATGTCTCATAGAAACTTGTGTGAGTGCATTTCAGATGATGCTGATTCCATCATGGTAGTTGGTGAGAGTAAAAAAAAATTTTGTCAAAATACTTTGCCATATTTTGCAAAATTTGAGTGAAAGGTTGCTGAATTCGCAACTTTAGGCTAAAAATCGTTTAATTTTGTATGAAGTATGAACTTTGACCTCTAATGAATTAGTGCGCCGCATGATCCCACTTTTTTTTTTATACTTGTTATCAGTTATACATAAGCCCCTTTATCCAATCATCCAAAAGTAAGATGGGATCTTGTTGGCTATTATTTTATTATGGTCAAAGTTCTACTTTTGTGCTGCACATAGGCAATGTAATGCCAATTCGCACAAAGTATGAACTTTGACCTCTATTGAATTAGTGCTACCACATGATCCCACTTTTTTTTACTTGTTATAAGTTATACATAAGCCCCTTTATCCAATCATCCAAAAAGTAAGATGGGATCTTGTTGGCGCACATTTTTATTTTTCCACTTTTGTGCTGCACATAGGCAAATATGCATCACTTTGGCACAAAGCGTGACCTTTGACCTCTTTTATATTAGTGCGCCCACATGATCCCAATTAGCTGTTGCTTGTTTTTTGTCTACTGGTCACCAAAGAAGCTAGAGCGATGAAAAATAAAATTGGGATCTTGTTGGCGCATCTTTTTGTGATGCAGTAAAAAGCCCACATTGTGAAAAAAAAAAAAAAAAGAGGTCAAATTGACCTCCAAAATGAGGCTAAGTCCATTTTCAAAAAATCAGAAATATATGAAGATCAAGAGATCCCAAGCTAATTTTTTCAGTTCTTGCAGAGAATTACCTCTTCTTTGATGAAATCCTATTCGGAGTGTCATGTGACGTCGACGCGCAATAATACAGGCGCGCAAAAATGTGCGAAAATAGGAAATTTTGACCTTTGACCTCTGTTAACTCTGTGCGCCAACGAAATCCCAAAAAATTTTTGCTGAAAAATGAAACTTGCCATGGAGGTCTTTAATTTCAAACTTGTTCGGACTTGGGATCTTGATGGCGCAGCCCGTTATGATGCTTTGAAGTTTGCACGAGGGCGCTTTTCATCAAATCATTGGATTTGTTGATTTTGTGCGCCATCAAGATCCCAATTTTTTTTTCTTGGTTTTGTAATGTAACCATTTGGTACTTTAAAAAAATGCAAAATGCAGATTGGGATGATGATGGCGCACGATGTTATGCACCTCCAAAGTTTACCATAAACAAGTAAGGCTCAGAGAGGCTGAAATTTCAAGAATTTTTTCAAGCTGAACGAGGGCGCTGTGCACGCTCATATTTTACATGTGAGTTGTTGGTGCTAATATGTACCAAAATTATTTTTTAGAGAAAATTCTATTTTTTTTGTATCACAACCCCCCTGATTTGGGTACATAATAAGGGAGACTGGCTCTTAAAGAAAATTGAGATTTGAATGAAAATAATGAAAGTTTTGGCCAGTTTTGAAAAATGACAAGCGCTCCAAGAGGAAACTATGAATTCATTTCCATTGGCCTTATTTTAAATCAATACTGTACAGCCCCATCTTGATAGTGTATGTACAAACACTGACAGTGGAAAATTTTGTCACCCAAAAGTGGTCATTTTTTGGCAAAATTGGCTGCATTTATTCCACTCAATTAAGCTACTTGCAGTTCCGCCATTATGCACTATGTGCGGGGAGAGCCTCGAACTGGCAGCATACATGAATGGGAATTGAACTAGTCATAACGTTCTGTGTAAGGTTACATAATTCTTCCTTTCATGTATGCTGCCAGTTCGAGGCTCTCCCCACATAGTGCATAATGGCGGAACCTGCAAGTAGCGAATGATACAAAATAGAGCTTTGTAACAGGAACTGTCTTTTGGAATTTGGTAGAAAAGCTCTTATTTTTAACCCGAGTGATTATATGTAACTTTTAATCAGTTTATGTTTCACACTTTAAATCAACTTACTGTACCAGGCCTGTAATATTTGGAACCATGTAGTTTAAAGATGTTGGACCCATGATAGTTATGATTGGAAGGACTAGGTGAAATGTGAACATACATGCTTCATGCAGATATTAATAATAAAATAATAATACATTATTTTCTGTTATCAACAGATAATATTCACCACCAAAATACAGGTGTTAAGACTATGGCAGGCTTGTGGAATGAATGGCAGGTGAAGGAACTGGTTCTACACTCCAAAGTACCTGGTAAGGGATCATAAATTTTGGATGAAATGTAGTTCGAATGAAAAGAAAAGCGCAGCCATTATATTACGCTACATATTGGCATAAAAACTACAAATATCAGCACACAAGTATATAGGAATTCACTGACTACTGTGGCCCAAGACACACCATATTTAAACCATTTAGCAAGTAGCAACAACCAGGGACTTGCAGCTAAGAAGCACATGCACACCCTATTTACCTTGAGACTCGCGCTACACTCTTCGACTTAAGCTTTTTCTTGAATTCATCCCACCACTTTCTGCACTAAGTCTTCACCCATGCTTAAAATTAAAAGTAAGAGTTTTATATTGCTGTGATTATATGTAATGCAAGTTTTGTGTCTTTCCTTTTGTACAGCTTATTAATCAGTGTCTTACATTTCATTTCACTACAGATCACTGGTCAAGCATCAGTATCCTCGACTATAGGTTGATGCGTCTGGTCATAATCATAATCCGACATCACAAACTGGTCATGATCTCGATGCTCGCCGAGGTGTGTGACCTCTTATGTAGATCAAGATGCAAAGACGAGCTGGCTAGGCTCAACTTCAAGTCACCCTTAAAGCCAGAACAGGTGCAGAGCTTTGTAGAGAAAGTCAAACGCAAGAATGAAGCAGGTAGAAGTCAACCTGATATCGCAGATGCAGCGGTTGAATTCCCTAAATCCACCGACAGCTCTGATGATACCGATAGCCACGGTAGGACACAGGCTTGGGTTAATCAGCTTCCAGAAATAAAATTGTCGGATAAGCTCAAAGAAGATGTAGAGAAAGTGGCAGAGGATAGTTACAACAACTTGGTGGAACTGCATAACTTGATTAAAAGGTTGGATGCAACCACAGAGAGGTACAAATGCAATGAGATAGATGATGATGAGTTCGAGGCAGCGGTGCGGGAGTTCAAAACGGCGCACCAGAAAAACAGCTTGGAAGCTCATCAGTTTGAGGGCAAGTTAGATATCATGGGTGTCTGTTATCCATTTGAGAATGAGAACGAGGAATTGGTGGATTTGGTGACACAGCAACACAAATCATGGGTAATTAAGCATTATAAAGATGAAATGGCTTGCAGAGTGTGTATGTGTAATGATTTGGATTATTTGAGAGAGGCGGATGTTCGCCGTCGAGAGAAAGAAAGGATAGCGCTTGTTAATAACGTTATTGGGGATCAATTACGGGGTGAAGCAGACCCAGTTGATCATGCGCACTTTGTCAAGTCATTCTTGGAGTATGTTGTCAATGTTGTACCGAAACACGTCGGCAAGAAACCCGATGACGAGGAATCTTCTGCTAACCCAAGTAGTAGCACTGAAGGACAGAATCGTCAGGGCCTTGTTGGATCACCAGAATGGGAAAACAGATGGGAGAAACATTTTGATGATGCGGCGGAAGAGAAGAAGAGACTGGAGGAAGCCACAGAATTGCAAAAGCAGTTGACAGCGATGAAGAACAGACTGGAAGGTCTTCAGAATCAGCTGGAGACTCTTAGTCAGGAAGCCAACTCACAGGGATTAGATTTGAGCAGCCAAAGAAAGGGTAAACGTGGACATGAACATGATGCTGGTGGAAGATCGCAGAAAAAGAAAAAGTAACACATGCAGGACTGACAAAAGTGGATACTACTCACTGAATAGATTCATCAGGTTTGTAGGTACAGATAAACTTCTTTTGAACAAAACCAAATAGTTTACTCACTATTGACACTTTCACATATGGTCAACAATGATGTTGGTTGATCCTTACTTCCAGTAGGACATGTCCAGACTGTAGAGGGTGTATTTACACTATTTTACAGTCAAGAGAGGGTCATACATGTGACTTACATATCCTCTTCTGACTGTAAATACACCCTCTACAGTTGGGATGCGTCCTACCAGAAGTACGTGAAAGGAGCTACCAACATCATTCTGATGATGCCTATCGACCATGCTAGACGAAATCGTCAATAGTGAGTAAAATATTTAGTTTTTGTTAATTTTGTTGTTGTTCAAAAGAAATTTATCTTCCCGGATACTATTTACTACTCAGGGGTTCAAATTATGCAAGAACTAAAGAGTAGATGCTGGTAATGATTCCAGCAAAAACAAAACTTAGTACTTGTGTCTTATTGGTGATAACTCCTTGATTCTTTTGTGTACCTTTTTAAAGACTATTTTATGCATTTTTAAACATATGTATTTGTTCTGATGTTGCATTGAAGAGCACCAACCACAGAATTAGAGAAGGAGAACCGGGACTCCCTATACCGCCACGTACAATCGCGCCGCCAGCTATGGGGAGAAAATTGGGGTATTCGGGTCCTTGCCAGCGGTCTTGGAGGCGAACGAAAACAACTCTGCGTCTCATCTGAAGCGTCTTGGTACTCACATGCAGGTCGCATCAAGTGCGTCTCTCAAATGCGCCCATTATCCATGTCGCGCTTGCCGAAACAACAAATGCCTCAAGCGCATTCCGAGGGAAACCGAATACCCCCAATTTTTGCTCCATGCCTGTATTAAGATGGTGGTCGAGTCCTGGTTCTCTGGTTTTAATTCTGTGGCACCAACTCATCAGTAAAATTTGGGCTATTCCGTTTGAAATTCATGCACTCCTATTAGTAGGCATGTCCACTAAAAATTGAAGTACTTTTAAATTGATTCAGACCTAACTTATTGGATGGGAATTGATGAAAGAAACATTTTGGCGTTTAAATAATCTTAATCGGACGTTTCATTCCAGAGATATGGCCTTTCGAGTGTCACGGTTTTATATAGGGCTGCTAGAACATGTTAAAAAGTTAAAGTCCAAAAAGGAATACTAACAGAAAGTGTAACTTTAAGGTACTTTTTCTTAATGTATTTATTAACTATCTTATCTGGAACATTATATTTGCTTATAACAACATGAAAATAAGATCATCCTGAAAATTTAATCGATTTTGTTGACATACAACAAAAAATATAAGACCTCAAAACCCATGGTTTGTTTGGTGAAACCTCAAGCATGATCATAGATGGCCGCCATGGAAAATATCTCCATAGAGGAGATGAACAATAAGTGCATTATTTCAAATGAAAAGCGGTAGTCTTAAACATTGTTCAATCTTTTAAGGTCAGCACATTTTATCTTCAAAAATTATTATATTTCATCATGGCATAAGTTTGGTAACATTAATCACTACCAATTTTGAGAAATTTGCTCCAACTCAAAGGTTATCTTTACTACATTGAGCAATACACTGTGTGTGCATGGAAGCCATGATGGTCCCCGGTTTTTATACTCCCTATGAAATGGACATGGTAGTGAGAAGTGCACGGGAAGTGCATGATTTGAGATGGGCATGCGGTAGGCTTAAACATTCTTAAATTTCTTAACATCCTACACATTTTGTCTTCATAAATAGTTAAATTTTATGAGTATGTAAGTTTGCTTGTCTGATTCACTCCAAATTCGGAGATAATTGCATTTGAACACCTGATGCACGGAATGGTGTCACTTCAACCTGTTGTAGTTCTCATCTCATTAAATTTTTCATTAAAAAAGTTGATCTCTTCATGCAGGAAGGTCCTCTCTATTTACTGACCAAACAGGAAAAAGTTTGGTTAATGTTTTCTGGTGGAATCAGGAATTTCTTGAAACACCCTGATATAGGCCTACATTTGGATCAAAACAAGTATACGCCATTTAACAGGCCTGGGATTTCTTGTATCGATCAGTTTCTCCATAGACAATACGTGTGTGAGTGCACGCACACAGTAAATGAAAAATCGTTCTAGTGGAAACTGTATTGAGAGTGGGCATCCCTACTATTAGGTAACCTGTATAGAAAACATAACCTTAGTCTTCCACGCAGTAAGGATTTCAAATGGGATTACCTGACTGGGTGACTCCATTTGAAATCTACACCCCCTGTGTGGGAGATTAAAGGAGGATTTTGTGATCCTAGCATCCTCTTTTTATGACATGTTTCAGTACATATCCACGAAAAAAGCCTGTTCCCAAAATTTCAGTTGATTCTGATTTTGCGTTTGCGAGTTATGCATGATTATGTGTATTACACTGCTCCATAGATAATGCGTTGTAATTTCGTTCTGGTGCACCAGAGCGAAATTCAAATTTCACGATATCTTTGCTAAACGAATTAATCTGCAAGAGATATTTTGTACATAAACATTATGTAGCCAGAGGTTTCCAGTTATATAAAAATCTCAACTTTTTTGAGAAATGCCCTTTAAGGTTATGTCTTGATATACGGTTGTATGTATTTCAACTGGAATAGCCCAGTACTGATCCGGTTATGGAAAATATGAACACAAAATGCTGACACCAAAACACAGCAGTGCCAATGATTAATTTTATGGATCTCCCTCTTGAAAGTTGAAGCCATGTAAATTCTATTTTGAAAGTACTAGTATATGATGAGCTGGTATGGTCATTGCAACTTCTGTATGAAACACACAAGTTAATGGGGTGAATAGAAGTTTATTCCATAAAATTGAATCGGGCAGAGCGTGGCGCAATGGTTAGGGTACTTGCCTTTAGTGCATGAGGTCCTGGGTTCGATTCCCGGCGGTGGCGATTTGCTGGGATATTGACTTGGAAATAAAAGTCTGAAATTAATTGGCAACATCTGTAGATTAAATTCAGACTTCCGCTCTCCCATGGTTCATTTAGAATTGGGTAAATGAATCATGAAAGTACTCAAATCCCGGAGGGGACGTTAAGCCGTCGGTCCCGTGTGCAGAGAGCCGTACATGTATCTCGCAGCCAGTTTAGAAAAGAGTAGGGTGTTAACCCCTGACTGTTCCCAACCCGTCCCGGTGTTCAAATGGACCCCAATGGAAATAAGCCTCAATAGACGCTTGAACACAAAATGCTGACACCAAAACACAGCAGTGCCAATGATTAATTTTATGGATCTCCCTCTTGAAAGTTGAAGCCATGTAAATTCTATTTTGAAAGTACTAGTATATGATGAGCTGGTATGGTCATTGCAACTTCTGTATGAAACACACAAGTTAATGGGGTGAATAGAAGTTTATTCCATAAAATTGAATCGGGCAGAGCGTGGCGCAATGGTTAGGGTACTTGCCTTTAGTGCATGAGGTCCTGGGTTCGATTCCCGGCGGTGGCGATTTGCTGGGATATTGACTTGGAAATAAAAGTCTGAAATTAATTGGCAACATCTGTAGATTAAATTCAGACTTCCGCTCTCCCATGGTTCATTTAGAATTGGGTAAATGAATCATGAAAGTACTCCAAATCCTTCGGAGGGGACGTTAAGCCGTCGGTCCCGTGTGCAGAGAGCCATACCTGTACATGTATCTCGCAGCCAGTTTAGAAAAGAGTAGGGTGTTAACCCCTGACTGTTCCCAACCCGTCCCGGTGTTCAAATGGACCCCAATGGAAATAAGCCTCAATAGACGCTTTCTTGGGTTATCCAGGGTTGTCAGAACCCAAACAAATCCAATCAAAATCAAAATTGTATAATAAATGCCCCTGGGGCATGCAAGATTTTGAAAAGGGGCATTTATTAGAAGCAAATTTTCAGTACAAAAGCTTAAAAATCAGGGCAAAAATCAGAAAGTATGCCTCGCTTCCAGTTCATGTCCAGGTTCAAATCCAGGACCAATATGGCGACACCCACGTAACGGCGTATAATCATGGTAAATACTACAAAATTACAGATTCTAAGAAAGTGTGTGATTCTTGGTGAAATTCTACCATAATTTGGTAATGAACAGGATGGATGTTAACCCCCATGAGAACTACCTGCCGATTGGTCAAAAAGAAGTTTTCATTTTTAGACCAATCAGCAACATTGTTAGAATAATTTCTCCACATAAAAAAAATTGGGGGGAATTATTTGCAAAGCTCCATTGTGATTGATGATTAAAGTGAAGATATCATGTAATTGACCAATCAGAGGCAATGTTACATCGGCAGGTAGTGCTCAGGGGGTTAAAAGTTAGAATAGGTTTTGTCCATGCATTTTAGCGAGTATGATACTAGCCAGCACAGATGCCAGTTATACTTAGCTTACTCACATGATATGGCATAGAAAATTTTTAATTTCGATAACTTTTTCATTGCAAAAAATATGGGGGGATTAGTGTTTGTTAGAGGGGGCATCTATTACAGACAAAATATGGTATGTAAAAAGATGCAAGGTACATTGTTTTGTATCTGTAAGTATTGTTTTAATTTTTGTGTATAAATATTGTTTTTTTGTTTAACCTCACACATTTTACAACATGAATACATTATTATGATTTCTTTGTTCAGTATTTTTTTAATTTTGTTTTAGTAAAGTTTTGGGCTTATGTAAAACCTAATAATTTTAGTAAGAATTATACAGTGGGCAAAGTAATGAAGGTACTAGTACATGTACCTTGTAACACAAGACATACATAATTATGTAGGGGAGACATTACTGACTTATTTTGATTCAGTTTAAATGTAAAATGGAGATGTGCCAAACTAACATAATTGTCATCACGGAAAGTAAAAGTTAAATAATATTTGCCACTTAGAAAACCAATGATTTCATATTTTTGTTACTGAAAGCCTCGCCAACACTCGCAAAAATGTATACGACACGGTTTCAGATTTGAAGCAGGTTTGACTGCCAAAAATGGCAAAATATAAAGTTTCAAAAAATATTGTTTTAAATATGTTTTCTAGACTGAAATTTTGTGCAGAATTCATTTCTGAAGTCAGAAATGCACAATCTGTCATTGTTTTCCTGATATGAGCATTACAGTAGAGGCATATGCTTTTGACGGAAATAAAAATATGAGATCCATAAGTGACAACATCATCACAACATATTTGAACTCTATTGGCACACTTATAACGGCTCTGCAAGGCTCACATCATGTTGTAGTGCAAGTCTGACATCTGATTGGTGCACACACATTGAATATAGGTCACATGATTGCTAATATTACAGGTACTAATTGTTCCCGATTTTGCTCAAAAATGGGGTGGCGAGTCAATTTGATAAAAAATTAGAACTTAAAAATATGCATTTTAGCACAAGTTTGATACTATATCCCTGTAGTACTGTATCATGGGAATAACTGATTAGTTTTTCTGAAGTCAGAAATGCAAAATCTGTCATTGTTTTCCTGATATGAGCATTACAGTAGAGGCATATGCTTTTGACGGAAATAAAAATATGAAATCCATAAGTGACAACATCATCACAACATATTTGAACTCTATTGGCACACTTATAAAGGCTCTGCAAGGCTCACATCATGTTGTAGTGCAAGTCTGACATCTGATTGGTGCACACACATTGAATATAGGTCACATGATTGCATAATATTACAGGTACTAATTGTTCCCGATTTTGCTCAAAAATGGGGTGGCGAAGTCAATTTGTTAAAAAATTAGAACTCAAAAAATATGCATTTTAGCACAAGTTTGGTACTATATCCCTGTAGTACTGTATCATGGGAATAACTGATTAGTTTTTTAAACATGTCGCCCTCATATATTTTTTTTTACGATTTTTCGAAATGCCAAATTTTACGTAATTTACAGATGTCACAAATTGTTACAAAAATTAGAAAAGAAAATTGAGAAGGAATGGAAAGATATTAATGTTATACCCAAGTAGGAACTTATACTGTGCATAACTGATTAGTTTTTCAAGCCTATAGCTCTTGTAGTTTTCTTGTAATCCCGATTTTTATAAATGGCGGAATTTTTACACACATCAAAATTTTAAGGGGTAGGGGAAACATTTTTACATTTTGCAAGCTTTTTCCTTAGTTAAAATGAACAAAGTTAGGTATCAAATGAAAGCCCATTCAATACTGCATAGACTGGTAGGTCAACCATCACTGTAGCACCTTCCTATCAAGAGTTATGATTTTTCAAATATTTTTTTTGCTGAAAACAGCTTATTTTGGCATGTCAATTGTCACGAGGCATGTCATATTTGAATGATTCTGCACGCAAATGATTAAGTCAATCACAAAACAAATACCTGAATCCATCAAATAGTACCCTCAGCTGATATGTTAACATTTTAAAGGGCCATATCTATGTATATTGTAGACTCTATGAGTATACAAAGTTGGCATGTGAAAATTTTTGTCACCCAAAAAGTGCATTTTTCGGGCAAAATCGGCCACAAATCAACATTTTGTAGCAAAGCGCTGTACGATGCGCGCGTTTTGACAAAGAAATCATGTTCTACAAACAATTTTACCCTAGAAAAGACACCTTAGAAATTAAACATAGCTATTTTCACTCTGGAGTGAATTTTTACACACTTTGGCAGTGAAACCTGCTTCAAATCTGAGACCATGTCATACCGTGTAATTGGGCTCGGCGCATTATTCCGAAAGGGTGTAATACACTCTTCACTCTTCAGGAGCATTATTCAGAAAATTTGGATTGGGTGATGCTTAGGGTTTTGCTCAATTTGAAATAATGTCCTATAGATTATATTGGTTCCCACCTGTATTTGAATAACAATGGAACCATGTAATTTAGGCATACATTATGTGTACATTACCATTTACCAAATTTGTCACATGTGCTGTGACACTATATCATCTTGACATATTTCTTATGCTTTACATACCAGGATTTTTGATACTACATACTCATACTGATAAGGTACTCTTGATATATATTTTTGTACGTAACATAATCTAAACATGTAACCATAATATGTAGCAGAAATTTGTGTAATCTGACTAATCTCCCAGCTGGGGGCAACCGTCACTCAGAAGACCCATTACTTCTGAATAGTGGGCTTGTTTTCATTTTCAAACCTGTTAATCAGAAGGCCCGCTACGCAGAAAATATTTTCTGAGTAGCAGACCTTCTGATAAACGGGCACTTGTTAGGGTTGGATACAGCCCGCTAGTCAGCAAAAAAAATTATGAGTATCGGGACTTTTACACAAAATTCAACAAAAAGCCCACTATTCAGAAAGTCTTTTATGCAGAAGGCCAGCAACGCAGAAAATTATGACTAGCGGGCCTTCTAAACACTGAATAATGGGTTTTCTGAATAGCGGGTCTTCTAACTACCGGGTCTTCTTAGTGACGGGCTGCAGCCCGCCCAGCTTAGTTTCTGATGTACATGTACAGTACCATATCCTGATTGTCTTATTTTCAATGGGCAACTCTGGACATCCACATGGGAGGGGGGAGCCATATCAATGTGGACTTCACTTGTGCTTGTAGATGGGAGACGGCGATGTACTACATGTGTGAGTCCCCTACACACACTTACATACGTACAATATGATCATTTGATTCATTTCCCAGATGCGGATCCGAGTGCCGTGTAGAAAGTTATTTTACTAGTATTATTGATGCGGATCACAGAACATTGTTGCAGATATCTGCTCCTCCATGGAGTCGCGCTGTTTAAAATGTTATCTAAACATTACATGATGGGAGTTTTATAATCTTTGATATACAATGTATTATGTGTAGTCTGATGATCAAGTTATAATTATATCATTATTATTCCTTATGATATTACCCCAGCAAATAATAATAACATTTAAATGTTGGGTTATATAAAGGTCATGAAAACATTTTAGAAACGTTTTATAAAATATGAAAAAGCACATTTTTTATTGCAAACAGTTTGGCAAATATTTTGTCAACACTTAATAACATTATGTCAGAATGTTTTGAATTAAGGGTATACGAGGTATTGTTGGTCGAAGCAGCCAAAAAAAAATCGATTTTCATTATCTGAATCAATAAATTATTGAAAAATAACACTTTGGTGTTTTGCAAAAGTTCATTACAAATCATACTTTACAATAGTGTTGTTGTTTCAGCCCTCTTTACAACATAACTCAAGAACCACAGGACCTACAAAAGTATCTGTGATATTTGAATTCTTCTACATGTACATGCTCGCTATGAATTGAGCAATGCAGTTTTTGCTAAAGCTCACTACCATTCGCAAGATGCTGTGAACTATTTTTTTCTGCTGCTTTGACCAATACAATACCCTTAAGTTTTCAAAAATGTTTTCTAAATGTTAAAAAGTATACCCTCGATAGGCCTATAACCCTTTTAAATGTGTTCTGGAAAACTTTTTGTGTTTGCTAGGACCTTATTTGAATTAATTAGTGCCCCTTACTCACTAAAGCTGTGTATTAACAAAGATCCTAAAAATAATTTTAGGATCTTTGGTATTTAAAGACAAAATGAGACATTTTACATGAATCTGTAATATCTATACTTAAGTTTAGAAATTAACTAGCTTCAACTTTGTCAATACTGCTGTTTCCTTGTTTTTATGCCTCCACCGCGAGGCATACTGTTTTTGCAATGTCCGTCCTTCCGTCCGGATGCTATATCTCGGGCGTGGATGAGCGGATTGACTTCAGATTTTCAGGATAGGTGGGTCATGGTCAAAAACTCTGGCTACTTTTTTTTTTTTGGGCGAGATTCAAGGTCATATACTGAGGTAAAAGGTCATTTGAGGTCAGGGGCCCATTTTCTTTATTTACCTCTTTTCTCGGAGACTAGGAGTCGCACGTTCCTCAAACTTGGTGGGTGGGTGCATCTTGACCCTAGGCAGAACAAGTTTGTATTGGTTAGTGGGTCAAGGTCACCTGAGTTCATGCAGGGGTCATTTGAGGTCAAATTAGCAAAAACTGTCATATGGCCATGAAACTTGGTAGGTACAGTCAACATTTAGAGCCAAATTTTTGGAAGGTCATTTTGGGGTCACCCAGGGGTCATCTGAGGTCAAATTAGTAAAAACTGTCATATGTGCATGAAACTTGGTGGGTACAGTCAACATTTAGAGCCAAATTTTTGGAAGGTCACCCAGGCAGACATGCCAACTAGTACGGTTTCACCGTATTTTGTACGGTAAAACGTGAAAAATACGGTAGTACGGTCACCCCCAAAAAATACGGTATTCCAGAATTTTGACCAAAATAATAAAATGTTGTGTCTTAAAAAGATAAACAGCTGCAAGATTAGACTACCGACTGAATTACTGGCATCATTTGACCATTTTCTTGGTCTGTTAAAGTGGTTGCCAACATCGTTTTTCTCTCGACTTTCGATGATGCATGCACATTAAAAAATTATTATTTAATAGGCCTACAAGATGCTTTCCGAAATAATTTTCTTCTGACTTACAGATTTTTCATGCACATTAATATTTTTTATTAACCACCTAATGCTATGTCTTCTGAAGGTATTTAGTTAACTATTTAGCTCTTTTGGTGCAAAAGAATAAGCATACAAAAAGGTTTCCGACCTCCTTTTACTTCCGACTTTCGCACCATGCATGCACAATAAAGAAATATTTAATAGGCCTACAAGAAGGTTTCCGAAATAATTTTCTTCCGACATGCAGATTTTTCATGCACATTAATATTTTTATTAATCACCTAATGCTATGTCTTCTGAAGGTATTTAGTAAACTATTTAGCTCTATTGGTGCAAAAGAATAAGCCTACAAGAAGGTTTCCGACCTCCTTTTACTTCCGACTTTCGCACGATGCATGCACATTAAAGTAATATTTATAAGCCTACAAGATGGTTTCCGAAATAATTTTCTCCTGACTTGCGGATTTTTCATGCATATTAATATTTTTTATTAACCACCTAATGCTATGTCTTCTGAAGGTATAAATAGTAAACTATTTAGCTCTATTGGTGCAAAAGAATAAGCCTACAAGAAGGTTTCCGACCTCCTTTTACTTCCGACTTTCGCACGATGCATGCACATTAAAGAAATATTTATAGGCCTACAAGATGGTTTCCGAAATAGTTTTCTCCTGACTTGCGGATTTTTCATGCACATTAATATTTTTTATTAAGCATCTTCATCTAACTGCTACACATGCTATGTCTTCTGGAGGTATTTAGTTAACTATTTAGGTCTGCAAAAGAATAAGCCTGCAAGATGCTTTCCGACTTTGTTTTCTCAATTAATGGTGCACGTAGTGGCACATTAATATTTTTAATATTTTTTTAAAACCATGCATATACAATTGCTATACCCAGTAGTCTTCTAATTGACATTGGCATTAAACTGTTTAATTTTGTTGTTGAAAACATGAACAAACCCCGATGTTGATGTTAGGTTTTCTGACTGATGCTAGTTACTACAATGATGATGATGATTCAGATGATGATGATGATGATCTATGATTTTCTGAACTTGACAGTTTTAACAAAGCATGCTTCTAACAACATTAGAAGTAACAAAACCCAATGTTTCCAAAAATATATCAATTTGTTTGGTCTACATACTTTATCTAATTTCGTGAGGTCAAAGGTCACATACAAGGTCAAAGGTCGACTGAGGTCACCAAATCTATTAATAATTAATTTTAAACTGTGCATCACATATCCAAAAATCAGCTTGATCAATCATGTAATTAAGGAAATATGACGACTTTAAGATGGCCCCTTTCCATGTAAAGTATAGCAAAGTAGCACTTTCAATGAGTGATAACTCGTAAAGGAAGCATATTTCTGTATTGATTTTTTACTTTGATGGAATGGTTCTTTGGTATTGCTTAATGTGATTGCAAATTCGTAAGGTGGGCCCCTGGACCACGTCCGTTACGTGCTTGGTCACACAAGTGGTCCCTCGCAATTATGTGTTCTATTTTCGGGGTTTCTGGGGTTGGCAGGTATGCAAAATTTAAATTTTAAATCTTAAAGATTTAATTTTAAATCTTAAAGATTTAATTTTAAATCTAACACTTGATTGGTCCCTAACTACAGTCCCTTGGGATTTATTTTAAATCCTTGAAATTTAGAGTGTACATATTTAAAAAATACGGTTTTAGGGTGCAAAATACGGATTTTTGTTCTTCTGAGTACGGAAATCTGGATTTCAAAGTTGGCATGTCTGCCCAGGGGTCATCTGAGGTCAAATTAGTAAAAACTGTCGTATGGGCATGAAATTTGTTGGGTACATGTACATTCAACACTTAGAGCCAAATTTTTGGAAAGTCATTTTGGGGTCATCCAGGGTCACCCAGGGGTCATCTGAGGTCAAATTAGTAAAAACTGTCGTATGGGCATGAAATTTGGTGGGTACATTCAACACTTAGAGCCAAAGTTTTGGAAAGTCATTTCGGAGTCATCCGAGGTCATCCAGGGGTCATCTGAGGTCAAATTAGTCAAAACTGTTGGATGGGCATGAAACTTGGTGGGTACAGTCAGCATTTAAAGCCAAATTTTTGGGAGGTCATTTTGGGGTCACTAGGGGTCATCTGAGGTCAAATTAGTAAAAACTGTTGGATGGTCTTAAAACTTGGAGGGTACATTCAACATTTGGAGCCAAATTTTTGGAAGGTCATTTTGGGGTAATCTGGGGTCACCCAGGGATCATCTAAGGTCAAATTAGTAAAAAGTGACATACGTGCATGAAAGTTGGTGGGTACACTCAACATTTAGAGCCAAATATTTGGACGGTCATTTTGGGGTCATCCGGGTCAACCAGAGGTCATATGAGGTCAAATTGATAAAAACTGTCATATGGGCATGAAATTTGGTGGGTACAGTCAACATTTAGAGCCAAATTTTTGGAAGGTCGTTCCGTCACATATTTGAGAAGGATATTTCTCGGAAGTGGTATGGCATGTTGTGATGCACTTTGGTATGCCAGAGCTGCCAACTCTCCCACTTTTCGCAGGAGACTCCCTACTTACCTACAGAACCCTTAATTTTTGGTCATCTCCCTGAAAAGGAAATGGTTTCATCCATTAAGATGTACACATTTTGACAAATCTCCCTGATTGCAACAGGAAATCTCCCTTTTTTCAAGATTCAAATGTTGGCAGCTCTGGTATGCAGTAGATTTTGGCGCAAAATGTGCAAATGAAGTACTAGCTAATTTGCATGATGTACTAATGTACAGTGATGGGACTTGGTGAAAAGGTGTATGGGGTCAGGAAATTCTATGCTTTTTTGAAAAATCATTTTGGGGTCATCTTAGGTCAAATTCTTAATATTTGTCCTATGGGCACGAAACTTGGTGGGTATTAGTATCAACTTGTGAGTGCCACATCCCTCCCTTTGGTGGAGGCATCACGGTCGACGCTATGCGTCGAAAACCGCAACATCCGAGAACCGCGGTCCATCTAGTTTATTTTATTTTGCCACATTTTTCATAACAAAAATGTGACGTGCCATGTCAAAAGGAAACACTTTTAGGCAGGATTGTAAATGGAGAAATCGCCAAAAATCTGCCCGGGGGTGATTTTTTTCACAATTTGGGTTTGTTGTGAATTTGTGATGTTATTAATGTTTTAATATTGTTTGATAGTTTCAGACCGGTATATAACTGGCATCTGGTATTTTTTGAGACATTTATTTTTTAAGGTAATTCCTACTCTCAACATTGCCAATAATATTTTTAAAGGCTGATATCTCAATTTCCAATTTTATAATACATGTACTATAACTTACAAAACTCAATATCTTCGCTTAGGAATGTCTGATTTCATTGGGGGAAATGGCATTGTGGAGCAAAATATCTCTTTATTTGAGAACCTCAAAATTGATAAACTGCCCAAAAGTGTTTCCTTTTGACATGGCACGTCACAAATACCTACGGTAATGACAACTTTAATGACGAATCCTTCACTACTAAGCTGAAATACTTGATCGCTGAGCGATTGCGATACATTGCTTTTGGAAAGCGATGCGTAATCAGTCACCAAATTTTGCGCTGCATTGCTCGTCGCTTTTGCATTTATACATATTGCAGATGACAATAAAAATATTCTAAATGCCACAAAATACCTTTTAGAACATCCATTGCTGTCAATATTTAATGTTTTGGATAAATTCATATTCATCTCCAAAAGTTAATGATCAAGAAAGGTAAATAGCAAAATTATAAATCCAGTTGGTTGGAAATGATTGGTTGATGCATTCACGTGTCAAGTCACATCGCTTGGAAGTTGAGATCTCTTTAAATTGCAGAAGCTATGTCGTAATTGCCTCAGCGATTTGAATCAATTGATCTGCTTGACGTTCTGAAAACCGAGGTAAACACTGAGCATGTGTGAGAATCACTTTTCTGCAAACGCGATCGAGTATAAATTCAGCTTTAGGCTATTTATAAAATTTTTAATTTTTTTTCACCTTCGCTGTGATCACTGGTGCCAATACAGTAGTACTCTATGATTATAAATTTATATAATCTTTAATATAGTTATGTGTAGATTGTAGTTTGTATCAGCTGTCATGTTTTTTGTAGCACTCTACTTGAGACTTGAGAGGAAAAATAAAGAAAACCAATTTGAAAATACCAAAGAGTATTAAACAATCATTTTGTGCCCAGTGTATTTAATTTTTGTTATACATGTTTAACTCTGCTTCTCTTATCAAAACCGCTGTTGCAACTCAAAATTTGGAAACAAATTGTTGTTTTAACGGTACTCCTCAATCTAAGATTGAAAACAACATGAAAAATCGGACCACACCTATTTAAATTGAACGACTCTTTATATTAAAGGAGGATTTTGTGATCCTAGCGTCCTCTTTTTATGACATTTTTTTCAGTAGATATCCAAGAAAATAGCTTTTCCCCAAAATTTCAGTTGATTCTGATTTTGCGTGAGTTATGCATGATTATGTGTATTTCACTGCTCTGGTATACCAGAACGAAATTCAAATTTGGCGATATTTTTGACAAACGAATTAATCTGAAGAAATTTTTGGTACATAAACATGTAGTCGGAGGTATCCAGTGGTATAAAAGAAAAGTGGGGGTGGGGGATGATGAGGCTGGATCACAAAATGCCCTTTTAAAAGGAGTGCTTTGTTTAACCACAACCCTGCCCCCCCCCCCCAACTTCAAAAATGTTGAGCTTTTTGTAATATCAGATACCTGTGTGTGTGTGTGTGCGCATAAACTTTCTTGCAGATTTGGTTGTTTGACAAAGATATTGTGTGATTTGTATATTCCGGCTGTTGACAGGCCAAAGTAACAACACTGTAGCCAATGGATCGTTCCAATACATGTAATTATGCCCAACTCATAAATTCAATATCGGAATCGGCTAATTTTGGAAATACGCTTTTTTCGTGGATATTTATTGAGTCATGCCCCAAAATGAGGATGCCACAATCATGAAATACCCATTTTAACCTACATAGTATAATCAGGGGTGTGATTTATCAGGATTTTTCCTGATTTCAGGATTTTTTGTGACCAAAATTTCCGCAATTTTCAGCCCGATTTTGTGTGTTTTAGCCCAGTTTTACGCTATTTTTCAGGATTTTTTATTAGTTTAAGGATTTTTCCTGAAAAGCTAATCACACCCCTGTATTGTGTAATAAAAAATATTATGCATGTCTATATTTAAATTGCGCTGTGTACTGAAGATAGCATTTTGCACTTTATTGCAATTTTGCTATCTACTCAAGATAGCACTATTGAAGACAACATTATGCAATATATTGAAATTGTGTGATCTACTGAAGATAACGATATGCACTACATGTACATGTAGATTGAAATTTTGCTATCTACTGAAGATAGCAATATACAATATATTGAAAATACTACATGTATCTACTGAAGATACATGTAGCATTATGCACAATATTTTAATTGTGCTATTTACTGAAGATAATGATATTGAAAGTGCTATCTACTGAAGATAACATGGAATATATGGCCCACACTGTAACTAGTCCCTATACTGACTGTAAATAATAAAGTCACGAGGCTCGTACACTTATATTTATAATAATTATTACAAAACAATTCTCAATTTTGCATGAGTTTTTAAATAATATTTAAAATAATATTTAGATAAACTCAAATTATTTTTAATATACTGTCAAAGCACTTAAATAAAACTAAATAAATATTTATTACATTATTATAAATGTTAAAATATAAATGTAGTGAACAGTAGGTCACGACCTTGCAGCGGTTGAGTCAAATCAATAGCTGTGTCAATAGCTCTACACGTTTATGACCATGACTTAATCCACTTAGTCAATAAAGTTTATATTGTTGTGAATAAAAATTTGCATAAATCAATACTGTCAGAGATGCAGTTGATGGTCTCATGTGATATTTTAAACTTTTCTACATGCACAAATTTAACAAGAAAGTCGACGATTTGAGGTAACAGTCGACCTATATGATTGGTACTGTTAGAAAGATAAGATATTAAACTTGAATCTAATTGGAAAAATTAAAAAAACTAATGGACAGAAGTGTCATACCAGTTGAATGAAAATTGGGGTCATTCGAGGTCAGAAGCAATCAGACAAAAGAAACAATGTAGGTGTGTCTACTCTCCTGTGTGCCAATTGGCTGTAAAATTTTGTGTGTAAAGTTATTTTTTTATTGAGTAGTTACATTGTGTGGCCGTGTCATGAAATGGGGTTCCTTTGCGTTTTGTCAGTAAATTTCAAGGATCGTGCATCATTTTGCATTGAAACACTCATAATTTACAAACTATAGACCCTATCATCGCAAAAGTATTTATTTCTGAAAGGATAATGTCCAATCTTCCCAAATGCTGTCAACAAGTACCATCTCAAAAATATGTAACATCTAAACCATACCACCTATTGAAAACGCAACCTTATTAGCATGATTAGTGCAAATTAAGTCGAGGCAATGGCCCACCTAAATATGTATACTTTGAAAAGTTGCCCCTAGTTGACGTAATGTTATGATAAACGGAATGATATATTACAAAATTTTCAATCAAATTCAAAATGAGTGGAAAATACATGAATACTGCTTGGACTGCGACTTAGATAAAAAGTTTGGAAATAATAGACTTTTTCCTCCAAGGAAATGTGTAATTTTGCAATGATAGGATCTATAGTTTGATGAGTAAGGTGGTGCATGATCCATGTCCCAAGAACTACCATATATGGTACTTTGTTAACAAAAACACAAAGCAATGGTATTTGGTATAAAAGTAGACTTCTGATTAGCTTTACAACAGTATCTTATTTGCAGGTTTTATTCATTGTTCTAATATGGTCATTTTCACGGTAAAGGGTGTAACTTTGGATTTTTAACATTTTAATCCGTAGTGTTCTAATAAAGCCACAGAATTCCATAATTTTTGGCCACATAAGTCATCTAGTTAGCAGCTACCTTGGGTAGCATAATCAGCTTTGGGAGTTACTGCGTTCAGTTTTAGCAGGCTTAAATGTACTTAATATTGCCATTTTGAAAAACTATAAAAAACAGTAACATTTTGTAAAACCCTGTGTTTTCTTCAGTTAGTTCATGGATAATTTTTCTTATCCTGAAAGTACAGTCATATGTTCAGTAAACACTGCCACATTAGATTTAATTGTGAACGGCCCTGTATTTTTGATAACGGACTTGATATTTATCGTTTGAGGCTTCATTTTCCGTTAACAATTGTTAACAAACTTTGTGGGTGTAGCTTTGGTTCATAATTCTTGGTTATTTCTTCACTTCTTCTTGATTCATAACAGTTGTTATCTTAACTTGAAATGGGTAACAAAAATTAGCCGATTTGCAAGCTTTTAAAATGTTTATAAAATCTTGACTTCAAATAGCCGTTTTCCGTTAACTTTTTGAAGCCTCCGAAACAAACTGTTCAGCAAGCTTGTGCAAATATAAATAAAAGAGCTCATCCAATCTATTTATTAAAATGTAGCAAACTAGATCCTCAAGTCACATGTTTTTAAATCGTGGAGATATATATCACCGTTTGAAAATGGGACCCAATACAAACTTTCCGTTAACAATTGAAGCCTCCGAAACAAATGAAGCCTCCGAAACAACAGTAAACTTAATTACCATCTATGCATATCTAAATTGGTGTGTTTCATACTGATATCTGCATTGTAATTATTACTTGATATGTGCAGAATGTCATAAATTAAAAAAAAAAATGACATTATGGTTAATGTTTGAAAAATATACTGATACCTTAAAAAGCCTGTTTCGGAGGCTTCACATGCAAAAAACACCATACTTAACAAATGGGTGAAAAAATTAATGTGTGATAAATCTACAATATCTGCCGCATAGAATCATTGATTCAATACACACAAGAAAATAACAGCTTAGATGATCCCAACACTGTTGTTTTCAAAAGAACTACTAATGCAATTTGTAACAATTGTTAACATAAAAACAAAAAAAAAAAAAAAATGACTTGCTGTGATAATTTAATTTTTGTCACAACTGAAATTCAATACTTAGAAGCAAAGCATGAAAATTAGTAATTGTGATATTTTTTACCTATTTTTTATGTCAACTTGTAGTAGTTAGCTAAATATTTTACTTTTATGATCACCTGTGTTGTTAACTGAAGCCTCCGAAACACAAATCGCTTGACTTGCCAATTCTAAAAATAACTCCAATTTCTGTGAAACTTGGCTGGGAGGTTCCTTTCATCAAGTAGTATTTGTACATGAAGTTAGACATTCAAATTATTTTAGGAACCCAATTAAAACTTAAAAAATATGTTTAAGGTTTGGAAATTTCCATTGTAAATGACACTTGATGTTAAAAATTTTCAAAACTGCAATTACAAACATAGCAAAACATGGTATAAAATTTAACTTATATCTGTTGACTTACTTTGGAATGAAATTTCACATGTATTCCAGCTTTCATGTCAAAATTTTCTGAGGTTATGTAAAATACATTTTTTCTTAGATTTTAACCAAAATGTTATGCAAATGTCAAATTTTTATTAGAAATCAAAAGGTTTAAGCCTTGAAACATTATTTTACTTGAAATTAAGTTGCTTCTATGCATGATTTCAGTAAACAGAAACATATTTAAGTGGTTTGAAATTTTGACCCTAAAAATCAAAAGTTACACCCTTTACCGTGAAAATGACCATATAGGATAAGCCATGAAGTGGGTGCACATGTTCTCCCATAGACTTTACATGTGAACCGTATCCCAATTCCGTATCCCAACTGCACCATTGGTGTGAATTCTAGTGTGTCGTTTCAGGACATCTTTCCGTGTAAAAAATTTCTGACAATGTTCACATTGATAAGATTTCTCTTTGGTATGAATTCTTATGTGTCGTGTAAGGTGATGATTTTGTGCAAAACATTTCTGACAATGTTCGAATTGATAAGATTTCTCTTTAGTGTGAATTCTAGTGTGTAGTTTGAGGCTACCTTTCTGCGTAAAACCTTTCTGACAATGTGCACATTGATATGGTTTCTCTTTGGTGTGAATTCTAGTGTGTCGTGTAAGGTCAGCTTTTAGCGCAAAACATTTCTGACAATGTTCACATTGATATCGTTTCTCTTTGGTGTGAATTCTAATGTGTTGTGTAAGGGCACCCTTCTGCGTAAAACATTTCTGACAATATTCACATTGATATTGTTTCTCTTTAGTGTGAATTCTAGTGTGTTGTGTGAGGTGACTTTTTTTTGTAAAACATTTCTGACAATATTCACATTGATATTGTTTCTCTTTGGTGTGAATTCTAGTGTGTTGTGTGAGGTAACCTTTTTGTGTAAAACATTTCTGACAATATTTGCATTGATATGGTTTCTCATTGGTGTGAATTCTAGTGTGTTGTGTAAGGTGACTTTTTTTTGTAAAACATTTCTGACAATATTCACATTGATATCGTTTCTCGTTGGTATGTGTTCTTCTGTGTGGTGTAAGGGCACCCTTCTGCGTAAAACATTTCTGACAATATTCACATTGATATGGTTTCTCTTTGGTGTGAATTCTAGTGTGCTGTGTGAGGTAACCTTTTTGTGTAAAACATTTCTGACAATATTTGCATTGATATGGTTTCTCATTGGTGTGAATTCTAGTGTTGTGTAAGGTAACTTTTTCGTGTAAAACATTTCTGACAATGTTCACACTGATATATGGTCTCTCCTTGACATGAATTTTGGCGTGATCACTGAACTTTCTTCCACAGGCGAATACTTTCTTGCCACAAACACTCTGAATGTTGGTGTAACTTATTTAGTTGATTCATATCCGTGAGCATTCTGATCTGGTCATGCAGGTAGCAACAGCTTGTAGTATATCTTGGTCTTGGACGATATTCACATTGATATGATTTCTTTTTAACCAAAGCCTGGGTGTATTTCATCTTATGTCTATCAACATGCCTCTTTCTTCTGTCAAAAGATGTCAGACGAAGACCACAAAATGTACAAGACAACGGAAGCAATAATTTCTTGACTTTCATAGTTGCTACAAACAGGGCTACAGATGACAAATGAGAACTAGTTTTTATTTCCTTCAAGTTTGCTTTTTAGAAGTAGCAGAGTTTGTGGACAATGTTTTAAATTGGTGCTAATTGTAATATTGCAAGCATATCGTTAAAAAAGGTTAGAAGCAAATCCGAATGTGTAACTATACGGCAAATATTCAGTTGTAAAGAATGATTTTCTTCTGTAGCAGTAGACTGTATCTTCCAATGATAATTTAGATTTAACTTGTCCTTGAGGGCCTATTAAGTCACCTTGTATATAACGTACCACTGGTTGGAAGCAAATCCGAATGTGTAACTATACGGCAAATATTCAGTTGTAAAGAATGATTTTCTTCTGTAGCAGTAGACTGTATCTTCCAATGATGGTATACATTTCAATTTAGATTTAACTTGTCCTCGAGGGCCTATTAAGTCACCTTGTATATAACGTATCACTGTTACCAGTATGTCAAGTCATCAGTATCTGGAATGCAAAATAATAATAAAAACAGATATAACAATTTTATGAGTGAATACTGTTGAGTACATAAAATTATGTCCTGTAGAAGAGTTACAGTAAAACCTCATTATAACGAAATCGGATACATGAAAAATCCCTGTTATAAAGAAGTATTTTTCCAGAACCAATTAGATACAAAATTCTTTTGTTATTTATTGTTTTTACAACCCTGATATAACGACATTTGGATACATGTATAAAGAACTAATTTCTCTGTCCCTGACAACTTTGTTATAATGAGTTTCCACTGTACGAGGGGGTATCCAAAAGTTTTTGACATCACCCAGAAGGAAAAGAGCTATATTGATGAAATTTTGCCAGTGTAATCACTGGTCCTTATGTACATTATGGTCCAAAAATGGTCTCATTAGTATGTTTACTTTCTTTACAGTTGGCGCTAGATGGGCAGTTTAGGCGCATAACCTTTTCATGATAAGATCCTCCACTTTCTTGAGTTTTTTTACTGTGGCCACATCATCCGTAAGTGATGGACGTCCACTTCTTGGCTTATCTGTGAGGGACATGTGGCCAGTTTGGAAATTCCTTTTTCAAAAAGCAACAGTGCCATATATGATGCAGACATGCCAACTAGTACGGTTTCACCGTATTTTGTACGGTAAAACGTGAAAAATACGGTAGTACGGTCACCCCCAAAAAAATACGGTATTCCAGAATTTTGACCAAAATAATAAAATGTTGTGTCTTAAAAAGATAAACAGCTGCAAGATTAGACTACCGACTGAATTACTGGCATCATTTGACCATTTTCTTGGTCTGTTAAAGTGGTTGCCAACATCGTTTTTCTCTCGACTTTCGATGATGCATGCACATTAAAAATTATTATTTAATAGGCCTACAAGATGCTTTCCGAAATAATTTTCTTCTGACTTACAGATTTTTCATGCACATTAATATTTTTTATTAACCACCTAATGCTATGTCTTCTGAAGGTATTTAGTTAACTATTTAGCTCTTTTGGTGCAAAAGAATAAGCATACAAAAAGGTTTCCGACCTCCTTTTACTTCCGACTTTCGCACCATGCATGCACAATAAAGAAATATTTAATAGGCCTACAAGAAGGTTTCCGAAATAATTTTCTTCCGACATGCAGATTTTTCATGCACATTAATATTTTTTATTAATCACCTAATGCTATGTCTTCTGAAGGTATTTAGTAAACTATTTAGCTCTATTGGTGCAAAAGAATAAGCCTACAAGAAGGTTTCCGACCTCCTTTTACTTCCGACTTTCGCACGATGCATGCACATTAAAGTAATATTTATAAGCCTACAAGATGGTTTCCGAAATAATTTTCTCCTGACTTGCGGATTTTTCATGCACCTAATGCTATGTCTTCTGAAGGTATAAATAGTAAACTATTTAGCTCTATTGGTGCAAAAGAATAAGCCTACAAGAAGGTTTCCGACCTCCTTTTACTTCCGACTTTCGCACGATGCATGCACATTAAAGAAATATTTATAGGCCTACAAGATGGTTTCCGAAATAGTTTTCTCCTGACTTGCGGATTTTTCATGCACATTAATATTTTTATTAAGCATCTTCATCTAACTGCTACACATGCTATGTCTTCTGGAGGTATTTAGTTAACTATTTAGGTCTGCAAAAGAATAAGCCTGCAAGATGCTTTCCGACTTTGTTTTCTCAATGGTGCACGTAGTGGCACATTAATATTTTAATATTTTTTAAAACCATGCATATACAATTGCTATACCCAGTAGTCTTCTAATTGACATTGGCATTAAACTGTTTAATTTTGTTGTTGAAAACATGAACAAACCCCGATGTTGATGTTAGGTTTTCTGACTGATGCTAGTTACTACAATGATGATGATGATTCAGATGATGATGATGATGATCTATGATTTTCTGAACTTGACAGTTTTAACAAAGCATGCTTCTAACAACATTAGAAGTAACAAAACCCAATGTTTCCAAAAATATATCAATTTGTTTGGTCTACATACTTTATCTAATTTCGTGAGGTCAAAGGTCACATACAAGGTCAAAGGTCGACTGAGGTCACCAAATCTATTAATAATTAATTTTAAACTGTGCATCACATATCCAAAAATCAGCTTGATCAATCATGTAATTAAGGAAATATGACGACTTTAAGATGGCCCCTTTCCATGTAAAGTATAGCAAAGTAGCACTTTCAATGAGTGATAACTCGTAAAGGAAGCATATTTCTGTATTGATTTTTTACTTTGATGGAATGGTTCTTTGGTATTGCTTAATGTGATTGCAAATTCGTAAGGTGGGCCCCTGGACCACGTCCGTTACGTGCTTGGTCACACAAGTGGTCCCTCGCAATTATGTGTTCTATTTTCGGGGTTTCTGGGGTTGGCAGGTATGCAAAATTTAAATTTTAAATCTTAAAGATTTAATTTTAAATCTTAAAGATTTAATTTTAAATCTAACACTTGATTGGTCCCTAACTACAGTCCCTTGGGATTTATTTTAAATCCTTGAAATTTAGAGTGTACATATTTAAAAAATACGGTTTTAGGGTGCAAAATACGGATTTTTGTTCTTCTGAGTACGGAAATCTGGATTTCAAAGTTGGCATGTCTGTATGATGGGCAATCATCACCGTAGATAGCTTTCATTTCATCATAGATTTTCTGAGCATTGTAGGCCTAACCCTTCAAATGCAGGAACTGAATAATGCTGCATGCCCCAGTTTTCACCATCTTGTAGGTTATGCGCCTACTGCCCATCTAGCGCCACCTGTAAAGAAAGTAAACATACTAATGAGACCATTTTTGGACCATAATGTACATAAATACCAGTGATTACACTGACAAAATTTCATCAATATAGCTCTTTTCCTTCTGGGTGATGTCAAAAACTTTTGGATACCCCCTCGTACATGTAATTAAGATGTTAAAGGGGCATTTCGTGATCCACAGCCTCATCCCCCACTTTTCTCAAAAAAGTTGAGATTTTTATATCACTGGAAACCTCTGGCTACATAATGTTTATGTACAAAATATTTCTTGCAGATTAATTCGTTTAGCAAAGATATCGTGAAATTTGAATTTCGTTCTGGTGCACCAGAACGAAATTACAACGCATTGTCTATGGAGCAGTGTAATACACATAATCATGCATAACTCGCGAACGCAAAATCGGAAGCAACTGAAATTTTGGGAATAGGTTTTTTTCGTGGCCCCTGGTTAAATGTTGAAAAAAGTGTGAAAAAAGGTTCATCATTTCTTATTTTCACCCTTGAATGACTCCCCCCCATTGCAGGCTGAAATTTTTTTATGACCTTCCTATCTCCCATTAAAAAATTTTATGATCGCCTTCCGCGCACAGACTGGAAACAAATTGTTCTTTGTCAGAGTTAAGGCGTAGAGTCACAAAAATGCATGCACAGTATGTGAACATAATATGATTGTAACTCCATAACCATGGGCCTACATCATAGATAGGTCAAATATACTTTTTAGGAATCATTATTGCAAGAGAATGATGATGTATTGGTTTTGAGAAAGTTTGAGTAACTTTGAACTTGATCCCCTGTGCAAACTAAGATGACATTTTGCCATTAAATGGGGGATATGCTGAAATTGCTCCATAGCCTATAGACCAATCAGCACTATAACTCTGTCAAATACAACTTCAACATGATTTGTAAATTTGCAAGATAAAGCATTATGAACCAAAATCTATATGCACGTTGTAACATTTCCATAAAAATAGATTAGTAATTTCTAGTCATTAACTTAAATGTTAGCTTTTACTGTTAGAAATATCCCCTTTTAATTTTTAAAATAGGAATATACTACCAGCGCCAATGTCATGCTTGTCACTCCATCGGTCATGCTACGGCACAGTCCTTTGATGAGTATTTGAGTGCACTGCACACCATGTACGTACTGTGTTGTGAACATCGAGTACGCATTCACCTAATATTTCCATCGTAATAATTTGAAACGGACTGAAGCTGTTTACTTCTTACAAATCATTTTTTAATTCAAAATGAAACACCACCACCCTATTGGGTACTCCAGCTCATGGCCATATTGAAATTGTGCTATCCACTGAAGATAGCATTATGCAATATATTGAAATTGTGCTATCTACTGAAGACAGCATTATGCAATATTGAAATTGTGCTATCCACTGAAGATAGCATTATGCAATATATTGAAATTGTGCCATCTACTGAAGATAGCATTACGAACTATACTGAATTGTGCTATCCACTGAAGATAGCATTATGCAATATATTGAAATTGTGCTATCTACTGAAGATAGCATTATGCAATAAATTGAAATTGTGCTATCCACTGAAGATAGCATTATGCAATATATTGAAATTGTGCTATCTACTGAAGACAGCATTATGCAATATTGAAATTGTGCTATCCACTGAAGATAGCATGTAATATATTGCAATTGTGCTATCTACTGAAGATAGCATTACGAACTATACTGAATTGTGCTATCCACTGAAGATAGCATTACGAACTATACTGAATTGTGCTATCTACTGAAGATAGCATTATGCAATATATTGAAATTGTGCTATCTACTGAAGACACCATTATGCAATATTGAAATTGTGCTATCCACTGAAGATAGCATTATGCAATTGCAATTGTGCTATCTACTGAAGATAGCATTATGCAATAAATTGAAATTGTGCCATCTACAGAAGATAGCATTATACAGTATATTGCAATTGTGCCATCTACTGAAGATATCATTATGCAAAAAGTTTGAAATTGTGCTATCTTCTGAAGATGGCATTGTGCACCATACTGAAATTGTGCTATCTACTGAAGATAGCATTATGCAATATATTGAAATTGTGCTATCTACTGAAGATAGCATTATGCAATATATTGAAATTGCTATTATACTGAAGATGGCATGCAATATGTTGAAATTGTGTGATCTAATGAAGATAACGATATGCACTACATGTATATTGAAATTCCGATATCTACTGAAGATAGCATTACGCAATATGTGACATGATCAAGGGGAATGGGTCACATGTCGGCCCTGGTCGAAAATGAGTTTTACACATGTTTTTAAAGAGGACATTGAGAGCTTTCAGAAACTGAAAACCCCATGTTGATACGACTTTTCTTGTGAAGTTACGTCAATTTATCAATCGCTGAAAACAATATAAAACAAAAGAATTTTAACACTTTCTTTACCAATATCTCAAAATCAATATCAGCGACATCCGACTCATTTCCCTTGATCGTGTCACATATATTGAAATTGCTATCTGCTGAAGATACATGTAGAATTATGCACAATATTTTAATTGTGCTATCTACTGAAGATAATGTTATGCAATATATTGAAAGTGCTATCTACTGAAGATAACATTATGCAATATACAGTGGTGTGAGTGACCTCTATTTGAAAAAGAGGAGCTTTGTTCAAAAAAGAGGAAAAGCACTGAAATATGCTCAAAATGGGCTGAAAATGAAAGAAAAAGCTAAAATTTTGCCTCAAAGAAATTTCCAAAAGAGGAATTCAGCTTAAAAGAGGAGATTTCACACCCCTGAATATATGGCCGTGTCATGAAATGGGGTTCCTTTGCGTTTCATCAGTAAATCTCAAGTATCGTGCATCATTTTGCATTGAAACACTCATAATTTACAAACTATAGACCCTATCATAGCAAAAGTATTGATTTCTGAAAGGATATGTCCAATCTTTCCAAATGCTGTCAACAAGTACCATCTCAAAAATATGTAACATCTAAACCATAGCACCTATCAATAACACAACCTTATTAGTGCAAAGTAGAGGTAATGGCCCACCTAAATATGTATACTTTGAAAAGGTTGCCCCTAGTTGATGATAAACGGAATGACATATTACGAAATTTTCAGTCAAAATGAGTGAAAGAAACATGAATATTGCATGAACTGCTAAAGACTTAGATAAAAAATTTGGAAAGAATAGACTTTTTCCTTCAAGAAAATCTATAATTTTGCAATGACAGGGTCTATAGCTTGTAAATTATGAGTAAGATGGTGCGATCTGTGTCATAAGAACTTAATTATGGTACTTTGCTAACAAAAACACAAAGCAATGGTATTTGATATAAAAGTAGACTTCTGATTAGCTTTACAGGTTTTATTCATTGTTCTAAGTCCCCCCCCAAAAAGATTTGTCTCAAAGCTCACAAGTAAACAAATGCGAAATGCAATTTTTTATTTTTTATTATTATTCCCAACTTGTTATTTTTTATAGTATTTTGAGAAAAAAAATCAGATTTTCAAAATTTTTTTAAATAAAAAAAATTTCTGCATTTCTTTTTTTCAAATTGCGCGATTTTACAAATGCGCGTGCAAGCTTTGAGACAAATATAGGATAAGCCTTGATAAACTGGGTGCACATGTTTTCCCATAGACTTTACATGCAAACCGTATCCCAATTCCGTATCCCAACTGCACCATTGGTGTGAATTCTAGTGTGTCGTTTAAGGGCATCTTTCCGTGCAAAAGATTTCAGACAATGTTCACATTGATAATATTTCTCTTTGGTGTGAATTCTTATGTGTCGTTTAAGGTGATGATTTTGTGCAAAAGATTTCTGACAATGTGCACATTGATATGGTTTCTCTTTGGTGTGAATTCTAGTGTGTTGTGTAAGTTCACCTTTTAGAAAAAAACATTCCCGACAATGTTCACATTGATATCGTTTCTCATTGGTGTGAATTTTGATGTGTCGTGTAAGGGCACTCTGTGTAAAAAATTTCTCACAATGTTCACATTGATATGGTTTCTCTTTGGTGTGAATTCTAGTGTGTTGTTTGAGGTGACCTTTGTGTGTAAAACATTTCTGACAATGTTCACATTGATATGATTTCACTTTGATATGAATTCTAGTGTGCTGTGTAAGGTTACCTTTTAGCGCAAAATATTTCTGACAATGTTCACATTGATATGGTTTCTCTTTGGTGTGAATTCTAGTGTGTTGTTTGAGGTGACCTTTTTGTGTAAAACATTTCTGACAATGTTCACATTGATATGGTTTCTCTCCGGTGTGAATTCTAGTGTGCTGTGTGAGGTGACTTTCTTGTGTAAAACATTTCTGACAATGTTCACACTGATATGGTCTGTCGACGTGATTTTTGGTATGATCACTGAACTTTCTTCCACAGGCGAATACTTTCTTGTCACAAACACTCTGAATGATGGTGTAACTTGGTTTGTTCATGGCCGTGAGCATTCTGATCTGGTCATGCAGGTAGCAACAACAGCTTGTAGAATATTTTGGTCTTGGACGATATTCACATTGATACGATTTCTTTTTCACCAGCGCATGGGTATATTTCATCTTATGTCTATCAACATGCCTCTTTCTTCTGTCAAAAGATGGCAGACAAAGACCACAAAATGTACAAGACAATGGAAGCAATAATTTCTTGACTTCCATAGTTGCTACATGCCAGGGCTACAGATGACAAATGAGAAGTAGTTTTTATTTCCTTCAAGTTTGCTTTTTAGAAGTAGCAGAGTTTGTGGACAATGTTTCAAATTGGTGCCAATTGTAATATTGCAATCATATCGTTAAAAACGGTTGGAAGCAAATCCGAATGTGTATTCAGTTGTAAAGAATGATTTTCTTCTGTAGCAGTAGACTGTATCTTCCAATGATGGTATACATTTCAATTTAGATTTAACTTGTCCTTGAGGGCCTATTAAGTCACCTTGTATATAACGTACCACTGGTTGGAAGCAAATCCGAATGTGCAACTATACGGCAAATATTCAGTTGTAAAGAATGATTTTTTTCTGTAGCAGTAGACTGTATCTTCCAATGATGGTATACATTTCAATTTAGATTTAACTTGTCCTCGAGGGCCTATTAAGTCACCTTGTATATAACGTACCACTGGTTGGAAGCAAATCCGAATGTGCAACTATACGGCAAATATTCAGTTGTAAAGAATGATTTTTTTCTGTAGCAGTAGACTGTATCTTCCAATGATGGTATACATTTCAATTTAGATTTAACTTGTCCTCGAGGGCCTATTAAGTCACCTTGTATATAACGTATCACTGTTACCAGTATGTCAAGTCATCAGTATCTGGAATGCAAAATAATAATAAAATAATAAAAACAGATATATAACAATTTTACGAGTGAATACTGTTGAGTTTGGGTGTAAACATGTACAGAGTACATAAAATTATAAATGTCTTTTAGTCTAGAAGAGTTGTATGTAATTAAGATTTTTAACAATAAACAATGTTTACACACGGTCAAATTGCAAACTTGTCAAATTGTGTTAAAAACCAGTCCAATGTATTCTGCTAGTCACAAGGATTCAGAAAATGACCTATCTAGGGTACATAACACAAAATAGCTTTCCATAGACTTTACGTGCAAAATAGGGGTCACGTTTTAGGCCATAAGTCGAGTTACCTCTAACTTTGAAATATATATTTGATATCATCTTAATCAGAACAAAATTCTGCATAATATATCTGAAAATGACACAACATTTTAGGTCTACTTTTTGAGAAAATTAGCGCTATATAAAAAGGCCCGATTTTCCCGTGTTTACTATTTACGTCCGACTGCTAACCACGTTTTGACCTTGTGTGTTTATGCACTCATCATCGTCAACATCACTCAAATTTGTGCGTTTTCTTTTCAAATTAGTAGAGATCACATTCACAAGTTCTAGTAAAACACGATTTTCAACACTAAAATTGTTAATATTGCACCGATTTTGCACAATTTGTATGCAAAGTTGGGACTATAGGCGTGATAAACTTTTACCGGAAACCGCTTCACAGGCGGACTTAGTGGTATGAACCCTCTAGGACGTACCGTTCTTGTGTTATAACTAAAAAGTTCAAAGGTCACGTTCTTGGCTCTATGGGGGTCAAAGTGCTCAGATTTTGACAAAGGTGTCAAAACATTTATTTTCATAAAACAATTCAAATAATGATATGATTGCACCATCTTGGATGTTTCGTTACCTAGGTAACACAGCAAAATAGGTCAAGGTCAATAGCCTCAATGGTACTTGAGTTGACCTGTTTTGCTGTGTTAGTTCTGATGTGTCATGTAAGGTCACCTTTCCACTAAAAACATTTCTGATAACAGTGTTCTAATCAGTAAGTAAAATAAACCAGGAAATTTTCGGTAAAATACCTTAATTTACCGTAAAAATATTTCACCTTTCATATTGAAGATATACATTTTCCCCCAAAACACCTGCATTTTTTGGTGTTTTTGGAAAAAAAATCTATATCTTCAATACGAAAGGTCAAACGAAGCTTTTCCTATGATGGACGGCTTTTCATCCCAGCTACAGCACCACCCTGCATCTTTGTTTACTTAATTACTCACAATTTTTTAATTTAAAATCTCAGAACATTAGTTTTGGTATCAAATGAAAGAACTTTCTCAGCTTTAAAATTAATGCAAGTTTGATGGAATTGAAAATTCATACAGTTGATATCGCTCATCATCATACCAACCATAGGTATAACAGTTCCCGGGTCATTCTTCGGTAAGGTGCCTAATTGCAGTCCCGCCACTTTCAGGAGTCATAACTAAAATACGAAACATGATTTCGAATTTTATTTTTTGCAGTTGTTTAGTATTGATGTTATCTACTGAAGATAGCATTATGCACTATATTGAAATTGTGCTATCTACTGAAGATAGCATTATGCAATACATGTATATTGAAATTGTGCTATCTACTGAAGATAGCATTATGCAATATATTGAAATTGTGTTATCTACTGAAGACAGGATTATGCAATATATTGAAAGTGCTATCTACTGAAGATAACATTATGCAATATGGTCATGTTTTTTGAGGTGGGCACACAAAAAAGATGGAGCTGTCACATTTTTCAATTTTTTTTCTCTTCTTATTCCTATATTTTTGCTAAAATCCATCATGAAGAAATGGTTTTGGTCTTATTTTGAAGATAAATTATTAATTTAATGAAATAATAACAAATACAGTTGAACAAATGTATTAATTAATTACAACAGCTTAATTAAGTTAATTAGTCAGGGTGGAGCCGGAAGCAGAGGAGCTCTGTGTAATTCCAATGGGAAGTTGGTTTTCATTGATGTAGGCTTATTGTGCATGTAGGCCTATATGCCTACATGTTGTGTTTTGTACAAGTACCATTGTATTGTTACAAATTATTCACTGTATATTGATTTTTGGAACACCCTATATGGGAATTGGATATTTAAATGTGATATTATAGCAATTCTTAACTATTTAAAGTGTATTTAAAATATATAATCAGAAATACAAAAAAGGAATTGATTTTTGACAAATTGCAAGATGTGACGCAATTGGGTCCCACCTCAAAAAACATGACCATATACAGTCAGAATTAATGGGTAAATTTTCACGGGAATATTTTCTGGACAAGTGACACCGATGGCGCAGACATATTAGCATTATGGAATGTGACCCCGAGCACAGCGGGTGTTCTTCCAATGTATTTGAATAGGAAGAATTCCTCCTTTGAGGCAAAATAAGTTACTTGTCGCATGAAGTTAATAATGTTATGGTAAGAGTTTCCGTAGATAAATATTTTTTTCCGTAGATAGATATTTTTGAAATTACGTTTTGATGATATTGTGAAAAAATTAAGATAACATAATATTCAATAAATTTGCAATACACAAATTTCTATCAAAATTACGGTCAAAAAAACTATTCCAATTCAAAATTACTAAGACTTAAATAGCGAGGTCACCACCAGGGGTCAGAGATCAGGCTCGAGGTTACACTCACATTGATACGCATTGGTCACATGTCCAGAAAATTTCCCCGTGAAAATTTACCTATCAATGTTGACTGATATATTGAAATTGTGCTATCTACTGAAGATAGCATTATGCACTATATTTAAATTGTGCTATCTACAGAATATAGCATTATACAGTATAGACTACCCCGTAGTCCACTTGCCCATTGTGCATACTAAGTACTCTGGATATTGTATTTAAGCTTAAAACTCTGATTTAATTAATGTGTGCACAATTGATAGATTTTCACATCTGATCAGTCACCCTACTCCCTTCTTTGTTAGCTTCCCAAGTAGACTACTGACTTTGCCTTGCGGTTAAGATTTTTAACACGGGACTCTATGGAGAGTTAGCTACAACTACTGCATTGAAAATTCAGCAACTCAAGGCAAGTAGTTATTGATTTATTGATCAAATATTGGTTTTCCCTCATTTTTGACTGTAACTCCACAACTTTTGTCTGTGCTGAAATAAAATTTTCAGTGCAGTAGTTGTAGTACTTGCCCCTATAATATACATATCTTACTTGTCACCAATGCGCTATAATTTTTGAGAAAAATGCAAAAATAGGCACAAAATTAGGCAGGGGTGTAGTACCCCTTAATTTTAATAAACATCAGTATAATTTTGAGTTCAACAAAATGGGTTCATCATGAGTAATAATAACATATTTTTAATAAAATTCAACTATGGCATAGTCTATATACAGTATTGCAATTGTGCTATCTTCTGAAGATAGCATTATGCAATATATTGAAATTGTGCTATCTACTGAAGATATCATTACGCAAAAGTTTGAAATTGTGCTATCTACTGAAGATGGCATTGTGCACCATACTGAAATTATGGTATCTACTGAAGATATCATTATGCAATATATTTAAATTTTGTTATCTACTGAAGATAGCATTATGCAATATATTGAAATTGTGTTATCTACTGAAGATAGCATTATGCAATATATTGAAATTGTGCTATCTACTGAAGATAGCATTATGCACTTTATTGAAATTGTGATATCTACTGAAGATATCATGCAAAAGTTTGAAATTGTACTATCTACTAAAGAGCATTATGCAATATATTGAAATTGTGCTATCTACTGAAGATAGCATTAATGCAATATATTGAAATGTGTTATCTACTGAAGATAGCATTATGTTCAACTGAGGATAGCATTATGCAATATATTGAAATTGCTATCTACTAAAGATAGCATTCATTATGCACTATATTTTCTGGATGGGTCCTTTTTTCTAAATTTGTTTGGAAAAAAGACCAATTTGGCCTCAATCTAGCCAAAAGTTATGAAATTTCCCCCAAATTTGGGTTAAATTCAGCCAAAAATTTTGACTTGGTATATCGATGGGTCCAAATTTCTAGAAAAATTGATGTATTGATGGGTCCCCTTTCAAATTCTTAGCGGCACATCCTACCAAAACCAAAGTTAGTACCCCCCCCTTTTCAGCTCATTTCCTCTTTTTTGTTGCCAAAATGTATGTGTTTTCCTTTATTTTCAGCCCATATTTGGTATTTTTACCCTGATTTTACACTTGTTTTTCAGCTTCTTTTGGTAATTTACCTATTTTGGTCTATGGCCTCTCACCATGCTCATGCCCTGGTGATTAGCAGGTGAGATATTTCATCACTTGCCATTTCTCAGACTCCATGGTTAACCTCAGAGAACCAAGCAGATTACAATCATTTCTTCCTCTAGTATCTTGGTGGCGGTAGCCGCGGTACATGTATGATTAATATTGATTATATAACTTAGGTCATGTTCACATATAAATTATTTACCTGGGACCCGAGTTAACCCGGGTTGAAAAAATTTCTGTTCACACTATAGCCACTCTCATGAAGAAAATTGACCCGGGTTGATTATTTTGGCTAAGCCTACTGGAAAATGCAGGCATGTACATATTCTGTCATTGACTATTACCGGTATGGCTACCACCGGCCAAATTATGCTAATTTTTTTTTAAATTTTATTTCCTAATTCCACCTTACGTAATCTTATCTAGTTGCTCCTTGTCGCTGTTTTGGATTAAAAACTCAAAAAAATAATTGTTACTTCTTGATTCGATAATACTAGTAATTTATTTGCATGAAAATAACTTTCTTATCTCGGGAATAGAGGTTTAATATTGATTTTATTGCCAAGAACTGAATCATTCTTTTCCCAGTGCAGACAGAAACAATAGAAAGGGAGTGATAATGGTTGTGTTTTGTGTAGGTACCGGTACTTATTTTGACTCCACACAAAAACATTTTAGTATCAAGATCTTGCACAAGAAGTCTTGTTTTTCAATCCACTATAGTGCTACGTTTTTACTAATCACTAAAATGTCACAAGTTTGCTGCAAATCCGTCGCATATGTGAACACTCCCATTTACATGGCTTTGCTTTCAGATCTTCTATCATCCAGTCCAAAATTGCCAGTTTTGATACACGTCTATTGTACTCCTCATGGTCTTCTATATCCTTGCAAAAAAACTGGTCAGAATTTTTCATTTCTGCAATTGCAATTGTACCAATATGAACACTAATGCAGCTGTAAGCTTGATCTCTCAGTGAGCATGGAGTGTTTTTATTGCGCGGACAGTCTGGACAGCTTTGCAATTCTTCCCGATATGTCTTCATAATATCTTCATGAGGTATCATGTCAACCTCTCCACTTTCGTACTTCTGAAATCTCTCATCACTATACCATTCATAGGAATAATAGCCATACACGTTATCATCATTAAATGTATGTCTCATTTCCCAATATATATCCTGACACTTGTCACACATGCCAAATTTATCATAGAAATAATTCATAATCCGCAGTCTCTTTTCCGCGTACTTCTTACTAAAACTGCTAGTTCTTTCACTGCCTGAAGAGCTGCTACTTGAGTCAGAGTCAGAATCAGATGAGTCGCTGGAACTGGAACTCATTTTGTTTCATGGATGGCTGATATCAGACTTATGCCGTTCTTCATTCCATATCAATAATACCTGCATGCCATGGAGTAAAAAGAGAAAGAGTTTGTTTTCAAATTGTATTCAGGCATCAACTTCACTTTCAGGAGTTTTGTAAAACATTCAGTTCTTCTTCAGTGCATATAATAATGTTGAAATATGTCATAATTGAAACATCACATATTAAAAACAAGTATCAATAGGTACTTATTATGACTCCACACAAAAACACTTTAGTATCAAGAACTTGCACAAGAAGTCTTTTTTTTTCAATCCACTGACAGTGCTACGTATTTACTAATCACTAAAATGTCACAAGTGTGCTGCAAATCTGTCGCATATGGTCATTTTCACGGTAAAGGGTGTAACTTTTGATTTTTAGGGTCAAAATTTCAAACCACTTAAATATGTTTCTGTTTACTGAAATCATGCATAGAAGCAACTTAAATTCAAGTAAAATAATGTTTCAAGGCTTAAACCTTTTGATTTCTAATAAAAATTTGACATTTGCATAACATTTTGGTTAAAATCTAAGAAAAATGTATTTTACATAACCTCAGAAAATTTTGACATGAAAGCTGGAATACATGTGAAATTCCATTCCAAAGTAAGTCAACAGATATAAGTTAAATTTTATACCATGTTTTGCTATGTTTGTAATTGCAGTTTTGAAAATTTTAACATCAAGTGTCATTTACAATGGAAATTTCCAAACCTTAAACATATTTTTTAAGTTTTAATTGGGTTCCTAAAATAATTTGAATGTCTAACTTCATGTACAAATACTACTTGATGAAAGGAACCTCCCAGCCAAGTTTCACAGAAATTGGAGTTATTTTTAGAATTGGCAATTCAAGCGATTTGTGTTTCCGGAGGCTTCAGTTAACAACACAGGTGATCATAAAAGTAAAATATTTAGCTAACTACTACAAGTTGACAAAAAAAATAGGTAAAAAATATCACAATTACCAATTTTCATGCTTTGCTTCTAAGTATTGAATTTCAGTTGTGACAAAAATTAAATTATCACAGCAAGTCATTTTTTTGTTTCTGAGGCTTCATGTTAACAATTGTTAAACATTGCAGAAGTAGTTTTTTTGAAAACAACAGTGCTGGGATCATCTAAGCTGTTATTTTCTTGTGTGTATTGAATCAATGATTCTATGCAGCAGATATTGTAGATTTATCACACATTAATTTTTTCACCCATTTGTTAAGTATGGTGTTTTTTGCATGTGAAGCCTCCGAAACAGGCTTTTAAGGTATCAGTATATTTTTCAAACATTAACCATAATGTCAATTTTTTAAAATTTATGACATTCTGCACATATCAAGTAATAATTACAATGCAGATATCAGTATGAAACACACCAATTTAGATATGCATAGATGATAATTAAGTTTACTGTTGTTTCGGAGGCTTCATTTGTTTCGGAGGCTTCAATTGTTAACGGAAAGTTTGTATTGGGTCCCATTTTCAAACGGTGATATATATCTCCACGATTTAAAAACATGTGACTTGAGGATCTACTTTGCTACATTTTGATAAATAGATTGGATGAGCTCTTTTATTTATATTTGCACAAGCTTGCTGAACAGTTTGTTTGGAGGCTTCAAAAAGTTAACGGAAAAACGGCTATTTGAAGTCAAGATTTTATAAAAATTTTAAAAGCTTGCAAATCGGCTAATTTTTGTTACCCATTTCAAGTTAAGATAACAACTGTTATAAATCAAGAAGAAGTGAAGAAATAACCAAGAATTATGAACCAAAGCTACACCCACAAAGTTTGTTAACAATTGTTAACGGAAAATGAAGCCTCGAAGCGACAAATATCAAGTCCGGTTCTCAAAATACAGGGCCGTTCACAATTAAATCTAATGTGGCAGTGTTTACTGAACATATGACTGTACTTTCAGGATAAGAAAAATTATCCATGAACTAACTGAAGAAAACACAGGGTTTTACAAAAATGTTACTGTTTTTATAGTTTTTCCAAATGGCAATATTAAGTACATTTAAGCCTGCTAAAACTGAAGCAGTAACTCCCAAAGCTGATTATGCTACCCAAGGTAGCTGCTAACTAGATGACTTATGTGGCCAAAAATTATGGAATTCTGTGGCTTTATTAGAACACTACGGATTAAAATGTTAAAAATCCAAAGTTACACCCTTTACCGTGAAAATGACCATATGTGAACACTCCCATTTACAAGGCTTTGCTTCCAAGTCTTTTTTCATCCAGTCCAAAATTGGCAGTTTTGACACACGTCTATTGTACTCCTCGTGGTCTTCTGTGTCCTTGCAAAAAAACTGGCTAGCATTTTTCATTTCAGCAATTGCAATCGTTCCAATATGAATACTAATGCAGCTGTAAGCTTGATCTCTCAGTGAGCATGGAGTGTTTTTATTGCGCGGACAGTCTGGACAGCTTTGCAATTCTTCCCGGTATGTCTTCATAATATCTTCATGAGGTATATTGTCAACCTCCCCACTTTCATTACTGCTGATATCTCTCATCACTATACCAGTCATTAGTATAATAGCCGTATCCGTTATCATCATTAAATGTATGTCTCATCTCCCAATATATATCCTGACACTTGTCACACATACCAAATTTATCAAAGAAATGATTCATAATCCGCAGTCTCTTTTCCGCGTACTTCTTCTTACTAAAACTTCTAGTTCTTTCACTGCCTGAAGAGCTGCTACTTGAGTCAGAGTCAGAATCGGAATAGTCACTCGAACTCATTTTGTTTCATGAATTGCTGAGATCAGATTTATGACTTTCTTCATTCCATATCAATAATACCTGCATGCCATGGAGTAAAAAGAGAGAGAGTTTGTTTTCAAATTGTATGCAGACACCGACTTTACTTTTATAAAACATTCAGTTCTTCTTCAGTGCATATATATGTTAAAACGTATTGTAATTGAAACATATCATAATAAAAACATGTACAAATAGGTACTTATTATGACTCCACACATAAACACTTTTAGTATCAAGAACTTGCACAAGAAGTCTTTATTTCAATCCACTGGTGCTACGTTTTTACCAATCACTAAAATGTCACAAGTGTGCTGCAAATCCGTCGCATATGTGAACATTCCCATTCACAAGGCTTTGCTTCCAAATCTTTTTTCATCCAGTCCAAAATTGGTAGTTTTGACACACGTCTATTGTACTCCCCATTGCCCATTTCACAATTGGGAATGTATTTGGCACTCTCTCTCTTGTGAGCATTTGCGGCAATTGTTCCAATATGAACACTAATGCAGCTGTAAGCTTGATCTCTCAGAGAGCATGGAGTGTTTTTATTGCGCGGACAGTCTGAACAGCGTTGCAATTTTCCCCGATATGTCTTCATGATATCTTTATGAGGAATCAAGTCAACCTCCCCACTTTCGTACTGCTGATATCTCTCATCACTATACCATTCATTGGCAAAATAGCCATACACGTTATCATCATCAAATGTATGTCTCATCTCCCAATATATATCCTGACACTTGTCACACATGCCAAATTTATCAAAGAAATAGTTCATGTTTCGTAGTCGCTTTTCTGCATATTTCTTGCTACTGTAACTTCTTTCGCTGTCCGAGGAGGAACCTGAACTGGAGTCTGAATCGGAAGAGTCACTAGAACTCATTTTGTTTCCCGGATGGCTGGCATCAGACTTTCAACTTTCTTCATTCCATATAACACCTGCATGTCAGGAAGTAAACAAGACAGAGAGGGGTGGTTTTCAAATTGTATGCACACAACATCTTTACTAGTAAAGTTTTGTAAAATATTTGGTTCATCACTGCACTTCTGATTATGGACATGATCTACACTGTAAAAAATTTGTCCCATAATTAATACATGTAACTTGTAAGAATATATTATGACTTCACATATGTCTTTATTGTGTGGGCAATTTTCCTCAAATCCAACGAAAAGTGTACACAACTTGTTCAAAGCCATAACTTAAAAGTATTAAACAATTGGCTTTCATTTTTGATTGTGTTTATTTGCCTTGATCATACGCTTTTGCACCAGGACCCCTTCTGTGAAAAATTTAGACACAGGGACCCAAAAATATGCTATTTTGACCCATTAAAAAAAAATGTTCTTAAAGTATTTTAAAAACATGTACATCAGTTATGAGAAACAGTCATTGGGTTGATTCTAACCTTGATTTAGTCCAGCTGCAAGTGGGTATGACGTTGTTTTGGTGTCCATAGTTTTGTTTTTGATGGATGTTGCTTCTCAAGACCCAACTTCAAAAATAAGTTTACTGGACCTCTGTCAGCATTGGGCATTTTGAGATATGGCGGGTCAAAGTTCATACAGAGGTCAAAATTCAAACTGCTCAAATGCTGTTGAAAAGTTCTCCAAATTATTCCTCTTGTCATGGTGATCCAGAAAAAGTATCCTTTTACCTATCTGTGACATTCTCTTCTGGAGTTATAAGCAGAAAGGTCAAAGGTCACCATTTGACCTCCACAGGGGTCAAAACCTGAAAATACTCTGAAAATAGTCTCACATTTTTCATCTTGTATAAACAATTAAAAAGAACAGTTTGATACATGTAGGTCAATGATAGTCATTTATCTATTGGTTGTTAGATGACTATCATGATATGCATACATACATGAAAATGCATGTGTTGTGTGTGTGGAGGGGTGTGAGGGGGATGTGTAGATCAAAATGAACAATTTGAGACTATTTTTGTGAAGATAATTTTTCTGGTTTTGACCCCTATGGAGGTCAAATCGTGACCTTTGAGCTTTTTGCTTATAACTCTAGAAAATATGTCATAGATAAGTTTCTGACCGTTAAGACGAGCGGAATAATTTGGTAAGCCTTCCAACAATATTTGAGCATTTTTAATTTTGACCTCTGTATAAGCTTTGACCCTCCCTATCTCCAAATGCTATGCTGACAGAGGTCCAGTAAACTTAACAAAATCCACCAAAAACAAAACTATGGACACCAAAACAAGCTTCTGTGGAAAAGTTACAGAATTTGGCAGCCAGACTAAAAATGTTTATTCTGTACAATCATGAATCCCTATGCCATATGACAATGACATTAAAGACCCATTCAGTGATCCCAGCGAAAGTGTAAAAAAAATTAAAATTGCTTATAAATTGCTTAAAAGTGAAGGATAAGTCATTCAAATTGTCATTTGGTGTTTTTGAAATGAAAAAATACAAAGACAAAACACAAAGAAAACAGCAGTATTAACGAAGATGAAGCCCCATTCAAATACATGTACATGTAGCTAATTTAGATACTGTCAGTATCTAAATTACAGATTCATGTAAATTCCTTATTTTTGTCTTAAATACACGGCTTTCGGCTGAACCACTAGCCGGCTTTGTTTACATATTTATGACAATGACAAAGGTACCAAAATCCGAATTTTGATGATTTTTACGATCGTCCGGATGAGAAAATCACTGAATGGGCCTTTAAGGGGGTACTACACCCCTGTGGTGAATTTGTGACTATTTTTGCATTTTTCTCAAAAAATAATAACACACTGGTAACAAACGTTATGTATATTATTGGGGCAAGGAATCCAATTACTACACTGAAATTTCAGTGACTCAAGACAAGCGGTTCAGTATATATGATAGGGAATGAGGTACATCCTAGCGGTACCTCATTTCTTATCATAAATAACGAACCGCTTGTCTTGGATCACTAAAATTCCATTGTAGTAACTGGATTCATTGCCCCTATAATATACTTAACTTTTGTTACCAGTGTGTTATTAGTTTTTGAGAAAAATGCAAAAGTAGACACAAATTTATCGAGGGGTGTAGTACCCCCTTAAGGGTACATACTCTAGTATACTGGTTTGATTGGTCTAAAAAAATATTTTCAATTTTTTAGCAAGGCGATATGACTATTGATCATGTGAAATAAAAAAAACAATGAAAAAAAATCATGAAACCGTCCAATTTTGACATTTTTCGACAACAGTAGATGGTTGTTAAGGACGCTAGCGATGTATGTAGTCTCCAAATCACGGTTGCCAAAAGATTTCAGCCCGAATCGCGGGTAAAATAATCGAAAAGTCGCCCAATTTTTCTCTTTACAATTGGTTTCTATGGGGCAGGAAACTATCGGAAGTCACGGGAAAGTTGGAAAGTCGCCCAAATTTTTTCTTAACCATTGGTTTCTATGGGACAGGAAATTGTCAAAAGTCGCCCAATTGGGCTACCAAATCGCGGGTTTGGCAACAACACTCGTCGACAACCACATACAGTATTAGACTCCCAGCCAGTCCTATTGTACGCCGTGCCTAAAAGTTCAACTACGTAGCGCAGGTTGATAATATTAATGAGGTGACGTCATGCGTAGTATAACACTAGGCCTATGTGTAATGCCTTGTGTTCAACTGATGATGTAGGGTGCATGTAATTAATATTGAAAGACCATTCAACAGAATCGAATAAAGTAGGGACTGTGCAATAATTATAATTATGAGCCCTGGTGGGAGGGTAAAATGGGGGTGGGGGGGGGGGGGGGGAGGGCGAAAGGGGGTCATAGAAAATAGGGGGATCATAAATTGTTTTACACAATAGGGTGTTATAAAATCATAGAATTTTGTTGCCAAAATAGGGAGATCATAAATTGTTTTACACAATAGGGTGTTATAAAATCATTAAGGGCTGTTGACTCAAAAAAATTTTGCGCGGCTATGTGCGCATTCTTAAACTTACAGCATTCATAATCTTATATAATATTTTGTGCGCTTCGCATATACGTTCTTTCTTCAATCAGTTTTTCAGCCTTAGTTTCGACAATGGATTGAATTTGTGTGGGTGGAAGGGAGGGAGGGTGGTGGTCATAAAAAATTTTCAGCCCGAGATAATGGGGTCATAAATAGTTTTTAGCCCACGATAGGGGGTCATAAAAATGACTCCGGTCACTGACATATTCGTGTTGACCCTAGGGGTTGTGGCGCCTGGGGCAAGGACACAAAATGGTGGTGCCCCTAACCTGTTCTAACAGGTTAGGGGCACCACCATTTTATTAAAATATACCAACGGAAATATTTTTGCCCAAAATTATTATTGTTGACCCCCATTTTTTGCCCAGACCGCTCGGGCGGTGGTAAATTATGGGGGGGCAAGATTTTTAGGCAGGCCGGGAGGGGGCAGCAAAGAATTTTGGCACAGATATTTTCAAGTTTTAAATAATTGGCCATTTGCCAAGGGTGGTTGGCATCAGGGACAGACTTAGGTTTCAGTTTTCTACTGGCCTTCCGGGCCAGTGAAACGGCAAATCTACTGGCCCTGCAATAAATTTACTGGCCCAACTTTTTCAATATGTTCTACTGCAAAAAGTGCAAATAAAGAAGCATGTTCCCATGCCCGTAACCAGGGGGCAGGTGGTGATGAAATGACCCATTCACGAGCATAGCGAGCAAAAAAATCGAGGTTTTTAGTCCTTGTCGGTCAAAAAAGGTCCAAATCTTGAACAAAAGTCCACTTTTTAGAAATCCTGGTCATGGGCCTGCACGTTCCAATGTGACTTTTAAAGTTAGAGACTACCAATTAGGCCTACAAAACTTGATACATGTTACTTGTGTGTTAAGTCAGTAGTCCTTCCTTAATCTATAGTTCCAAAAGTTCACAAAAAAATGCAAAATAAAAGGTTCAAGTATGCGGTATTTGCGATATTGCTATCATCATCAGATAGAGCATGAAAGAGTTTGGAAATAGTATGTAGGCCTACATCGCCGTAAAAAGCGGCCGTATATTTCCAACTTGCTTGCAACACAAGGATAAGAATAAATAGACAAAAAATCATTAAATAAAAATATAAATTACACACAGGTACAGGTGACAAGTGGAGCAGAAACTGTGTCCAATTGTGTCCATCACTGATTATATCTTGCCTCAGTTATATCAAGATCAAAAATCTAGTGGCCCGCCGGGCCAGCATTGTTGGAAGTTTACTGGCCCGAGGCAAAATCCACTGGCCCCGGGCCACCGGGCCACTGCTTAAATCCGTCCCTGGTTGGCATGTGTAAGGGGTAGTCTCCACAGCAGCCAGTTTGGTTCCGCTCCCTCCACACAAACAGTCTGCCAATGATCACGAACTGGTCCTTTTGATTCGCTAACGGTTTTCTGCCGACGTCATCCAGCTTGACGTCAAACAAAGCTTTCAATTGGTCGATCGGCTAGACGGCTACTTTATTATTCATGAGCAAGTTTGACCCGCCATGGCGCGCCATCTCGCCAGCTGACTGAGGTCAATCAAGTTCCCGTATGTACAGCTCTACGGCTAGATTCGTGTAGCTAATCAGAAACGGCGTTATAAGTGGCAATTGGCAGACTGTTTGTGTGGAGGGAGCGTAACCAAACTGGCTGCGGAGGAGACTAGTGTAAGGGGGTGGGCAAGCTATTTTTTTTAACAAACTATAATTGCAAGACTATGCAAGTTCTTAATTATTTACTTATTTTTAATTACTTCAGAGTGGTCCAAACCTTTATTTACAAAATTTAGTTAATAAATTGATTATTGTTAACTAACTGCTGCTTGATTGAGCTTATTTTAATACGTTTCATTTATGTATTTATACGTTTCTTTCTTTCTTTCTTTACAAGCCGACGTCAAACGTCGGCTTGTGCTGTCTTCTTCCAATTCTTTAAGTTAGGCGTGCAGCCTAACTTATTTCTTTCTTGTGCTTTCTTTAAGTTAGGCGGGCAGCCTAACTTATTTCTTTCTTGCCATTTCTTTCTTCTTTCTTCTTTCTTTCTTTCTTTCTTCTCACAATTTGCTACTACTTCCACATCCTTGATCGGATTTCGACCAAACTCAGTCACAAGCAGTATTGGGTAGCTGGCTACAAAAGTTATGGGTTGTTTAAAGTCAGAGGTCATCCAAGGGGTCGCAGGGGTCAAAAAAGGTCACGTTAACCGAAAATACTCCAATTGAGCTGAAATTTATATGCAATGATCCTTATGACATTCTAAACATGCTTAAAATATTTTAATATTCATTAAATGTCATTAAGGGTCATAAAGGGGTCAAAGGTCAAGTTTTTGAAAATGCTCCAATTGAGCTGGAATTTAAATGCAATGATCCTTATGACATTCTTAACATGTTAAAAATATTTAAAAATTCATTTAAGATCATTAAGGGGCAACAAAGGGGTCAAAGGTCAAATTTTCAAAATGCTTCAATTTAGCTGAAATTTAAATGCAATGTATCCTTATGACATTTTTTACATGTTTTAAATATTTCAAAATTCATTTCAGGTCATTAGGGGTTATACAGAGGTCAAAGGTCAACTTTTCAAAATGCCAGCTTTCCACGATGAATGTATATTAAAACGGCAATTTATGAAACAGTCTTATTAAAATTAATACTATCCAGCACCCAGCACAGTATTGCTTGATCAAATCGTCACAATCATCCGCCTAACTTACCTCGTGCCCTTGCAAAGGGCACAGTTGCTCTAGTTAAGTTAGGCGTGCAGCCTAACTTATTTCTTTCTTGCCATTTCTTTGTTTCTTCTTCTTCTTCTTTCTCACAATTTGCTACTACTCCCACATCCTTGATCGGATTTCGACCAAACTCTGTCACAAGCAGTATTGGGTAGCTGGCTATAAAAGTTATGGATTTGTTTAACGTCCGAGGTCATCCAGGGGTCACAGGGGTCAAAAAAGGTCATTTTAACCGAAAATGCTCCGATTGAGCTGAAATTTAAATGCAATGATCCTTATGACATTCTAACCATGTTTAAAACATTTATAATTTATTTAAGGTCATTAAAGGGCCATAAAGGGGTCAAAGGTCAAGTTTTTCAAAATGCTCCAATTGAGCTGAAATTTAAATGCAATGATCCTTATGACATTCTCAAGATATAAAAAATATTTTAAAATTCATTTAAGGTCATTAAGGGGTCATGAAGGGGTCAAATGTCAAGTTTTTCAAAATGCTTCAATTGAGCTGATATTTATATGCAATGATCCTTATGACATTCTATACATTTTAAAAATATTTTTAAAGATTTATTTAAGGTCATTAAGGGGTCATAAAGAGGTCAAAGGTCAAGTTTTCCAAAATGCTCCGATTGAGCTGAAATTTAAATGCAATTAGCCATATGACATTCTAAACATGTTGAAAATATTTTGAAATTCATTTCAGATCATTAAGGGGCAATAAAGGGGTCAAAGGTCAAGTTTTCAAAATGCTTCAATTGAGCTGAAATGTAAATGCAATGATCCTTATGACATTCTTAACATGTTTTAAATATTTTGAAATTCATTTAAGGTCATTAAGGGGGTCAAAGGTCAAGTTTTCAAAATGCCAGCTTTCCACGATCAAGGTATATTAAAACGGCAATTAATGAAACAGTCTTATCCTACTATAATTCACCAGAATCTGTTTGTGTGTTTGTGTATCTGTTTGTCTGTCCGCCTCTTTTCTCGGAGACTGGGGGTCGCACGTTCCTCAAACTTGGTGGGTGGGTGCAGCTTGGTATGAGGAAGAACAAGTTTATATTTTTTAAGGTCAAAGGTCAAGGCCGGGGTCAAGTTCAATTGAAGTCTAATTTCAAACACTTTAAATGGCAAATCTAGCCATGCCAATGTGTTGACCTTGGACTCTCAAACAAAAGTTTCCACGGTGACCTTTTCGTCAGACCTACGGTTAAGAGGTCAAAGGTCAAGAAAGGTAAACATTTCAAATTGCCCCTATAGAGCTCAAACTTGGTGGGTGGGTGGACCTTGGACAAACAAATAAAAGTTTCCACGGTGACCTTTTCGTCAGACCTACGGTTAAGAGGTCATAGGTCAAAAAAAGGTAACAATTTCAAATTGCCCCTATGAAGCTCAAACTTGGTGGGTGGGTGGACCTTGGACTAACAAACAAAAGTTTCCACGGTGACCTTTTTGTCAGACCTACGGTGAAGAGGTCATAGGTCAAAAAGGTAAAAATTTCAAATTGCCCCTATGAAGCTCAAACTTCGTGGGTGGGTGTACCTTGCACTAACAAATAAAAGTTTCTACGGTGACCTTTTCGTCAGACCTACGGTTAAGAGGTCATAGGTCAAGAAAGGTACAAACTTCAAATTGCCCCTATAGAGCTCAAACTTGGTGGGTGGGTGGACCTTGGACTAACAAACAAAAGTTTCCAATGTGACCTTTTTGTCAGACCTACGGTGAAGAGGTCATAGGTCAAAAAGGTCAAAATTTCAAATTGCTCATGAAACTTGGTGGGTCGGTGTAACTTTGGCCAAGGAAGCTCAGATTTGAGAGCGAAAGTCAGGTCAAATTGCAAAAAGCTGCAATTGACCTCATCTGTGAGGACAGTGATCCCAGCCAAAGGACACACCCTGATTTTGAGATCTGCAAAAGCCAATAACCATGACAGCCGAGAACCGCGAAATACGGGTAACCGCCTAGTCTATATAATAATACTGGTAGTCTGTGACTCTGTGCCTCTGTCTGTCTGTGACTCTGTCTGTCCGCCTATTTTCTCGGAGACTAGGGGTCGCACGTTCCTCAAACTTGGTGGGTGGGTGAAGCTTGACCCCACACAGAACAAGTTTGTATTGGTTAGTGGGTCAAGGTCACCCGAGGTCATCTAGGGGTCAAATTAGTAAAAACTGTTTTTCTCAGAGACTGGGGGTCGCACGTTCCTCAAACTTGACGGGTGGGTGCGTCTTGACCCGGGACAGAACAAGTTTGTATTGGTTAGTGGGTCAAGGTCACCAGAGGTCACCTAGGGGTCAAATTAGTAAAAACTGTCATATGGGCATGCAACTTGGTGGGTAGGTGCATCTTGACCTAAGACGGAACAAATTTGTATTGGTTAGTGGGTCAAGGTCACCCAGGGGTCATCTGAGGTCAAATTAGTAAAAACTGTTTTCCGCCTATTTTCTCGGAGGCTAGGGGTCGCACGTTCCTCAAACTTGGTGGGTGGGTGCATCTGGATCTCAGACAGAACAAGTCTGTTTCGGTAAGTGGGCCAAGATCACCCGAGGTCATCCAGGGGTCATCTGAGGTCAAATTAGTAAAAACTGTCGTATGGGCATGAAACTTGGTGGGTACAGTCAACTTTTAGAGTCAAATTTTTGGACGGCCATTTTGGGGTCATCCGGGGTCACCCAGGGGTCATCTGAGGTCAAAATTGTAAAAAATGTCGTATGGCCATGAATCTTGGTGGGTACAGTCAACTTTTAGAGTCAAATTTTTTGACGGTAATTTTGGGGTCATCGAAGGTCAAATTACTAAAAACTGTCGTATGGGCATGAAACGTGGTGGGTACAGTCACCATCGGCCAGGTAATCGCGACAGCCGAGAACCGCCAAATACGGGTAACCGCCTAGTCTATATGATTATACGCATCGTCTATCTGTCTGTTTATCTGTCTGTCTATCTGTGTGTCTGTCCGCCTATTTTCTCGGAGACTAGGGGTCGCACGTGCCTCAAACTTGGTGGGTGGGTGCATGTTGCCCCATACAGATCAAGTTTGTATTGGTTAGTGGGTCAAGGTCACCCGAGGTCATCCAGGGGTCAAATTAGTAAAATCTGTTTTTCTTGGACACTGGGGGTCGCACGTTCCTCAAACTTGACGGGTGGGTGCGTCTTGACCGGGACAGAACGAGTTTGTATTGGTTAGTGGGTCAAGGTCACCAGAGGTCATCTAGGGGTCAAATTAGTAAAACTGTCATATGGGCATGCAACTTGGTGGGTAGATGCATCTTGACCTAAGACGGAACAAGTTTGTATTGGTTAGTGGGTCAAGGTCACCCAGGGGTCATCTGAGGTCAAATTAGTAACAACTGTTTTCCGCCGCCTATTTTCTCGGAGACTAGGGTCATACGTTCCTCAAACTTGGTGGGTGGGTGCATCTGGACCTCAGACAGAACAAGTTTGTTTCGGTAAGTGGGCCAAGGTCATCCAGGGGTCATCTGAGGTCAAATTAGTAAAAACTGTCGTATGGGCATGAAACTTGGTGGGTAGCCTACAGTCAACTTTTAGAGTCAAATTTTTGGACGGTCATTTTGGGGTCATCCGGGGTCACCCAGGGGTCATCTGAGGTCAAAATAGTAACAAATGTCGTATGGCATTGAAACTTGGTGGGTACAGTCAACTTTTAGAGTCAAATTTTTGTACGGTGATGTTGGGGGCATCCAAGGTCAAATTACTAAAAACTGTCGTATGGGCATGAAACGTGGTGGGTACAGTCAACATTTAGAGCCAAATTTTGGAAGGTCATTTTGAGATCACAAGGGGTCATCTGAGGTCAAATTAGTAAAAACTGTCCTATGGGCATAAAACTTGGTGGGTAAAGTCACCATCAGCCAGGTAATCGCGACAGCCGAGAACCGCCAAATACGGGTAACCGCCTAGTTAAAATTAATACTATCCAGCACAGTATTGCTGCTTGATCAGATCGTCACAATCATCCGCCTTACTTACCTCGTGCCCTTGCAAAGGCACAGTTGCTCTAGTTCTTTCTTTCTTTCTTTCTTCTTTCTCACAATTTGCTTCTTCTGCCACATCCTTGATCGGATTTCGACCAAACTCGGTCACAAGCAGTATTGGGTAGCTGGCTACAAAAGTTATGTGTTGTTTAACGTCAGAGGTCATCCAAGGGGTCACAGGGGTCAAAAAAGGTCATTTTAACCGAAAATGCAACGATTGAGCTGAAATTTAAATGCAATGATCCTTATGACATTCTAAACATGTTTCAAATATTTTAAAATTTATTTAATATCATTAAGGGGCCCATAAAGGGGTCAAAGGTCAAGTTTATCAAAATGCTCCAATTGAGCTGAAATTTAAATGCAATGATCCTTATGACATTTGAAACATTAAAAAAATATTTTAAAATTCATTTAAGGGGTCATAAAGGGGTCAAAGGTCAAGTTTTTAAAAATGCTCCAATTGAGCTGAAATTTCAATGCAATGGTCCTTATGACATTATTAACATTTTAAAAACATTTTAAAATGCATTTAAGGTCATTAAGGGGTCATAAAGGGGTCAAAGGTCAAGTGTTCCAAAATGCTCCAATTGAGCTGAAATTTGAATGCAATGATCCTTATGACATTTTAAACATGTTGAAAATATTTTAAAATTCATTTAAGGTCATTAAGGGGCAATAAAGGGGTCAAAGGTCAAGTTTTCAAAATGCTTCAATTGAGCTGAAATTTAAATGCAATGATCCTTATGACATTCTTAAGATGTTTTAAATATTTTAAAATTCATTTAAGGTCATTAAGGGGGCATACAGAGGTCAAAGGTCAAGTTAATACTATCCAGCACAGTGTTGCTGCTTGATCAGATCGTCACAGTCATCCGCCTAACTTACCTTGTGCCCTTGCAAAGGGCACAGTTGCTCTAGTTGTGCTTTCTTTAAGTTAGGCGTGCAGCCTAACTTATTTCTTTCTTGTCGTTTCTTTCTTTCTTTCTTCTTTCTTCTTTCTCACAATTTGCTACTGCTTCCAGATCCTTGATCGGATTTCGACCAAACTCAGTCACAAGCAGTATTGGGTAGCTGGCTACCAAAGTTATGGGTTGTTTAACGTCAGAGGTCATCCAAGGGGTCACAGGGGTCAAAAAAGGTCATATTAACAGAAAATGCTCCGATTGAGCTGAAATTTAAATGCAATGATCCTTATGACATTCTAAACATGTTTAAAATATTTTGAAATTTATTTAAGGTCATTAAGGGGCCATTAAGGGGTCAAAGGTCAAGTTTTTCAAAATGCTCCAATTGAGCTGAAATTTTAACGCAATGATTCTTATGACAATCTTAACAAGTTGAAAATATTTTAAAATTCATTTAAAGGGGGTAACCCTATTGGTTTTGGATATGGATTGTCTTTAAAATTACATAATAATATCAAATATCGCCTCCTTTATGCTGCTTTGTGAAAAAACGAGAGCATTTTCAGCGTAAATGTGAATAAATAGCCAAATTTGCAATCCAATACCTTGGTATACGTGAATTGCATTCTGGGCAGGCAATGACGAATGCTGAAAATGTTTTTATTTTCGTACCGTTTCAGAAAAAAAGGAAACAAAATATATTTCCCCTTGCAATATGTACAGTTCAAATAAATATAAAAAAAGTTTGAGTAAAATGGAGAGGAAAAAAGCCCTTCCGAGACCGGGTTTTGAACCGGTACCTCTCGGTAAAAACAAACGCGCTTAGTCAATTGAGCTATTCAGCACACCACGCTTACTCTTGCCGTTTTAATAACTATATACGGCAAACCGTCTCCTCAGCAGTTAGTGTGGTTCGCTTTTTCACAGAATGTGTATGACGCTGAAACCAAAGTAGCTGTTATGCGGTGACTGATATTTCGATTCATAATTCCCTCCCAGAATTCCAAAGTATTTACCATTGTTTACAAACTGGTATACCTGTAAAACCGCTGTGATTCATGATTTCTCGAAATACATCGACTTGGAGCGTCAAATTTCAGGATAGTAATGAGAAAAATAGTATCTATTATGTGATACCAAAACCTCATCAACAATGAAAAAAAATCGGGGGATGATGCTGTCGATCGGGTTACGGACCTTTAAGGTCATTAAGGGGAAATAAAGGTGTCAAAGGTCAAGTTTTCAAAATGCTTCAATTGAGCTCAAATTTAAATGCAATGATCCTTATGACATTCTTAACATGTTTTAAATATTTTACAATTCATTTAAGGTCATTACGGGGGTCATACAGAGGTCAAGGGTCCAGTTTTCAAAATGCCAGCTTTCCATGATCAAGGTATATTAAAACGGCAATTAATGAAACAGTCTTACTAAAATTAATACTATCCAGTACAGTGTTGCTGCTTGATCAGATCGTCACAGTCTTCCGCCTAACTTACCTCGTGCCCTTGCAAAGGGCACAGTTGCTCTAGTTCTTTCTTTCTTTCTTTCTTCTTTCTCACAATTTGCTTCTTCTGCCACATCCTTGATCGGATTTCGACCAAACTCGGTCACAAGCAGTATTGGGTAGCTGGCTACAAAAGTTATGTGTTGTTTAACGTCAGAGGTCATCCAAGGGGTCCCAGGGGTCAAAAAAGGTCATTTTAACCGAAAATGCTCCGATTGAGCTGAAATTTAAATGCAATGATCCTTATGACATTCTAAACATGTTTCAAATATTTTAAAATTTATTTAATATCATTAAGGGGCCCATAAAGGGGTCAAAGGTCAAGTTTATCAAAATGCTCCAATTGAGCTGAAATTTAAATGCAATGATCCTTATGACATTTGAAACATTTAAAAAATATTTTAAAATTCATTTAGGTCATTAAGGGGTCAGAAAGGGGTCAAAGGTCAAGTTTATAAAATTGCTCCAATTGAGCTGAAATGTCAATGCAATGGTCCTTATGACATTCTTAACATTTTCAAAACATTTTAAAATTCATTTAAGGTCATTAAGGGGTCATAAAGGGGTCAAAGGTCAAGTGTTCCAAAATGCTCCAATTGAGCTGAAATTTGAATGCAATGATCCTTATGACATTCTAAACATGTTGAAAATATTTTCAAATTCATTTAAGGTCATTAAGGGGCAATAAAGGGGTCAAAGGTCAAGTTTTCAAAATGCTTCAATTGAACCAAGACAAAGGTCGGGTCAAATTTAACGTTGCACAGTATTGCTGCGTGATGATGTCATCACAGTCATACGCCTAACTTACCTCGTGCCCTTGCAAAGGGCACAGTTGCTCTAGTCTTTCTTTCTTTCTTTCTGGCAACTCGTGACATTTTGCGTGACTTGCCACGTTTCGCCCTAGCTCTCTTATGCTTCGACAGATTTCAACCATACTTCAGCCAAATGACCACTGGATTAGGCCCAACCTTACATTTGACTTTGACCTGACTGTGACCTTTGACCTTGACCTTATGGCCAAAAATGTTGATTTCACAAAAAATGCTACTCCTTCCACAAATTACATGCAATGATCATGTGACTCATGCATATGAATCAACATGTGGCAGTGCTTAAAACTTCCTAAAAAGAATTGAGGTCAAAGGTCATTAGGGGTCATTTCCGGTCAAAATCTGAAAAATTTGTAAAAAATATTCAAAAAATCACTGTCTGTACAAATTACATAGCAGAGAGTCGCCATTAACACACATGCATTGCTATTAGCCAGGGCCTTTAGGATGCCTACAGTTTCGGGGTCAAAGGTCATTAAGGGGTTACTTCCGGTCAAAAACCAAAATTATCAAAATGTTCAAAACATTTTTATCTCAAAATGTAAACAGACCAGAATAATATAACCAACATACATGAATTAGTGTTCCCTGATGTATGCATGGTATTTTTATTTTGGGGGTCAAAGGTCATTAAGGGGTCACTTCCTGTTTTTAGCTGAATAACTTCAAGAATTTTATCTCAAGAACTGAACATGTTAGAATTTTTTATTTAAAAGTGGATCAATGCATTTTGTCGGTGTACATAAGGTTTTTTTTTTCATTGAGGTCAAAGGTCATTAAGGGGGTCAAAAGGTCAATCAAAAATTTTAAAAATCAAAATCCATGTTTAAGTTCGATTAAGCTGAAATTCACCAGGAATATTTCTTATGACATCCTAAGCACAATGCAAGAGCAGTTGACCCCATCCGTAACCCAGGGGTCAAGTTATAGGGGTCAAATTGCGGCTTGTATTCAGCGTCTGTTGACTCTAGTTCTTTCTTTCTTTCTTTCTTTTCTTTCTTTCGCTCTTTCTTTCTTTCGCTCTTTCTTTCGCTCTTCATACTCTGTTTATTTTATTTTATTTTATTTTATTTTATTTTATTTATTTTATTTATTTTATTTATTTTATTTATTTATTTTATTTATTTTATTTATTTTATTTATTTTATTTATTTATTTTATTTTATTTATTTATTTATTTATAAAAATTTATTTATTTATTTATAAAATAGCGTGTTATAGTAGTGCTCCGTGGTAATAACTCAAATCCGACACGCTGCTCATTAATATTCATGACCTGCTCTATGTGGTGCCGTAAAGTGTTCAGTGCACAAGCGTGTTGGAATATAAGATCTCAGCATAAACATTGCAATTCACCTTTTCGGTAAATCCCATAAGCCTTTGCGAGTACACCTAAGAACTCGTCATTCTGCGTCACGCCGCTCCGCGCTGATGCGCACATCGTTTATCGAACATCGTTACTGCGCATTGCAAGTCGGTGTGACGTCAAATGACGAGTTCTCAGGTGTACTCGCAAAGGGTTATGGGATTTACCGAAAAGGTGAATTTGGAGAGAACCGCAGGATATTTAAAATGGGAAATTACCTGGTTTGGCGAAACTCAATGTAAGTAAACATTTGGGCATAATAATTATGCTCCAACGGAAACTATTAACGTTCCCATGTTAGTTGATTTCGTGCAATAACTTGGCGACAAATTAACACTTTTGTCCCAAAAAGAGCAAACACATGTGTTATGCAAAATGCCTATTTCAGAGTACCCCGTCATCTAAAATGCCCAATTCTGAAAAATTGGACAATAATATTACGTCAAATGTTACATGCCTAAGAACTCGTCATTCTGCGTCACGCCGCTCCGCGCCACTGCGCACATCGTTTATCGAACATCGTTACTGCGCATTGCAAGTCGGTGTGACGTCAAATGACGAGTTCTCAGGTGTACTCGCAAAGGGTTATGGGATTTACCGAAAAGGTGAATTTGGAGAGAACCGGCAGGATATTTAAAATGGGAAATTACCTGGTTTGGCGAAACTCAATGTAAGTAAACATTTGGGCATAATAATTATGCTCCAACGGAAACTATTAACGTTCCCATGTTAGTTGATTTCGTGCAATAACTTGGCGACAAATTAACACTTTTGTCCCAAAAAGAGCAAACACATGTGTTATGCAAAATGCCTATTTCAGAGTACCCCGTCATCTAAAATGCCCAATTCTGAAAAATTGGACAATAATATTACGTCAAATGTTACATGTGCTTGAATACCAACATGCCTGGATGTCTTGCAAAGTTGAATTTTTGGGAAAAAATGAATCAATTTATGAATTCCTGAGAGTTTAAAGACAGTTTGGCAGATTCAAAAGTTCAGTCGAAAATTTACGTTTTCTAGAACTTGTAAATTATATTTTGAGGCTCAGATATTAAAATTTTATAGCAAGAATGTAATTTTGGAATGTTTGACACATGCCTACAATTTGGTAGAGAAATCGGTGTGAAGTATAACATAATGTCAATGGTCCAAAAATAAAACAGCGAGTGGTGAAAGCGAGGACCCAAGTCATAGGCTTCTAGTGAAAATCTGATTAAGGCTATAAAAATAACAATGGGAAAATAATAATATATAAACCTTTACCTTTAAGGTGGTATTGGACCCATTATGAAAGTGCTCTAAATGTGTTTTAAACAGATTAATTGAGTAGAGCAAAGCACACTTATCAATATGCCTTTTGTTTGAAGCAGATCGGACATACGGTTTTCAAAATATATCAATTTATATTTTCTTTATATCTTATTGTTTTTATCAATAATCAATATAGTTAATGAGCTAAAATGACTGGAGAAGCTCATTAACATATAATTTTTTGCCAATATTTTGCTAAAAATACATGCATAAATGTTCAGGGTACTTTTATTTTGCATACTTTTGCCTTGAAACTTGGTCAAAGTGTTTCTAATATGTTCTAATGTATTATATAGTGAAGCCGCCCCCTAATTTGCATATTTGCATAATTAATTAGCATTTATGCAAATTAGCTCATTAATTATGCAAATATGAAAATTAGAGGGCGGCTTCACTATATAATACATTAGAACATATTAGAAACACTTTGACCAAGTTTCAGGGCAAAAGTATGCAAAATAAAAGTACCCTGAACATTTATGCATTGGTTTTAGCAAAATATTGGCAAAATTACATATTAATGAGCCTTTGCAGTCCTTTTAGCTCATTAACTATATTGCCTATTGACAAAAAACAATAGGATACAAAGAACATATAAATTGATGTATTATGGAAACCGTATGTCGGATTTACTCCAAACAAAAGGCATATTGATCAGTGTACTTTACCCTACTCAATTCATCTGTTTAAAACATGCTCAAAGCATTTCCTAATTTCTAGAAAATGCATCCAATACCACCTTAAGATGAGGTATAACTTTTATTTTTCCGATGATTATTTCTGGACCAAATTTGATACTTAATGTGGCAAATTCATCCCATTTTTTGCTCAAAACCTCGAAAAGAGGCAGTAACCTTAAGCCATGGCTAGACTGCGGAACTCAGTCAATGATAGTCAGCCATTTACAATGTATCTATTGGTTGTTATATGACTATCATGATATGCATGTAAGGCCAAGTAAAATATATTTAAATCGTCCCCACCCTACCCAATTTTTGGATATTTTCAAATATTTTTTGTTATTTTTCTTATAATTCAAGAGCTCCCTCACTTGGTTGACTAAAGTTGTTGCAGTTATCATTTAAAAACACTATCATGCTTGGGGTAGGGCTTTAGGGAAATAACAAAAATATTAGGGGCCTCCCGGCCCTCCCCATTTCTATGATGTTGACAAAGCCATTGCAATTACAATTTTACACAGAAATGAATACTAAATTTGCAATAAATTTAAAATCAAATAATAAGAGCCTCCCTCACCAAATTTTGAGAAAGTCTGTACGATATTATTTATTTTCTTTATAGCCTAATCAGTAGCGTAGCCAGGTTTTAGGAACGGGGGGGGAGCTCAACTTGCAATCTACCAACAGAAATATTTTTTGCTGACGGAAGTTGTAAATTTTGGTTTACGACATGATCCACACATCAAATTTGTATCATCATATTTTTTATTTAAAAACTTAGACATGTAAGAATATTCATTCTGACTCAACACAAAACACATTACAATGTAGTATCACTAAGTTTTACAAGAAGTCTTTATTTCAATCCAATGGTGCTACATGTACGTCTTTGCTAATCACTAAAATGTCACAAGTGTGCTGCAGATACGACGCATATGTGAACACTCCCATTCACAAGGCTTTGCTTCCAAATCTTTTATCATCCAGTCCAAAATAAGCAGTTTTGACACACGTCTATTGTACTCCTCATGATCCATATCGCATTTGACAAAGTATTTGGTAGTCTTCCTCTTGTAAGCATAGGCCATCGTACCAATATGAAGACTAATGCAGCTGTAAGCTTGATCTCTCAGAGAGCATGGAGTGTTCTGAACAGTTTTGCAATTCTTCCCGATATGTCTTCATGATATCTTTATGAGGTATCCAGTCAACCTCTCCACTTTCGTACTTTTCATATCTCTCATCACCATACCAACGGTAGGAATAAAGACTGCCCCCGTCATCATCATTCCAAGTATGTCTCATTTCCCAATATATATCCTGACACTTGTCACACATACCAAATTTATCAAAGAAATAGTTCATGTTTCGTAGTCGCTTTTCTGCATATTTCTTGCTACTGTAACTTCTTTCGCTGTCCGAGGAGGAACCTGAACTGGAGTCTGAATCGGAAGAGTCACTAGAACTCATTTTGTTTCCCGGATGGCTGGCATCAGACTTTCAACTTTCTTGATTCCATATAACACCTGCATGTCATGAAGCAAACAAGACAGAGAGAGAGGTTGTTTTCAAATTGTATGCACTCATCCACTTTGCTTTTAAAAATAGAAGTTTTGTCAAATATTTGGTTCATCTTCATGCACTTCTGATTATGGACATGATTCTAGACCGTAACAAATTTGTCCCATAATACAGATATGGTAACAAGTCACTTTTTGTAAGATGTAACAAGTCACTTTTTGTAAGTCAAGTCCAAGTCCAAGTCACAAGTCCTTTTGTCCAAGTAACTTGTAAGTCAAGTCAATTTTTGTGTACTCAGGAATGTTTATTACCATAATACATGCAGTTGATTTTTGGAAAGTTTTGACTAAAATTTTTTTTTTCATCGCTTCAGGAATGTAAAAAAATCACCTCAAAATGTGGCGGGACGGAATTTTACACATATTTTAATTAATTTCTTTATTTTTGCAAAGTCCATTGACATTTTTAGTGCTAAAATTGTCTATACCGAAGACCTTATAATTTAACAAACAAAATCCTATTTTTTTTAGATATGTAGTAAATTTTAGGTTGAGTGATGACCATTTTTGGCTCTGGTCCTTCTTTCTTTCTTCTTTCTTCCTTCTTAATTTCTTTCTTCCTTCCTTCCTCCCTTTCTTTCTTTCTCTCTTCGTTCTTCCTTCCTCCTTCCTTTTCTTTCTTCCTTCCTTTCGTTTTTTATTCCTTCCTTTCTCCTTTTCTTTCTTTCTTCTTTCTTTATTCCTTTCCTTTTTCTTCCTTCCTTTCTTTTCTTCCCTTCCTTTTTTATTCCTTCCTTCCTTCCTTCCTCCTTTACTTTCTTTCTTTCTTTCTTCCTGATTGATTGATTGATCATATTTTTCCCCCTTTCATTTTGAAGTTAGGGTCAAGTGATTGAAGAAAAAATAAACTGTGCTTCTATAATTAATGCGATATTTTGTTACTATTTTTAATCAATTCTACATGCATTGTATTCTATTTTTTCCTCTTGATTTTATTTGATTCATTCATTCATTCATATTTATTTGGCAAAAATCGACACAAAATTGTACAATCAAACATACATTTTAAATCAACACAATCGGAAAAGTTGCACACCAAAAAGAACATAGACACCAAAATGCCGAATTGCCAGGATGACCATAAAGTCTAGCTTCCTGTGTAGACTTTATTCCAATGGGGTCCCACAAAAAAGATGCCTGCATGGGGCGTGCAAAACACAAGACAAGATGAAGGCAGGGACCAAAGGAGCAAGCTACACAAATTCAACAGACTCATGGGTCTAGCAATTCTACATGAAGCCAGGCATGTTTATTTATTTAAGTACATTTGTCAAGAATAGATTTGATATGGGAAGGTAAGTTGTTCCAATCAAGAGTTACTTGATAGAAAAAAGATTTTGTATATGGTCATTTTCACGGTAAAGGGTGTAACTTTGGATTTTTAACATTTTGATCCATAGTGTTCTAATAAAGCCACAGAATTCCATGATTTTTGGCCACATAAGTCATCTAGTTAGCAGCTACCTTGGGTAGCATAATCATCTTTGGGAGTTACTGCGTTCAGTTTTAGCAGGCTTAAATGTACTTAATATTGCCATTTTGAAAACTATAAAAAACAGTAACATTTTTGTAAAACCCTGTGTTTTCTTCAGCTAGTTCATGGATAATTTTTCTTATCCTGAAAGTACGGTCATATGTTCAGTAAACACTGCCACATTAGATTTAATTGTGAACAGCCCTGTATTTTTGAGAACCGGACTTCGATATTTGTCGTTTCGGAGGCTTCATTTTCCGTTAACAATTGTTAACAAACTTTGTGGGTATAGCTTTGGTTCATAATTCTTGGTTATTTCTTCACTTCTTCTTGATTCATAACAGTTGATATCTTAACTTGAAATGGGTAACAAAAATTAGTTGATTTGCAAGATTTTAAAATTTTTATAAAATCTTGACTTCAAAGAGCCGATTTTCCATTAACTTTTTTGAAGCCTCCGAAACAAACTGTTCAGCAAGCTTGGGCAAATATAAATAAAAGAGCTCATCCAATCTATTTATCAAAATGTAGCAAAGTAGATCCTCAAGTCACTTGTTTTTAAATCGTGGAGATATATATCACCGTTTGAAAATGGGACCCAATACAAACTTTCCGTTAACAATTGAAGCCTCCGAAACAAATGAAGCCTCCGAAACAACAATAAGATTAATTATCATCTATGCATATCTAAATTGGTGTTTCATACTGATATCTGCATTGTAATTGTTACTTGATATGTGCAGAATGTCATAAATTAAAAAAATTGTTGATTTTATGGTTAATGTTTGAAAAATATACTGATACCCAAAAAGCCTGTTTCGGAGGCTTCACATGCAAAAAAAGCCATACTTAAAACAAATGGGTGAAAAAGTTAACATGCTATAAATCTACAATATCTGCCGATAGAATCATTGATTCAATACACACAAGAAAATAACAGCTTAGATGATCCCAACAGTGTTGTTAACAAAAAAACTACTTCTGCAGTGTTTAGCCATTGTTAACATGAAGCCTCCGAAACAAAAAAAATGACTTGCTGTGATAATTTAATTTTTGTCACAACTGAAATTCAATACTTCGAAGTAAAGCATGAAAATTGGTAATTTGTGATATTTTTTACCTATTTTTTCATGTCAACTTGCAGTAGTTAGCCAAATATTTTACTTTTATGATCACCTGTGTTGTTAACTGAAGCCTCCGAAACACAAATCGCTTGAATTGCCAATTCTAAAAATAACTCCAATTTCTGTGAAACTTGGCTGGCAGGTTCCTTTTATCAAGTAGTATTTGTACATGAAGTTAGACATTCAAATTATTTTAGGAACCCAATTAAAACTTAAAAAATATACGTTTAAGGTTGGGAAATTTCCATTGTAAATGACACTTTATGTTAAAAAATTTCAAAACTGCAATTACAAACATAGCAAAACATGGTATAAAATGTAACTTATATCTGTTGACTTACTTTGGAATGGGATTTCACATGTATTCCAGCTTTCATGTCATAATTTTCTGAGCTTATGTAAAATACATTTTTCCTTAGATTTTAACCAAAATGTTATGGAAATGTCAAATTTTTATTAGAAATCAAAAGGTTTAAGCCTTGAAACATTATTTTACTGGAATTTAAGTTGCTCCTATGCATGATTTCAGTAAACAGAAACATATTTAAGTGGTTTGAAATTTTGACCCTAAAAATCAAAAGTTACACCCTTTACTGTGAAAATGACCATATATGAACCTACTCTTGGGACATAAAAACTTGACCTAGTGGCATGTGAATGAGTACATCAGAAATTTTGGTAAAAAACTGGGTAAGATAAGAAAGGCCCTGTGCCCCTGTGAATGGAAAATATTCTGTTTTGGGTATCAAGAAGTTTAACTTAGAAATGACCAACATGAGCTCTGGAAGTTACAGTGTCTATTCTTCCAGAAAATTGAAATTATTCCCAAACCCTACCGCACTGTGTCACATCCGTCCCCAGATTCTTCCCCAAGTGGGATACCCAAAAATGGACCCAAAAGGGAAAAATTTAGGCTGGTTGCTATCTACATGTACTATAACTTATTTTCTTGTTCCCTCCCTTCCCTGCCTGAATATAGGTGTGTTGTCAGGCCCAGAAACTTCTTTATACAACTGTTGGGCTAAGTTGTGAGTTGTTCTATTCTGTCTCCCCTAAAAACTTTTTCCTAGATGGTACAGTCTAGACACTGAACCATTACAGATATGGTTCAAAGGGAAGACAGGCTGGCAAACACCTCTAGACTCTTTTATTATTTTCAGAGATATAGCTGTGATTTATTATTTACAGGGGTATGAGAGTTCAGCTTTTTTGTTTTGATTTTCAGCCTTTTTTGTACCAGTACACTTGCTCTGCACAAATGTATAGGATCTTCCCAAATTGCAGCTTTTTGCTAGGTGTTTTTAGCTTTTTGCTAACTGTTTTCAGCGTTTTCAGCTCCTGATATGTGGTGACGCACATGCCCCTGATTTATAAAGCCTTAGAATTAAAATTCTCCTGTAGCAGAGTTCAGAGATTGCCACTAAACTATTGCATCTAGGCCTAGGGAAGGATAATCAAGGATTTGGATCTGGTTTAAAAGGGAAGATTAACTTGGACAATAGAGCTGTTAACTAATTGATGGATCTGTCTTCCCTTAGAATCCCAAATGCTTCCCTAGATAGGCAGATGTTCAAACTAAAAAGAAAATGGATTTTGTATGAAATATGCAAAGCAGAGCTCCCTTGATCTTTTTGTGTGTGGGTGGGGGGGGGGGTGCATTATTACCTACATTGTATAGTATGACCACTAGTCACTATTGCCCAGGCAGGGAAAAATTACTGACCAAACTGTTTTATGCTTAAGTCCATGGTTTCCCTCAAAATAATTATTTTTGGGATGGGAATGGGTAAAAGCCACTTGAGGGACCACATGTATGCTAATGCTATGTAGTATGTACCCATATAATTCTTCCCTAAATGACACTTTATGAATTCACCTACCCTGTAGAGCAATCACTGCCAGCCAGTGACCTAATAAAACATAATAATACATGTTCCAGTAATCCAGTTATACATTTTTCCCCCAAATTAGTTACGGTAATTTAATTTTTAATCTTCCTTGAATCCGGTTGACTTTCTTCTGTTTTTCCCTCTATTTTTTTTTTCTTTTTTCAAAATGCAAAATTCTTCCCCAAAGGGGTAAAATTATTCCCTCCCTTTGGGGGCAATTACTTGAATAGACGCCCTGATTGTAGAATAAAACGAATCATCTTGTTTTGAATAACTTGAAGTTTGTGCTGATAAATTTTGGACAAACCGGTATACCATGAGGTGCAACAATAATCAAGAGGACCTGCAGTAATGCAGAGCAGAGATTTTGGAAGATTTTTGCGAAGCTTTTGGTTGAAAAATTGATTGAGAAATACATGAT